>NW_028145488.1:1787500-2012500 GCF_977016875.1 Pavona decussata
GTTAAAAGATTATTTTGCTCCTAGCAGAAAATTTATGAAATGCTCGATGCTTGCCAGTTGTATTTTCCGCAATGCTCACTGAGCCCATGCGAGCTCACAAAAAACCTCACAGTGCTTGGATAATCATAAAGACTATTTGATACCCCTACAAAGCACAGCCAGGAGCCTCGCTCCCTTGTGAAAAATTTTCCAAGATCTCGCCACTAATCTCACCTTGGCCAAGATGAAAATCTCTGCAGCCAAAAACACAGCGAGATTAGTGTTGAGATCTTGCCAAGACGAGATTTTCGGCAGCCAAAAATGCACTGAGATTGGTGGCGGGATCTCAGCAAGATGAAAATCTCAGAGGCCAAAATGCGGCGAGGAATCCCTGGCGAGATCTCTGCGAGTCAAGCATCTTGGCGGTCAAAAACGCGGTGAGATTTAAAGGCAAGATTTTGGTGAAACAAGAATCTTGGGGCCAAACACATGCCAAGATGTCGACAAGATGAGATTGTTTGCCACCAAAAAAGCAGTGAGATCTTGGCAACCAAATACCTTGTACATGGGGAGGTTGTGACTAAAGACCTCGACAAGATCTTGGCGAGATCACACAGCTGTTCTCAGCATAATCGCTATAAATGTTGTCGACAGATATCACCGATGTACTAATGCATAATGAAAAAACTTGCTTCCATGTTTGTAGGTCAATGGTAAATAAATTATAGTTTTCCTAATTTGATTGCTTTAAATCCAAACATGGTGATTGATAAAATAGATAATTTAGTGAACAATGAATTGAGAAAAAAAAATTTTGTGAGATTGCTTATTGATTTTTCCTGCAAGTAAATTATAGGCTGTGATATATTGTTTGCTGTAAAAAAAATGATGGAAGTCATAGAGTTGCAAAAGGAAAGAAGCTCACATTTTTCAATTTTGTGCCTCAAGTCGCTGGACATAAAGAGTACTAACTCCTCACAGTTTTGCCTTCTTTTGAAACACCCTTCTCTACATGTACTTTTTGACTTTTCCTTGCAATTGTGTTAAAAAAATAATAATTATATCAGTTTTAAGATTTCTTTCTTATTTAGAGAGACAAGAGATGCCCTGGTGAAAACTTTGCAAGAACATTAATTTTTTTCATCAAACTATTCAACTGTTAACTACGTCTATCTAGGAATTAATTTTGTGCCTCATCAGGGGTTCCAAATACTCAACAAGCCGCACTGCATTGGTTTCTCAGTGTTTGGAACCCCTGATGAAGTACTCGCCCTGCGATGCTCTGCGATGAGGACTGCTATCAAAATGAGACGACATTTACCATCTGATCACCACCGTCTGAATTTGTACCACTTGACATATTTTGCATTACCAAATCTTTATTGATAAAAATACCTAGTCATAATAATAGTTATAGATACACACTGTAATTACCAAATTTTTGTAGAGTCAGCAAGCATGAAATAATTTTTATGAAGGAAACAACAGTTTTCTCTTGTTTTTTCAAATGAAATTTGTATTTCAACAAGAAAATTAACGATACTAAAACTGCATGACCTATTGACAACTTCATATCGTCATTGACAAATGACAATGACAATATGAAGTTGTTGAAATGTCATGCAGTTTGAGTGATTAAAATCTGCAAGTCAGCGAGCCATGCGAGCCAAGATGTGAGCCATGCGAGTCATGTGAGCCGTGCGAGTCATGCGAGCCACAGTACAAATGTTAAAAATTTTTATTTGTTATATTTACATTCAATTTTTCCTGGAAGAGAGCGGTGTAAGAAAAAGATAAAACCACTACTTTTTTTTTATGAGAAAGTCATCATGCGAGTCCGCCGTTGTTTGAGCGGGCTGGAAAACTGTATGATTGGAAACCCAGTGTCAAATAGTTTTCGTAAAAAGCTAATTCTAAATTATTTATGAATAGGATAATTGAGACACCACATAAAGGATTTTACTGGAAAATGTGAAGACGGCGAAATCAGGACAGCCAACAATAAGCAAATTTTACAAGTTTAAAAGCAATGATTTAGGGCTACAAATTAAATAGCGCGAAGAAAGTCACATAAACAATAAAGAGCAGAGACGGACAACTTTGGAGTCTCAAGTAGGACACTGGTAAGACAGGAGACAACATTTATTTTACAACAAAAAAAAAACTGTCAAAAAACACCAGAATACCAGACTCTTCCAAGAACAAATTCATAGACAAACATGTCATCAAGGCAATCGTTTCAGACTGATGAAATCCTAAGCAATCTTTTCGCATCTCCTGAATGAAATCGACCAGAAATGGCCATAAAAATCATCCACTTACATCAAACTGATGATTTTCCGAGTACTCAAAGATGAGAAAAGTCAATATTGATGCACTAAGTCCGATTTGAGAAGAAGCGGCGTAGTAGAAGCATTTGCCGTCAGCTGGTGGGTCGAATGCCCGGTCGAATGCTATCTTGAAACCAGCCTCTGCCACTCTAGTGGCGAGTTTTGAAGAAAGACTTGTCTGAGGGAAGAGACAAACACATGCAGCAGTCAGCCCTGACTGACAAAGTTCTGATAGCTATGGTTCACTAAAGACCAAACCTGTTGAAATGACGCGATTTACTTACCATTCTTGATGCCAACACACGGAGATGAGATTGAAGTGCTGTTCTTTTTTTTTTCTTAATGAAGTTCCACGTGGATATCAATGAATGACAAGTGTCAATGGATAACCATTTGAGTAGCGGTGCAGCCGTATGTTTCTCTCGGATTTTTTTTTTTTTTTTTTACTGAAGTCTTGAACCTTAATAAATTTTTGCGTATTGTTTTTATTTTTTTGCGCATCTTGGGCGATTTTGAATAGACAAAATTTTCTCCAAATAACGAAACGAAAAAACAAAGAAAAAAAATCGTCCATGCGAATGTAAATAAAACAATAAAAATTCTTAACATTTGTACTGTGGCTCGCATGACTCGCATGGCTCGCCCGGTGGCTCGCATGCCTCGCTGGCTCGCAGATTTTGCAGACTCATGCAGTTTTACTATCGTTAATTTTCTTGTTGAAATGTTTTTCGAAATTTGTATTAGTGGTGAAAAAAAATGTTTTGGATGAATCTTCATCCATCTTCAGTACAATCCCGTTAGTGGGTGTCAAATAAATACAAAAAGTATTATAAGTACAATATTAAAAGCTAATTAAAACATGACAATAAATATACAGTGTAGAGCAAAAAACCAATAATTACAATGTGACAACAAATTAAAAATTAAAGCAAAAATATAGCTAATTATGGCATGACAATGACAAAAGAACAGAACAGAAAATACAAACAAAACTAAAGTAAATAGCTGTTATAATAGCGATTTAGTTTTGTTTGCCTATTCAGTATGTATTTCCTGTTTATTTCCTTTGTCATAAATAATTATTGTTAACTAGTAACTATAATTATTTTCACTTCTCTTGAGACGATCTTTGAAAAGGAATACCAAAAATTAATGTAAGTTACTATATTAAGGCGCAAGTATGTAACCGTTTTCAAAACTGAAATCGGCCCACTTTAAAACAGGTGTGTAAACTTCAATTGAAGTGATAGTTAGGTTAGCTGGCATTGTTTTACATATAAAGTTCCTCTACCTGGTTTGGGTCGAAGGCTGACATAGTGATGTTCATGCAGGTGTCCCAACACAAGCTGGCTGCTGCTGCTAACATCATGTTCTGGGTGGATAGTTAAGTCATGTGACAGACTGCTGATCACGTGAATGCATGTTTTAAAGCAGTTTGCTGCAGCATGGAGAATGACGTGGTCACCCCATGTCCCATCTGCTGCCATGTTTCTTAGGTAATCAGGCCAAGACTGATGTCCATGCACAAAGTTAAACAGTTCTGTCCCATCTTGCTGCAAGAGAAGAACAAAACAATTAACAAAAAATGTCAAAGTACATTGTGCTGCTTCATCCAATGATCGACTGGAGGGTAAAGCTTTTCACTAAATTGGCCAGTGCATCGATCTGCAACAAACCAAATTATACCGAAACATGTTAACTGTTTCATAATTGAATAACTGAAGCACTGGATATAATGCACTTTCGGAGCTTTGCTTCGCTTTAATATCATGCAGCCTTTAAGTAATGTACCAACTGTCCAAGAAAATTAGCAACCATAATTTTAAGAATTTGACTTCTGCCTTCTCTTGCAAAATGACAATTAAGTTTTATCTTGATAGAGGAATTTTTCAGTCAGTGACATGTGCAAGCATATTGTACTCAGAACAAGAAAATCTGAATTCTCCCCCCTAACAGAGTTAAACCTTTGACCTTCCATTTGGATGTTACAGCACTCAGCTACAGGAGACTTGTGGGAGCTTAGACCATTAAACTACATTCATGCAGTGACAAACATCTGCATACATGTACATGTACTTCTAGGATTTGAATGTGATATTGTGTTTGTTGTGATGAATTCATGATAGAGGTATATTTTTCGGCCAGCCATTTTTGGATATCGTAATTATTCGGATAAACGCCTCCCTCGAACAAACGACGCCCCAGAATAAACGCCGCAGGGAGAAGCAAAACTATCATTAAATGCCGCCCTCAAATAAAAGCCGCGATCTTTCTCGACATTGCGGCATTTATTCGAAACATAAAAACAAAAGACAACATTCAATCTAAACCAGTCGTGGAGTTTATTTTTCTCGATTGTAGTGTTATTCAGTTCAAAGTGGCTATACTTCATACAAGTAGCTTTGCTGCTTAGCTCTCTCTCTCTCTAAATCTTCTGCGATGCGCAATTCCGTGGTAACAGCCGAGAATCTTGCTGGTACAACTAGTCCAATTTCTCTCTTTCTTTTGCCACTGACTTTCGCAAATAAGTTGTTCTCAGTGTTTGTGCGTAGGAAGTTATTCAATAAGTGCAACAGACGTTTAAATGACACAAAAAATTCACAGTTTTTGTTACAAGGTTTGCAATAAACGCCACCCTCGAATAAACGCCGACCTCAAACAAACGCCGCATCTTAAGTGCCAAAAATTTAATAAACGCTGGAGCATTTATTCGAACAAATACGGTACTCGAAAAAGAAACTCCTACTTGTCCCATTTTATTGCTTTGCTGGATTGTTTCACCAAAAAATGAAACTCACTTGTTAGACATATTACCAATACTAACTTACCAATGTAGGGTTCTCCTTGAGGTATTGGACTATGTGTTGCCTCAATGCTTCATGAGAGATTTGGATTCCTTTCACCAGGTCCAGTTGTTCTGATAATGCATAAAACATGCAATTCCCTGCTCCTCTGTTTTCAGAAATTCTGAAGCCTTTGTCTGAAGCAATTTTCTTTAACCCCTCTAGAAGTTGTGTCTGGCCGATGATCTTGTCTGCATCATATTGCATTTGCTCAAGACCACGGAAAATTTGTTCAGCTGTCATAACTAAAACCACCAATAAAAGGAATAACAAGTGTATTTCCAAGAATCCTATAATTATAATTATAATTATAATTATAATTATAATTATAATTATAATTATAATTATAATTATATACAGGCTGTAGAGTATACAAGTATCAAAAATCTAAATATTATTTAACAAGGCAACAAGACATGCAGTACGTAGCTAACAGTTTTTGCAAATGTTACATATACATGTTGGCAAATTGTTGTTAGTGATAGTTGTCATTAAAATAGTAATTCCCACCAACCTTCTGGTCCACTTCTCAAATGAGTTTGGGAAGGAAGCTGACTATAACCTGCTACTGAAGACTGACTTCCGCCAGAAAAACCTGCAGAGGGGAATGAATAATTTGGTAACATTAAGAAGAACTATACGTCAACAGTCTGTTTCAGCAAAGAACAATTGCACAGCAGTATGCAACATTTTCATTTATAAATACAAGAAAAAAGGTTTGCTATGTTGGCTAATTTTGCTTATTACAATTTGTAATAAGCAAAATTAGCCAACATAGCATTTTAGGAGTGTAAAGCTACACAGTGCTTGCATGCAGCAGCAACATCTCAATAACATACAGTGCCGTACAAAATGTACTGGACTTTATTAGCATCTCAGACCACAATCAGCAGACCAATGCATTAACATTCTTTACTAATTGAAATCAATTTAAGAATACAGTAAATAATATAAGGAGGCTAAATGCATAGCCATCAGACATACAGTGTATGGACTGCATTATCACCATAATAATTATATAATAATACTATCACCATAATTATCACCATAATAATACATTTGTCTGGGAGTAACTAGGGAATACCCCGCCACTCCAAAAGTGACCCTGGAACAAGTGGATACGCGGCTACGCAGATACAAAATGGTCAATACCCGCCTGAATAACATAAGGGCTACGTGGCTATGCAGCTACGCAGCTACGTGGCTTCTCACACAAAGAACAAGGCATGGTCATACAATCATGTACTTCTATGTGGCTACGTGGCTACGTGGTCAGGTAGCCACTCTTTTCAGGATTACTTTAAGAGTGGCGGGGTATTCCCTAGTTAAGCTTTGTCTGTATAGCGAACCAGCCGTGAACTGCTACTAAAAATAGTTCTTGGGAAAAAATACAGACAAATGTATGGAAAGTTCAAAACACGACTGGATGCTTTCTGGCACAGCTACATCCCTCCAATTTTTTTTCTAAAATCCTTTTCCTAGTGCCAAAAATTTCCAATTGATGAATTTTTCAGAACCAATGTTTTATGAAAATTATTTGACATCGGATTTCCATACAAAGACCGTTATTTCAAGCGCGTTTGCCTACTCGTCAAAATGGCGTCGAAAACCGTGATAAGGCGAAAAGGTTCAATGCAAAATAATGATTTGCATATTTTCGATTTTCATGTGTCAGAATTTCCGAGTAAAAACTTGTTTCTTCATACTAGAAAAGTACACACAAAAATATTATTTTCGGCTGCTTAGGTAACTAAATACACAAAAGCATGGATTAGAAGCAAATTACAACATTGCTTGCACCGTGCAAAAGCTGACAAGATGACGCTTACTTTTCGAAACTGACATAAAGCGCATCCCATTAATGTCAATAACAAAACATTGATAATTTTTTTTGAAAGAGAGGAAGGATATTTCTTTATCTAAAGGTAATGAATTCCTTTAAATTTTGATTTAACTTGAAACATTTCGAGAAGAACTTGAGGAAGTTACCATTAATGTATATTACGGGTATAGGGTAACACATGTCGCACGAGTCATGCAACATTCATCGGAGGAAAGCAAATCGCGCGCTCGATCTGTTTCCCGGATCCGTTTACGGAAATCCGGTTGAATTTAAACGGCTAGAGAAAATGCATGGACGGCTTGTGTACGTTGAATTACGCGATGGTGGAAATCCATGCACCTAAAACAGTCCCAAGATTTAAAGTCTCCTACACGATGATTCCAAAGACCGGCTGCATTTCAAGGCCGCATTTCATGTTTCATGCGGTTTACTTGAGAAAAAAATCTATTCAACAGAAAACAATAAAATCACAATAGGCTATAAGATGCTATTGTGTTTGGGCCTCGTCCTTTTGACCACGGGAAATATTCAACCTAAGTTTCGTCTCGTGAACCGCACGGGCCTTCATGCGTTCTGCCCTAAATGCGGTTCACGCATGCCAATGTGCATATGGATTCAAGCGTACTGTAATATTCGCCCAAATGACTTTTCAGATCACTTTTTCTTGCTTTAGCTCAGATTCACCAGGGTTTTTTTACGTGGCCTTTAATTCCTTAAGGAAACTTTGCTCAATGTTTTATCTGCTGCTTTGCTGCACAAATTACAAAGCAGCAGATAAAATATTGGAGCATCATTCCCTCAACGAATTCAACTCCACATGCGAAAATTGCAGCCAATCTTAACCTAAACAACAAAAAGCGATCTCAAAAGTCATTTGGGTTGATTATGCTGTCAACCCTTCAATTTTTGCAAATGTTACCAATAGCATTGATGGAATAAAACTAAATGTTTACACCTACTTTCAGTTCCACTTCTTAGATGAGTCTGAGACGTGACAGGGAAGGTGACAGGAAGCTGACTGTAACCTGCTACTGAAGACTGACTTCTAACAGAATAACCTTTAGAGGAGAAAATTGTGATATTAGGTGGAACTACATGTATACATCACCAGTGATTTCAGTAAAAAACAATTTCACAGATAGCTGGCAGTCTGCAACATTTACATAAATGCAGGAACAAAGGTCATAAACATACGTCAAAAAGCTTATTGTTTAGTGATTTTTGCAGATGCTACCTGATAGCTTCCTTGTTTAACTGTTTTGATAAAGTGATCATTCATGCCTACCTTCTGTTCCACTTGTCAGATGAGTTTGAGAGGCTGCAGGGAAAGGAAGCTGACTGTAACCTACTACTGAAGACTGTCTTCCATCAGAAAAACCTTCAGAGGAGAAAACTGTAATAAGCAAAATTATACAACATAGCATCTTAGGAGTATAAAGATACACAGTGCTTGAATCAGTAACATCAACATACAGTGATGTACATAAATATTTATGTACTGGCCTTTATTAGTACATTGTACCCCAGACCACTATCACAAACCATTGCATTATTATTCTTTACCAATTCAAAGCATGCAATAATATAGGGAAGCCTTGTTAATGCTCCATCCAACATCCAAGTTGTGAAAATTTGTCTTCTGAGTTGTTACCTCCAAAATCCAACATCCAAGTTGTTTGATCTGATATTAGGACTGTGAAAATTTGACATCACTGAGTTGTGAGAATGAGACATCTGAGTTGCAAACCTCTGGCATTCACATGTAATCCTTCGAAGCCCTGATCACACATGCAAGTCTCATACGTTAAGGCAACAGTAAACTTTTGTCGGTAAACAATACTTGGGAGGCACCTTCACTTAGAAGGGCTTTGTTAATCTGGTCTGTTTATACCACAGGGTACATCAGCCATTATTAATGCAACAAAGGCATTTTACCTCTAGTGATGTTCATCATTCTTTGTACAAGTAACCTGCACTGCTCCTCCCAGCTGTAAACCTTTGCATACTCTTCACAGATAGACTTCATTTCCACAAGTCGTACATTTCTTCTTTTCTGACGGACACTCCTGATTGCCTCGGCCCACCTGTTAGGATCGTCTGAATCCACTACACAGATTGAACAATGAGGAACATTCTTAAGAGCTTCTCCGAGACCAGAGTTACCACTTACAAGCACAGGGAGACCAGCAGATAGAGCTTCAAGAGCAGGCAGACCAAACCCCTCAGATCTTGATGGCATAATAGCAAGATCTACCTCACAAAACTGCTCAGCCAACTGCTCTCTTTCTTTGAATCCACGTACAACAAGTTGATCACGGGAAATGCCTTGCTGGAGCAACATTTCTGAAACTTGCTGCTCTTTTCCACTTTGTACTCCGACAACCTTCAGTTTGTAGGGCTGTGCCATGTCTTTCAACTTTGCAATTGCCTGAGCAGCAATGTCATAACCTTTCAGCCGCAAGTCTTCACTGTCACCATTCCCTAACAACAGAACAGAAAATGTTTTTCTTTCCTTAGAAGCTTGCTTTACATCAGCAAACTCAGAGAAGATGCCTGGGGTGAGGTTGAGAACATTTTGATCTTTCTGAAAGGGACGCAGATATCCTGAGAAAGCTTCCTCCAGCTTGGGTCCAACTGCTACAACTTGATCAGACAATTCACAGAGTTTGACTTCTAACTTGTGCCTTTCCTCTCCTTTAGAAACAGCATCTGCGTTGGATTTGAACATTCCAAGTTCTTCAGGGTCAGTATGGATGACCTGAATCCATTTACAATCATGGTGACGTTTTATCAGTTGCACTTGTTTTCCAAGTTGGATTCCATGTCCAATCACACAGTCCACAGCATGATGAGCTGGTAGAGAGGACAACCAAAGATCTGGATGGATACCATGTAGTTTTTCTGCCTCAATGAGATGGACATTGTGACCAGCAGCAACTCTTTTATCCTTTTCACTGCATTCAGGGAGATAGACACTGACTTGCACATCAGGAAACTTTGCCAACTGAATGGCGAGCTCTCTGTTGATGGTTGACACACCTCCTTTTGTTGACCTCCATTCACTGCTTAGAAGAGTCACTCTCAATGTTCTTCTTGAGGACAAACTTGGGACTTCCTCTTCATGACCTTCTTGTGATGTAGAGGCTATGTTAAGAAAGGAGGACTCCTAAAAATTTAAATATTAAGACAAATTATTTACTGAAGAGCTGTCATGCAGCTGAGTGTTTCCTGAACTCAATTAGTTAAGGCAAAGGGTTATAATAAGCAAAGAATAATGGACAAATTATCATCAATATATAGCTATATCCATTTTCTGCTTTGAGAAAACAGTGTTTTGCCCAGACTTTGAAGCAAGGAGCTTAAGGTAAAACTTGACTTGCTGTTGCAAAAACATTCTTGAATTCTGGAATGTCTTAACTGGAATGTAAAAAAAAAAAATCCACTAATCCTCTTAAAATTGACACACTCCACCTTCATCTTCAAAATCAACCCATTTCTCTTTATGACTGTCTGCACGAGATTGGCTAATCAGCCAGGAGTACTAGTCATAACATGAATTTGAGAATTTACTGAAAGTTTGGGATTTGGGGAAAATAATGGCATTCATCGGTGTAGTTGTATGTGTTCATTGCAATGTGTATTTATTTAGTACATCTGTAACTGAGGCTGCAGAGATCACTGTATTTTGTGTTACATCAAAACTTACTATGTGTAAAGTTCTTAATAAAACAAACTAAAGGATTTTAAACTTTCCAAATACTACATGCAAAGATCAGTCATAAACTTGTTGCAGGCTGAATCCCAACCGTTACCTGTCCCTTTCCTGGTAATTCTGTAAAAGATGTATGTTCATTAAAACTGCATAATAATTAAAAACATATTTTATGTTCAAAATCCATTTTCATAAAAATAATCTCCTTCATAGTACAAATTTAAAGCAAGCCAAGTTGTCTATATACAAAATTCAAATTAGTTTTAGTTTTTATGACAAGCTGAATTCAACTTTAATTTTTCAATTTACAAAAGTTGTATGTTGTAATTGTTATAATTACTTTTCACCACCGGAGTTCATAGTCGCATCCAGAAGCATTTTAGCTTACAGCTCATCACAAAGACAACCAAGTTTTCTTAAAACCAAAAATAGTACCTTTGATAGCCTTGACATCACAGGAAGCCTTTAATCTTGTTGGTTACTGACACTAAAAAAAATAGAAACTCAAACTTTTAGTAGGAACTGTGGTTAAGAAATTAAAAAAGGAACACTTATCTATTAAAAAGTAAAAATTGATCCACCGAAACAAACATAAGATCCGGGAGATGGGGAGAGCTCTAATTAGGTTAACTAAAACTGCTTATTTTTTTCCCACACTAAAACAAACAGAGATTATAGTGGCACAAATACAGTCAAACAGCTTAGCTGCAATGTTAGGTTTTTAAACATACTACTGGCCTTAAGTTTCTTCTTTACTGTCTTATAACAGATACATTGACCAAAATCCAGACTTCTCTACCATCCATACAACAATGCTAATTGATATTAATATAAAGAGTTGAAAATTGCTGGTACCAATGTTGTAACTTACCAAATCATACTCCAAGAACATTTGCACATCTTGAACCAACACTAAACACATGAACTGACAGATAAACTGAAATCAAGAGTAGGACACAAATTTTATAAGGCAGATTATGTAATATTGTTTAAAATCATTTTGAGGCTTTGTCTTTTAAGCCTGCCGCACACTTGAGGAAAGAGCTGTCAGCAAACTGTCTTGCGAGGAATCGCGAGGCCACGCAAGGCAATCAGCTCAGCTATTTCCTCAAGTGTGCCGTTGAGTTTTCATGAAATCTCAAATGTCAAACACAACAGATATTTTCCTCACAGCCTCGCGAGGCGAAAAACTCACGAAAACTTAACCGCACACGTGATCAGGCCATCTGATAGGGTGCGATAAAAAATCTGAAATTGTGCGATATTTTCAGGGTAGATTGTGCGATAAGAAAGGACTATTATGCGGTAAATTATGCAAATTATGCGATTTTTTCCTCAACTATTTTAAGCTTGTTTTCCCAGGATTCTGAGAAAGCAAACCCCTTTATGCTGCTCTAGCGACGATTTTTTCATAAAGGAACAAAAAATAAGCAATTATGAGTGAATTGGGATATAAAAATTTAATTTATGACACAAACAGTACCGTGCAAATGTAATTTGACAGTCCCTCGAAACTCGAACTTCGTGACTCGATCCTCGAAACTCGAAAGCAGGTAAAGCAGGTTGGGGGATTGGCAAGACATTACGGTAAGTCCTGATGCTTCGAGTACCCAGGCGCGAGTCGAGTACATCGAGTTTCAAGGCAGGGAAACAAAGAACTTTTCGCGTGATAAGTTTTTCACACATGATCCGAGGCCACAGTTCGGTGTTTACGTTTCTGTTGGAGCGAATTTTTGTGTATGATCGAGATGGAAAGAGTTCGCTCTTTAAGTATTTTCTCGGTTCCTTGCCGATTACAACCGAAAGTATTTTTAATCAAGAAAATGCTGTTTTTGAAGTTTTGATTCGAAAGATTAAGGTACAATCAAGCATAATTTTGTGCATGCAGCGTACTGGTTTAGCGGGGCTAAAAGCGATCGCGCGTGTTTCCATTCTCAGCTTGTGAAACAGCGGCCGAAAAAGTCGCAATCTTTTAGTTTCGCTTCCTTCACTGTGAAAACTGGGTTTAGTGAACAAGTAATCCAGTCATCTGTCAGAGGAAGACACTGTTACAGTACAATCCGAAATCAGTTGATAGAAAATGAAGAAAACGTGACATTGCCTTTTGAGATGATCTCGACAACATTTATGCAAATTTGTAACACTACGCCGAAGATGTAAACATTCGCGGCAGCTTTCAAAGTCTGCTCAAAAGTAAGCGAACGGCCACGTTGAAGTCTCCCCGGTTCCTTGCCGAATTCCACCAAGGTATTATGCACCACCTTGGCTTAAAGTTTTTTTGTTGTTTCTCTCTGATCTATTGCAGGAGGATCATATGTGATGGATTCATATCAGCAACCCTGATAGGCTAACTCAAAGAGAAGAATTGTTTGCGTTGCACCAATTAAGAATGAAAAAACTAGCACCAGGCCCCGAAACTGTCAAAAACGAAAATGACGCCTTGAACCTCGATTGTTTGTGAAATCGATGGTTTCAGAACGTTTCTTGGGCTTTTTCGAAATTAAATCGTCTTGAAACTAAGTGCAGACGCGGAATTTTTTCAGATAAGGCATTTATTTATGGTTTTTATTTAAGAATTGTGCGATTTTTTGTGAATTGTGCGATTTTTTATGAATTGTGCGATCGGATGCAATTTGAGGTCAATTGTGCGAAATCGCACCATCGCATAATATCAGATGGCCTGCGTGATGAAACAGCTGAGCTAATCGCTTCGTGAGGCAGTTTGCTCAGCTCTTTCCTCAAGTGTGCGGCAGGCTTTAGTCTAAGAAGAACAAATTATGGACACTTAAATGATAATTGTTATTCTTGGCACAAAAATTAGGCCATGCGTGTCACGCTAGAGATGCAAAGCGAATTTTGTTTTCTGCTAAATAATTTAATTTGCTCCAAACATGTCTGCATTTTACCATATACTTGTAGTAAAAAGTTACAGAACATTTTCCAAAAAGGATTTAAAAAAATGTGGAGTGATTATACAAAAATCGCTCTCGGAGAAAAAATATTTCGAAAGAAAAAATTCGCAGACATTTTTTTGTTGTTGTTTATGTGCGAAACTAGCTACTGTCCAAATTTGAAGACATACGAACAAACTCCCTTTGAGTTTTAGCTCTTTAAGGACGGTGCCTACTATTGTTACTGCGCATACGTTCTGCGCATCGCAAGATACTCGGGTTTCCAATGGGTGGTGCTTACTAATACAGGAATATTTTTGCGCGGTTTAAAACTACACGGAGAAAGCAGAACTTACCAAATGCTTTTGGAATCTCAAAAGAAAATTGGGGGTAACCATGCATTTTTCAGAGATAATTAAGCTTCAATTTAAGAAAAAATCCCATACATTGCTTTATATTTTGGCGATTTTTAGAGATATTACTGCTTAATTATCTCTGAAAAATGCGTGGTTACCCCCGATTTTCTTTTTGGATTCCAATAGCCCTTGCTAAGATCTGCTTTTCCCGCATAGCCATAAGCCGCACAAAAATATTTCGGTATTAGTAGGCACCGTCCTTAAAGTGTCCCCTTCAAGGGAAAAAATTGTTTCGAGAAAACAGCGTTAAAAATTCGACAATTCGTTTTATTTCCAAATTCTTGGTGTAGTTTGATAGCCAGCTCTATCAGCTTAAATTTGATGTTGGGGTTTACATGCAGGTGTCTACAGTTTAAACAAATAAAATTAATTTGCATGTGTCCATCGACATAGCGTGCCTAACATTGTACTTCTCAACGCGAACCTCATTTATCAGCGTGACACGCTTCCACACAGACACCTCAAGTTAAACTTAATCCAAAGAAGCACTTAATAACAATATAAAACGTGTTCATGAAGTTAACAGTAAGATCATCAATTTCAGCCAACAATCTCACAACATGCATATGTCACCTTTAATTCCAAGGCGAAGCCTTCGTGAACAGTAAGACTTGATTAATCTCGAGCTTTTACAAAACGCTAAGACATTTTTATTGAAAGATTGAAGTCGATATTGAATCGGGGGTTGTCTGACAGTGAAAAACAAAGCTAAAGAGAGTAAACTATACACGCTATATCCACTTTGTCGTACGCTTACCTTCGACAAATGCACCAAACGATCAGCTTCACGATCCACGGTCCATGCCAGCTGAGAAAGTTTGCCCACAACTAAGCTCCATGAAGTTGATTCGACTCGCTACATGTTTAAAGCAATCCCGGTGAAAAAGGTTTTCTCACCCCATGATTGCAATATTAATGGCGAAGTATGAGTAAATTATGTTTTAACACGAGAAGGCAGAAGAAAACCTTCTTCGCTTCCTCCTTCTCGGAATGCACGCTTTGATGAAGAAGAGTCTTTTTCCCCTTTCCAAATATGGAAGTGATCTGATTTGCAGGATTGGAAACGTGGACAACAGAATGGACTTAGGAAAAAAGGAAAGTGGAATTCTCGCGCTTTTCTTACTTGTTGTCATAAATCCTGTTCGTAATAGTCACTTCGTGAAAGAAATTTTCTTTCAACTATTTTGCCTTATGGACGTAATTCTTAGGCTACACATGTATCCTGAAAATATGTATTCTGTCCCATCGCTGAAAATGCATAAAAAAAGAAGCCTCGGCAAATTGATAACAATAAAAGGAAAAAAAAAAAACAACTAAAAATAGAAAAGAAAGTACAATCAAATCCTGACTCGTTGAGTGCTTTCCTCTCTTGGGTATTTCATCTTCTTGATACATTTTCAACTTGTAAAGTAACTCTGATATGTCAAACAAATCTTCCGTCTTCTCTGCTATCGTCACTCGTACCCAAGCCTCTCGTGCGCCAGTAATGATGTTCCTTGATTACGAACACGACGCCAGTATCCAAACCTAACGACAGAAACAACACGCGCTTCCTTTCGGAGCAATCAAGGACGGTGCCTGCTAATACCGAAGTATTTTTGCGCGGATAAAGCAGATGTTAGAAATGGCTATTGAAATCCAAAAAGAAAATTGGGAGTAACAACGCATATTTTAAAGGTAATTAAGCAACAATTATTCTGAAAAGCCGTAAAATACAAAGCAATGTATGGCGTTTTTTTTTTTTTTTTAATTGAAGCTTTATTATCTCTGAAAAATGCATGTTTACCTCAAATTTTCATTTTGGATACCAAGAGCACTTGCTGAGTTCTATATTTTCCGCATAGCCTTTTAAACCGCGCAAAAATAACCCTGTATTAGTTGGCCCCACCCATAGAAAACCCGAGTATCTCCAGATACGCAGAACGTATGGCAGTAGCAAAAGTAGGCCAGCACCGTCCCTAAAAACCTTTTCCCCGCCCAGCTTCATGTTTCGTCTAAGTACATTTATTGTGAACTCGTAACTTAGAAAATTCCGTGAGAAACATCCAAACTGCGAGCAGCTTCTTTTGTTTGATACAAGAAGCAGAGACCGATACAACGTAGAAATACGGGTTTGTTTGCCTCCCACGTAATAGTTTCTGTGTGTCCTGGGGGAGTTGTATTATGATAAATTTTTCTGTTGAGTGAGAAACAAACCGACGCTCGCGAAAGAATTTGAGGGAAAGAAGACGAACGCTCATGTAGGCGCGAAAATTTAGATTTTTGTTGTTTTGTATGTCGGCGTTACATATTTCTATACGTCATTAGCGTTCTTGTTTTTCCGTTCCTCGCTTATTAGTTTTTTCACTCCGTTGCGCTTTGTACTTAGTTTCTCGTTCATTAGTCTTCTTTGTTTTCGTAGGTTGTTTTCGTACTCGCTAGTTTTATTTTGCATAATGCTTTATATATAGGTTACTTGTTAGTTTTGTTTTGCTGCTCATATTGCGTAAGTCGTCCTAGTTCTAGTTAAGTTCAGTTTCGTTTTAAGTCTAGCTTCTAAGTCAAGTTCCAAGTTCTAAGTGTTTTTCTTGTCGTCACATTCGTCTAGTAAGTATTCGTCGTTTATTTCGCTTGTCGTTTTCTATTCGCATTGTCATTTTCATTTTCATTGTTAATTTATTGATCTCTGTTATTTTTTGTTATTTTCAGTTACCTTACCTTACCTTACCTTTCGTACTTGCTTTGGTTAATAAAATGTTTGGTTTGTGTACGAGTTAACACGTTTGCGACAACAGCTCGCTTTCTATGAAAAGTGGACAGCACGATACATAACAACAGCATATCATAGACAACGGGAACGAAAAGAAAATAATCACATATGCTCTGTTTATACCAAACTTAAAAACATGTTGAAGAACTCTCTAATTAAACACAGTTCAAAATTGTAATATTTATAGAAGATGCTTGCTTATGTTTTACGACTTCACATTTAGCATAATAAAAGTTTAGTTAAGATATGTAAGATTCCTTTCTCCAGTATTCTTTCAATTATTTTCATTTTTTAAACCTGGTTTAACTAAACACGTCACAGTTTAGTTGATGTGAATAAGGTATAACTTGTATAAGTACGTATAAATTAAATTTTAAAAGCACGTTTATGTAAGAACGTACTTTAAGTAGAAATTAAATTTACGTTTTATTCTACTTCGGAATTATTCACCTTACTATCTAGGATCGAGTTGAATTTGTTGTGACTGCTTTGAAGTTCATCAAAATTTACAGGACTTCGAGCAATCTTCTGAGCAGTCTGTTATTTTCTTTAAGGGGAGAGATCAAAACTACTGATATTCCCACAGGCCCCACCGGCAAACCACAAAATAGATGGTGGTCTCTGCCTGTAAACAAAAAACAAATTATACGTTATTTACTGTCAGAACAACAAATGAACTAATTTTCTTTTATGCTGACCTCGTAACATACGTTAACATTTTACAATTAATAAGTTCTTCCTTCCTTTTGCTTTTTCATTTTTTTTTCTTTTTTGCCTGCTATCTAGAACCTAAATTAGCCAGGGAGCTAACAAGACAACCAAATGGTTCATTTAGCTTCCTTGCTTTGCATATTACTCTAACTAATAATTAATTTAATTCTATATATCACCACTAAAAGATTATAAGAATCAACATGTACACTGAAAAAAAGCACAAAATAAAGATTATTATTATTATTATTATTATTATTATTATTATTATTATTATTATTATTATTACCCCTTCCTCTACCTCAAAAGATGGTGTCTTTATTGCATAGCCACTCCTGCATCCAGCAGTAAAAACTAACAATGAGATTCAAACCTTACTTTTCTTGTTTATCTAGCGATGATGACTCTTGCTGGCTGAATATTTCTGTGTCAACTCATATTTTAAAGCCAATAAAATTTTGTCGGCAGTGTTCATGAGATAGGTGGTGTCTTCGATAACCCCCCTACCCCAGACAAGGTGGGTCCACGTCGCGCCGTCCACGTCGAAGAAACTTGTTATGATCAGTTTACTTAGGGATAGCAAACTCGTACCCAGAGTCTTCAGGCTATTTGGTCAGCGGGGCAACGCCGGGAAGACTCTGGGGATATCGAAAAAATTCAATTTTTTTGATTGGCTGTTCCGTAACGGTTTCTATTGTTTTACCGCAGAAATCCTGCGGTAATAAAATTCGATGTCCCCAGGGTCTTCCCGGCATTGCCCCGCTGACCAAAAAGCCTGAAGACTCTGGGTACGAGATTGTAGGGATAGTAAAACGGACAAATCACGTGATTGCGCGCGAAAATTATCACACGCGAGGAGCCGCGTCCTCTCGAGGAAAGCGGTTTCAGAGCGTGTTTGCGTGTTGTCCTCGCTTTACTGTCCCTAAGGAAAATAAGAAATTACTCGTAGTATGAATATCGACCGTCGTGTATTGACGTTTTCCTTAAAACCTTGAAATTTCACCATTTCTCGTTGCAATTCCTCAGACCTGACAACGCCAAAGAAATGTAACACCATAAATAACGCTAGAACCATTGTTTTGTTAAATCAGTAACCATTTGGTTTTCTAAAGTGCTCGTTGCGATCCCCGTCGTGACTGCTTAGATCCCTTATCTGATCGGGGGAACACGAGTGTACAAATTTAGATGCCGTACCCCCCATACATTAGTATAACATCTTACCCTGTGTATTATTGGCAGCGACTCCCCCTCCCCCACCCCCCTCCTCTCCCGGAACAAACTAAGGGCCAACCAAGTGATATCACACCCTGCTGTAATTGGGTGGAAACTGAGAATACTAAGCTAATTTTCGCTTGATTTTTGTTGGGTTTGAAACCATGGAAAACTTGGTTTGTGTTTACATGTGAAGGAATTTGAACTTCATTATAAATGTTGACTTATTCCACAATGGATGGACGAAAAACTGGGGGACATCCATTTAAACGTAGCAAGGAGGCTAGTGTGAATTTACTAAAAATTCTCCTATCAGAATGTATCAGAAATCCGTCTGTGAGGGTGGCTATGGCGCTCTGAATTGTAAAAATTCCAAGTCTGAATACCTCGGGGTTACATCAGAACCACGTATGAGCTCAATGGCTGGGAAGACATTAAATCATATTTCTTACTTTAAATACCTTGGATCTAAGATCTTGATTCTAGAAAGAGCCAAGTATGTAAAGTTCTCTCTCGGTCAGTCAGTTGGCACCATTTGTCGCTCAAGCTTACTTTAGTGCAGTAGAACTAATACTTGTGTATAACTTTGAAATGTTGAACAGTAAGTGCTATAGCTAAACAGCAAAAGAAGCTAAACTAAAAATGGATGCCATACTAACCTCCTTCTTGCAGTTCAAAACTCATCTTAGACGCAGCACGTTTCCCTCCCAGCAAAACTTCCCAAGTCCAGTGTGCTGGTCAAAAGGTGACCAAGTATCAGACATTTTGCTCTGAAACCCAGTTTCGGTCGTAGAGCAGCAGGAAAGGAGTGGGGCGGCTGGAGAAGAAGTGGAGACGTTGGGGGTGGGGTGGGGCTGGGGGGTGGTGGAAGGGGAGACCCCCAAATATAAGGGGCCAAAAACATCAATCTTCGAGTCCGGAAATGTTTAAGATCAGTCACAATTTCTTCTCCAGACCCCTCACCCAATCCCCTTCTCCGAAGTTGCAGTGTAATTCCTGGTTCTTAATTAACACACCCTGATGTATACACTGTTCTTGTTATCTAAGATCTCTCTGTTGCAGTGGCTGACGGCGACATTTACAAAGAAGTTCTACCTTCCGTTTGGGTGTGGGCCGATTAATAATGATGGTGGTACGTATTAATTCTAACCCATGAGAGCTATCAAATTCATACAATGTTTCTTCAAAAGCTTCAAAACCCTTTGAGGTAGGAACGGTACGTGTACAAGATAGGAACCTTTTATTTCGTTTCAGATACTGGAGGCGTTGTTAAGTAGAGGATAGTCGGCGCATTTTCAGTCGCTTTAGGGACTGTGGTTCAAGGATAGTTTAGTCGTGAAATTGTCGAGTTGTTTCTTTACACAAGAAACTCAAATTGATATTGTCTCTCTCTGGCGAGGTGTATGATTACTGGCGAATAATTCCTGGGGGCAATAACTGCTTGGCGATGGACGAGTGTGCCATCTACAGGAAAACAGTAATGCTCCGAGTTCCTTCATGGTACAAAAAACAAATTAAGTCAGCTCCAAGCGCTTCAGCAGAAAATGCGAATTTGTGAAGAATCGTTTTCTTCAGTTTTCAGAAAAGACTGAGATACAAACAAAAGCAACATAACTTGAGTTTGTCCTTAAAGCTTCCCGGATGAATTTTTGCACAGTTGAATCTTAATAATTTGAACCCGTGAAAATAATCCCACCTACAACGACATCATTTTATTATAATTTTTTTTTTAGGTTTCCTCTTCATTTGTAATTATTTTATATTGATGCTGAAAAACCCTTTCCAGGGACGCTCAATAAAGTGTATGTATGTATGAAAAGTTCAAGTTATCAGCGATTGAATTCTGTAAAAGCGCAAAGTAGGAGAAATTCGAGTTATTGAGGATTCGTTTTACCAATTGTGTACTATAGGAAGGTTGCGTGAGCGAAAGTTGAATTCTGCGAGAGAGCGAAGGGAAACTCCGTTTGTAGCAAAAATGTTTTTTGAAGATATTAAGAAAAAACCTTTCTTTTCTGTTCACCATTTTGTAATGTGTTAATTTAAAGACCGAGGCGCAGGAAAAGTTGGTGCCGCCAGCAAATTGTGCGCAGACTGGCGCCCGTACCCTGGAATGGCGGACAAGTATTAACATTACTGGTGCTAAGGCCAGGCACCAAGATCAAACGACCTACGAGTATCAACACTAGAGATAAGGTTACCGTATACCTTCAGAAGTGTCTTGCGTCCAGTTTAAACTGGAGATATCCAACCCCCTACATCAAATTAAAGCTTATAGAGCCGGCTATCAAACCACACCAATAATTTTACAATAAAATAAATTGCCGAGTTTTTCACGACCTCTAAATGCAAGCGTCCGAATCACTTTTTGAAAGCTACAAGTCAAAGCGAATTTTGTTTTTCGCTAATTTAATTTGCTCCTTAGTTTCCGGACCCAAAGCGCTAAAAAAACGTGTCTGCGTTTTGCCATATTCAATCGCAAAGAAAAACTTACAGAACATTTGGAAATAGGATTAAAAAACGTGGAGTGATCGTACAAAAGTTGTTATATGTTAAACAAGCTACTGTCCAAGTTTGAAAGCAAACGAACAAATTCCTTTTAAGTTTTAGCCTTTAAAGTGTCGCCTCCAAGTGAAAAAATTGATTCGACAAAACAGTGCTAAAAAAAACGCAAATAATTTTCTTTCAAAATTCTTGGTATAGTTTGATAGCCAGCTTTATACGCTTTAATTTGATATAGGGTTCAGGTATCTACAGTTTAAACCGGACGCGCTACATCCCTTGGACTCGAGACACCTCTAAAAGTACACGGTAACTTTAAGACCCGTGCCCGGCACAAGCGGTTCACGTTCTTTGCCGTCGCAGTGCTCCGCTTGTCGCCATTGCACTAATAAAAAGGTCTGTTAATACAAGGGCCCATGTCCGAGTACCATTTCAGGGCAATAAAATCAAACGGCCTGTTAGTATCAATTTCGTGTGTTTGATGTAACTTCTCAAATCATCAATAGTTTAGACAGTCAAAGCAACTGTTCACTAAATTTTAGGATAATTACGATCACATTTCTAAATCTCCTTCACTGTAGTGATTTCATTTGTTTTCTCCACATGAATTATTAATGAGTTTAAAAAGGAGAAATTCTATGTTGATATCTGTAAATCAAACAGCAGATATATACAAATTCCTTCAATTGACGAGTTTCTTTGTTCCCTTCGCTTATGTTCTGATAGCCCAACTGCTATTTCAGGAACATTTCATGTTGATCTGTAAATCAAATACAGATATCATACTCAAGCATTTAAAGTTCAAATGGTTTAATAAAATTCTAATATTACATTTTACTCCGAATTCGTTTCTCGGAGTCAATTTCATATTCGCCTCTTGTTATCTACTTAGTAAAAGTCACTTGCCACAAAACATTCGACCCTGCAATTGCGTTACAAGGATTATAGAAAAAGACAAAATCTTCTGAATTTGTGTCTTCTGATTCTAAAATGTTGAATCTGGTTTAACTTTCAAGTTCATTAACGTCTATGTACAATTGAGGTACCAAATGGACCCTGTTAGAAATATGTACGGCTGTACAATTGCTATCTACCTAACTACAAAACTTATACCATGTCTTTGGTTTGTACAGCACGACATAGCACGAAATAATGTTCACGTTGGTTACACGTTACTTAATGAAAGCAATAACATTTGGCACGAAACAATTTCATGCCGTACCTTAATTACAGGAGATTTAACAGCACCAGGGTTATAGAAAAAGACAAAATCTTCTCGATTTGTGTCTTCTGCTTCTAAAATGTTAAGTCTGCTCTGAACTTCAAGTTCATGAACGTCTATGTACAATTGAGGTACTAGATTGAGGCACCCCAAGTTTGAAATATGTACGGCTGTACATTTGCTGTCGACCTAACTACAAAACTTATACCATGTCTCTGATATAATGTACTAGTTTGTTACACTTCATAAAACCAATAACATTTGGCACGAAACAATTTCATGCCGTACTTTAATGACAGGAGATTTAACAGTACAAGGATTATAGAAAAAAGACAAAACCTTCTGAATTTGTGTCTTCTGCTTCTAAAATGTTAAATCTACCTTAACGTCTATGTACAATTGAGGTACCAAATGCACCCTGTTAGAACTATGTACGGCTGTACAATTGCTATCTACCTAACTACAAAACTTATACCATGTCTTTGTTTTGTACAGCACGACATAGCATAAAATAATCTTCACGTTGGTTACACTTTACTTAATGAAAGCAATAACATTTGGCAGGAAACAGTTTTTCCCCGTACTTGAATTACAGGAGATTTGTCAGTACAAGGATCATAGAAAGAAGACAAAACCTTCTCGATTTGTGTCTTCTGATTCTAAAATGTTAAAATACAAGTCAGTTGCTTTGACTTTCACGGTCTTTAACAGCTATTTACATTACTTACACTTGAAAGGCAATTTCTTCAACAAACCGATCCATTTGGGAATCATGAGACGAGAGAAACCCCACAGTCACCCCAACAGCAATTCACATTATCACCATGACAACGGACTTTCATTCTCACTTAATACTTCAGTTGTCTGCAGGTAACAGTGAGCCGATACCAGCTTCACATGCGATACGATACTCATGAGATATTTCCCGATACTTGACACTTTTTTATATCGATACTGTGACGTCTTTGCTCCAGACTTGTACTAAGACGTCATTACCGTCGGTAGAATCCAGGCTTAAACGAGTAGAGAACGCTCAAGTTGCTGTGCTGCCAAGAGGGCAGTAAGATTCTTCCGGGAAATAAAGTTATGCTTGAGAGCAGTAACAATTAAAATTCTTTCAATGTTATGTGGAATACAAATCACGCTTCTTTGAGGTTGTTACTTCAACGGTATCGAAACAAAACCTGTGTCGTTTACAAGTATCGATACTTGAACACTCCCAGGTATCGACTATGTGCCATCAATATCGACTCACCATTACGCTGCAGACTTCAGACTGAGTATCGGCTGCAGACCGAGATAAAATTCTTCACCCAGCCTTGTGCGCAATTAGAAACGGCCAGGGTAACAGTACAAGGTATGTACAAAATAAAACAACAACATAACCATGCATTTGCATTACATGCCACATGTTGGGATCGACAGGAAGAGAAGCATCTCTGCGGGGCACTTTCATAGATTCTAAATATACAATGACACTTTTCAAGAAAATCGTAAACTCTTCCACTCCCACAGCAATGCTGTACAAGGTGGTTCTACCTTTTGAGTTTGCAATTGAAATCCTAAAGTGTGACCATTCAAATGAAAGCTACTGAGCAGTACTTTCCTGTGGTGCTGTTTATGTTGTTGTTCAAGATGGTTTTATCTTTTGAGTCTGAGGATGAGATCCTCAAGTGTGACCATTCAAGTGAAAGCTACTGAGCAGTACTTTCCTGTGGTGCTGTAGCTGCACGAGGTGGTTTTAGCTTTTGAGCCTGTGGATGAAATCCCTCACATGTGACCAATCAATCAAAGCTGCTTAACACCACTTTCCCATGGTGTTCTTCCTTGTCTTCTCAAATTAAATTTTAGGATTTTCTCAAATTTCGAGTTTTAGATGCTCTTTGGAGTAAAACTCAGATTCATGCCGAGTTTAGTTTTCTAAATATCCACACGATTGTGACCAACACATTGATGTCCTTTGCACTTGCCTCACATCTAATAGCAAATGTTTAATCAGATTTTATCTCGGACTGCATTTTATACCCAGCCTCCAACTTTTCAAAACTAACCTGCTTTCGTCACGGTGCGCAGAATTTTCCCCAAATGCTCGAACCTCTTACATCACTGACTACACAAAAAATGAAGAATTTGGCTTGGTGTCTGGTTGAAAGGATCATTGATAACTCTTAATCTGTCAAGATTTCATTCCACTCCTGGGTCATTAATCAAGCAAGTGCGGCCACCAGTGGTAAATACAAAATAACGTATTTTGAGCTAAGAAATGGAGCTGCCTTGAAACGAAGGCTTATGCAGGGATTCCCTTCAATCAATCTACATTATCGTATCGTATCGTAGCTTTGTTTAACGATAATTCCCTGCATAAGCTCAATTACAAGCTAGCTCCAGTTCAACAAGTCCAAAATTAAACTGCTTAACAAAAGAAGCGCCGTTACCTTTGACAAACACAATTAACACAGAGGCAAATTTGAAGACAGGAGACAGTTAACCCTTTAAGCCCCTATGGAGATCAGTAGCTTTGACCTCCTTGAAATACCGTACACTGCCGCTTATAAGCCTTGGGCTAATACAACTTCGTAAGGGGTTTTAGATGGCCTTATAAACGGACGGGCTTATATCCGAGGGGGCTTATAACCAGAATAAAAAACCGTTTCTAACGAGCTATAGCAGTGTTGATCGAAATACGTATTTTAGTTACTGGTTTTTAATTGAGCTTTTAAATGTCAATAATTGGAACAAAATTAAAACCAATAAGACGAACAAAACTAGACGGCGGTTTATATCGGGGGGGGGGGGGGGAGGCTCATAATCGGGTGTATTTTTTGGTTTACAGGTAAATGGGCCTATAACCGGGAGGGCTAATAAGCGGAGGGAGGGGAGAGTGGGTGGCTTATAAGCGGCAGTTTACGTTATCGGTAAAACATCAAACACGCAGACCACGAGAATATAGCAAATAATCACTGAAAGATAAACTGATTTTGAGCAATTTCTCCCAACTAATACCACAACAAATATAAGACGCCAATGAGGAGAATTTGCGGTTTGATATTAGGGCTATAAAGGCTAATGACACTGCTAAGCAAGGTTGATACTCTTCACCATTCAACTTCACTTTAACAAGTAAGTGTTTCGTCAAACATTGTCAAAAACTCACACTAGGAATTTAGAATTGGTTCGTGTTTGGCAGGCATGCGGGAAGATTGGAAAGTACGAGATAACCGTAAAGGCCCGTTTACACATGCAATTTTTGTCGCACACAAGTTGCAGTTTCAAATCGCACAAGTAAACTAGGGACCATTGCAGCGCTCATTTGTCACTGGGACATCGCAGAAAGTAACAAGTTTCAAACGTAACACAATTTTGTAGGATTTCTTGAAAAAGTACAGCGTTGAAAACACACTAAAAAGAAACTGGTTTAAAGTACGATTTAAAGTTGCAGCCTTGCGCGAGAAAAATTGTAGTGAAATGTGACACAAATCGCTTGTGTAAAAGGGCATTCAAAGTTCGCCGAGAGCAACACAGTTTCTCGAGTGCGCTTACATGTAAAACTTTTCAAGTGTCCATAACTCGATAGAAGCACAGCTAAAAGGATGAAACAGACGCGGTTTGGCACGGAGGCAAGAGATTGAACGGGGAAGACATAGTCTGGTTACTCACACCAATCGTTTCATAACAAAACTAACAGAAAACGGTATAAAAACAAACAAGAGTGAGCGAAGAAAATCTAAAACCGTCAGAGCTTCCCTAAGTTTATTAGTTACGAGCGTTCTAAACTTTCTTTTCTAAATATCTTCTTTCCTTTCATGCTGGGAGTCCCAGGGGCAGATAGTTGGGTCAAAAGGAAAACGAAGTGGCTTCCTTTTGACCCAACTATCTGCCCCTGGGACTCCAAAGATGCTTCTTCATTAGCGACCAAGAACAAATTTTCTTAGCTCAATGTAACTTGCACATGTTATCATGATTGTATGGATGCAGCGCATGCGTCAATCGAGTTTTGGATACACGCCTTCGTTATTGAATTTAATTGGGTGAATTTACTTTCACTTTACTCACGGAGTGGTAGGTTTTAGCACACATTTTCCTCTCCATACAAGGTTACCGTTAAACTTAGAGAAGTTAATGACTTACAGTCTGCAAAACACTTGCTAAGATCACATCCCAGGCCTCTACTTGTAGAACTGTGGTCGTTGATTGTCAAACTCAGAGTAGTTAATGTGTCACTTCTTGCCAGATTATTGCACAGTTCCAGTAACTGATCTTCACTCACTTCACTGCAGCTATTGATTGTAAGACTGAGAGTTGTTAATGACTCATTTCTGGCGAAACCATCACCCAGATGCTTCATCCAGTCTCCAGCCGTGTTACTGTAGTTGTTGATTGTAAGACTGACAGTAGTTAATGACTTATTTCCGGCCAAACTACCACGCAGCCAAAGAATCCTGACTTCACCCGTTTCACTGAAGTCGTTGATTGTAAGAGTGAGTGTATGTACTGACTTGTTTGACGCCAAACCAGGACTCAGATCCTCTATCCAGACTCCAGCCGAGTGACTGTAACTGTGGATAGTAAGAGTGAGTGTACGTAATGACTTGTTTGACGCCAAACCATGACCCAGATCCCCTATCCAGACTCCAGCCGTGCCACTGTAGTCGTTGACTGTAAGAGTGAGTGTATGTAATGACTTATTTGACACTAAACCATCACCCAGACCATTTATCCGGACTCCAGCCGTGCCAATGTAGTTGTTGACTGTAAGAGTGAGTGTACGTAATGACTTGTTTGACGCCAAACCATGACCCAGATCCTCTATCCAGACTCCAGCCGAGTGACTGTAACTGTGGATTGTAAGAGTGAGTGTATGTAATGACTTATTTGACGCTAAACCATCACCCAGACCATTTATCCGGACTCCAGCCGTGCCAATGTAGTTGTTGACTGTAAGAGTGAGTGTATGTAATGACTTGTTTGACGCCAAACCATGACCCAGATCCTGTATCCAGACTCCAGCCGTGCCCCTGTAGTCGTTGACTGTAAGAGTGAGTGTATGTAATGACTTATTTGACGCTAAACCATCACTCAGACCATTTATCCGGACTCCAGCCGTGTCACTGTAGTTGTTGATTGTAAGACTGAGTGTATGTAATGACTTATTTGACGCTAAACCATCACTCAGACCATTTATCCGGACTCCAGCCGTGTCACTGTAGTTGTTGACTGTAAGAGTGAGTGTACGTAATGACTTGTTTGACGCCAAACCATGACCCAGATCCTCTATCCAGACTCCAGCCGAGTGACTGTAACTGTGGATTGTAAGAGTGAGTGTATGTAATGACTTGTTTGACGCCAAACCATGACCCAGATCCTGTATCCAGACTCCAGCCGTGCCACTGTAGTCGTTGACTGTAAGAGTGAGTGTATGTAATGACTTGTTTGACGCCAAACCATCACTCAGACCATTTATCCGGACTCCAGCCGTGTCACTGTAGTTGTTGACTGTAAGAGTGAGTGTACGTAATGACTTGTTTGACGCCAAACCATGACCCAGATCCTCTATCCAGACTCCAGCCGAGTGACTGTAACTGTGGATTGTAAGAGTGAGTGTATGTAATGACTTGTTTGACGCCAAACCATGACCCAGATCCTGTATCCAGACTCCAGCCGTGCCACTGTAGTCGTTGACTGTAAGAGTGAGTGTATGTAATGACTTGTTTGACGCCAAACCATCACTCAGACCATTTATCCGGACTCCAGCCGTGTCACTGTAGTTGTTGATTGTAAGAGTGAGTGTATGTAATGACTTGTTTAACGCCAAACCATGACACAGAACTGACCAAAGGAAATAACTGTCTCTAATGTGGCTGTTAATGGTAAGGGGGAGTGCCGTTAAAGACGCGTTTTTCGCAAAACTGTTGCTGAGGTCTATTCCCTTGTCAGTGAGGGAATATAAAGTAAGAGTGAGATTGAGTGTGGCTAAGGAGGTGTTTTCCAACACTACTTCAAGCAGACGTTGCATCCACCCTACGTTCTTGCCAGGGAAGCTTTCGATTGTAAGAGCAAGTGTTGTTAATGACGTGCTGTTTGTTAAACCATCATTCAGACCCTGTTCCCAGTCATTACTCACGCCTCTGATTGTGAGACTAAGTTCACTTGTTCCAGTATCCTTCACTTTAGCGAATACCGAAGGTAATAACGAGGGATTATCTATACAGAAATGAAGGCCACAGGGAGAACATTCTGATATCAAGTCATGGACAATCACCTTTAAGTTCGCATTGCGGTTGGCACCTGAAAACCGCTCAATAGCAGCTCTCCCGTTAGTGGTCAATTCTCCCCAAATGTTGAAAGTAACGAGGTGTACGCACTTTTCTATCTTCAGGTAGCACGGAAGACTGCTTGCAACAACATCGGTTACGTTTCCGTGGATGTTTAGAGTGAGTCGACACGGTGTGGACTTCACCAAGAGTCTCCCAACGGCTTCTATAACTTCACAGCTCAACTCACCCCAGACGTTTAATGTCTGTTCTAAATTGAAACTCCTCTTAGCCAAAACAGGAGTAAGACAAGCGACCTTAGCAGCCGCAATGTTTCTACTGGTATTCGGGTGGAAAGTGCACGACTGCTTTGCTTTGTTTGCTGAAATTATACCTTTAACAACATTCGCCCATCTATCAGGGACTTCACCAAAGATTTTTACTTCCAAAGCATCCAAAGAGTAATTTTGCAAGAAACCTCTTTTTAAGAAGACGATGCCTGATTCACTCAGCCTTCCGAAAACAATCAAAGTAAAAGACTTCAAAGCGGCTTGTTCTGAAAGTCCTTCACAAAGGGCAGCAGCTAATGAATCTTGCATGTCTCCAAAAATAGTGATGACAACAGAGGTCAACGATGTGTTGACTAAAACTCTTTTCAAAGCCAGTATTGCAGTGTCACTTAATGAACCATAAATGTTGAGGACAACTGACTTCAATGGTGTATCCGCAGACAATCCTTTTTCAAGAGCTCTGGCCCAAGCCTCGCCCCACTCATTAAACAGCTCAAACGTCACGGAAGTCAAGGTGTTGCTTGCAGCCAAACTGTTACCAACAATATCAGCTATATCACTAGGGAGGCTTTGAAAAGTTCTAAGAGTAAATGACATTAAAGTCGAGTTTTGAGATAGTCCATCGTAAAAGGTATCTCCGAGAGTTTCTAATGTGGAAACGAACAAACTCTGTAGTTTTGGACAGGACTTCAGGTAATCAAAAGCAGAATTTACGTCTTTTAAAGTTAAATCTCCACCACCTTTATCACAACACACAGATAAATGAACAGGATGCCGTAAATGTGAAAAGTTCCGGCAGTATTTTGCAACCTCAAAAAAACTAGAACTTCTGCCCACTTCCACAGTCAAAGGGAAAGGAATGAAGGAAAAAAGAGCCATCACCACTTCTTCAGCATTTCCACTTTCACTGAAACTTTCAGTTAAAAACGTTCCCTCCTCCGATTTGCACTTGAGCCAGTCCCAGTTGCCACTCTTCAGCTTTTCACCAATCTGTCTGAAAAGTATACTCGCTTCCTCACCCAGTATACCAGATAGAAACAGAAACACTTGTCGGTGTTTTACTGCAATATGGTTACGGAAGCGTAACTTAAACCCTTTGAAGATATTGACGTCTTTCTTCAATAACAGAAATGCCAGGTATGTTGCGGCCAAGTATTCTGCAAATGTTTTGTGAAAGAAGTGGTATTCGTGCTGTGGGTTGATCTTTTTCAGACTGGCTTCCTTGAAAACGAGACCTGATATGCGAGCTGCCAGATCTGGATACATCTCTTCAAATTTTGCAAGTTCTCCTTCACGAAAAGAAAGACGACCTTCTAACAGACATTTCCAAGCTAACTCTCCCAGGGCCAGTAAACTCTGTTCAAATTTCTTCTCAAGAGCCTCATCATCCTTGGGAGCTTCCAAATTATTTTTTGCACAGAATCTTCGTAAAATGCATCGAACAATAATCTGATAGAGCTCAGTTCGACGAGATGGAAGTTCTCCCTCGTAGTCCTCAAAAACAACACAGAGAAGGAGCAGATTCAATGGATTGCTTGGTAAAGCATGGAGGAAAGGGTTTTCCTGGATTGCTTTAATAAGCCTCTCTCCTTTTGACAAATGCTCGGGCCCCAAATGATTGAAATGCTTTCTGATGTACTCAAAAGCATCTGCATCTGTAAATCCTTCAATTTGCAAAAGAACGTCAAAATCAACCTTCTGTCGTATCTGAATTCCTCTTTCTTGGCGAGATGTGGCCAACACATAACAAAATGGCAAAATTTTTTTACGAAGCAATTTATCCACATTAGGTTTAAACTTTTCAGGTAGCTCATCCAGACCATCCAAAATCAATAAAACTTTTCCATGGTAATGGAACTCTTTAATATAACCTATTAGCGCTTTCCTGAGCTTTTCATCTTCTGGTAGAAGTTGTTCATTAATGGCATCCAAGACGTTCCCATCAATGTCCCTGCATTTCAACAGTAGCACGATTTCAAACTCGGGAAAGGAATGCTCTTGAGGGATTTTCCCATTTGCCCAGTCATACGCGATTTTGAGACAAAATGTTGTCTTCCCGATACCAGGGCTTCCTTCTACCAGTACGGTTTCATCATCTGGGGCTACAAAGATGTCATACATGTCCACTTCATCACGTCCTAGCTGGAAATTGGTTTTCCTTCTTGAAACGATTTTCAGTCTTGTGTAAACATCTTCAATGGGTAGCTTCAAGTTGTTCTCCCAAAGAAGTGGTTTCAAAAGCGACCGCTTTTTGTACGTATCTTTGAGAAAATTGACAACTAAAGCCAGACCTGGACCTACAGAAAAACAACAAATAGTATGTTAGCCAAGGGCTGCCATTTTGTTCCAGACCTGCCACTTTAAAAAACGCTATATTTCATGTAGTTCACTAGGTATCTGTGTCTGTGTGTGCTACATTTTTCCAAATACAGTTGAGCCTCTGCACAAAGACACACCCCCTAAAAGCTCCTAAATGTACCTATTTTACTCATATATGCGCAGCAGACACAACAGGTAAAATGGAAGCCAAAATCCCATTTCCGGGACCGTTGGAGAGAAAACAGAGTGAAGGAGAGAAAGGCTCAAATCCTGCCGCACTCTCATATCCAGTATAACAACCAATGGCTGGCAGTCGAGATAAAAGCTTTATAAAGACAAGCTGTTAGAATTTACTAGCGTCAACATGCAAGAGGGACTTTCAACTACAACTTTTACATTAAACATGCATTAGAGACAGCTTGAGACATTGAAGAACCTTTAACAAAAAGAGCTGACTGTAACCTGCTACTGAAGAATGACTTACCTACCAACCTATCCTCTGTTCCACTGGTCAGGTGAGTTTGAGAGGCAGTAGGGAAAGGAGGCTGACTGAAATCTGCTACTAAAGACTGACTTCTACCAGGAAAACCTTAAGAGGGGAAATTGTACGTTGAAACGACATTGCACATCATCTTAACATCGCATTTTAGGTTGTAAGTCAGAAAACTGGATTTACTCTTAAGAAAGCAAGATTTTGTTATTCTTTAGGCTCCAGCATCAACCGGGACATTCTCCTAACTGTTCTCCATATGTTCCTTATACAACTAGTTGGAAGAATTGTTTAAACATCAAGTCATTTTTCTTAGTTGATCAGTCTATTCATTCTCATTACTTATCAGTTTGATCAAATATTGAAACTTTAAGGAGAATTGCTTTTGGGTTTTTAAAGGGTTCCACTTGATCCACTAAAGAAGCAGAATGTTATGATTCATGCACTACAGTGCTAATCTATGGAAACTGTGAAAGGTTTCAACATAAGAAAGAGAAGGTGAACTTGGTAACTTATAACGAAAACCAATTTTTATCAAATGAATAATGATATAATTTCAACATTATCATTAAAGGGTCAACTGTCTGTTTCAGTTATCACATAAGTCTTAATTATATTAATACAGTATAGACCTCAGGTAGTAACTTAATTACCTTGCCCATAATAATTGGTCCTATCTTGCCTTGGCTGCTTGGGAGGTTCTCTTTCAGGAAACAATAAAGGCCTTTTATTCTGCTTTAGCGAACTTGAATCGCTTTGTGACAAACTTATTGTACCTGAAAATACCAGAAAAAGTGTCATTGGGCCATTGGAATGGTTAAGTTTCAGGGGCAGATAGTTGGCAAAGGAGGAAGTCAAAACGGGTAAGTCCACAAACTTGAAAGGCACCAACTGGGAAAAACACCAGACTGTGGACTAATCGAAGGTAAATTCATAAACGCTAGAGTAACATAATGTCTGAATTCATGCAAATCGTTCTCAGTTGTGTTAGCAGAAATATCTGTTCTTGTCTTGCTGCCACCAGTGTATACTCAAAAAGGTGTTTGCTCTTATATATACAAAGCCTACACAGACAATTCACAAAGTAGACAACATGGCTCAGAGAAGAGCATTAGTGTATGGGGCACACAAAATTATATTTTCACAGCAAACAAATTTTCATAGTCAAAAATAAGGATTTTACTTGAAAACCGACACTTAAATTTTTTTTATAAAATTAATGCCATGCGACAGTTATTGGGATCATACAAATGCTTCCAGTTACCTTCTGTTCCACTTGTCAGATGAGTTTGAGAGGCTGCAGGGAAAGGAAGCTGACTGTAACCTGCTACTGAAGACTGACTTCCATCAGAAAAACCTCCAGATAGAAAAATTGTAATGAGTACAATAAATTATTCATTACGAAGTCACCAGGACACACAACTTTTTAAATTTTTTTTTTCCCTGTGTATGTGATACATATACCCAGTTGTGATAATAATTATTGCTTTAAACATTTTTTAAATCCCTCCTACCTTCATTTCCACTTGTCAGATGAGTTTGAGAGGCTGCAGGGAAAGGAAGCTGACTGTAACCTGCTACTGAACACTGACTTCCATCAGAAAATCCTTCAGAGGAGAAAATTGAAAATTGTAACAAAATTGCACATCACATTTAAAAAAGGCGTTTTTGAGTATAAGTTAGTAACTGGATTTATTCAAGGGAAAGCATAATTTTGCTTCTCTTTAGGTTCCAGTATTAACAAGCACATTTTCCTAACTGTTCTTTCATGTGTGTCTTATACTACTAGTTGGGAGAATTTGTTTAAACATCAAGTCATTTTTACTTAGTTGATCAGTCCACTCATTCTCATAACTGTAAGGAGAAATGAGATGCTGATCATGGTTTTGGGTTTAAAGGGTTAAGTTCAAGATGCAGATCTTGCTATATGTACCACTGGGCTAATGTATGGAAACTGACAAAGGTTTTAACATAAAAAAGAAAAGGCGAGAACTTAATCACTTATGAGAAACACCTATTTTTTATGAAACGAATAATGAAATAATTGCAACATTGTCATTAAAAGTTGAGAAGAAAAACAAGGAAGAGTTCAACTGTCTGTTTCAGTTTTTACATAAATCTTAACTCAGGTAGAAACTTAATTACCTTGCCCATAATAATCAGTCCTATGTTGCCTTGGCTGCTTGGAAGGTTCTCTTTCAGGAAATGATAAAGGCCTTTTATTGTGCTTTAGTGAACTTGACTTGCTTTGTGACAAACCTATTGTACCTGAAAATACCAGAAAAAGTGGCAGCGTAAGAGCCACTGGAACGGTTAAGTTTCAGGGGCAGATATTTGGCTAAGGAGGAAGTCAAAAAGGGTAAGTCCACAAGAACAAACAAGTGAGACCTGGGGAGCTACTCTTAAGGCCCGTTTACACAACCCAAAAAATTGGAACAGCTCGGATAAAAAGATGAAAGACTCCGACAAAATTTGACGTGTAAACGGTACTTCACCCATTCCAGTCTTATCCGTTCCGTTTCTAAAAAGGTCCATAGGCGGCTATGGACCCCTTTTGGAACGAAACCAATAAAAAACAGTTCCATACCCACATTTTTGTTTTCTTTTCAACGTGTAAAGGCTTCGTGCACGGTATTGATTATCACAACTGTAACAATATGGTTCAAATTTATTTATCTTGCATCGTGCCTGTCCGATAATCGTGCACTGAGTTAGCATTCCATCGATGGTGCTTAGATCGTTCCCGAATCATGCATTTTTGGTGCATCAATCGTGCCTTTTCGAGCCCGGAATCATGACAGTTTGCCTTCACCGTACATTGTATCGCTGTGAGCACTGTGTTGAAGCTGAGAAGCTGTCATGGACGTCCCTTAGCATCACCAAAAGGTAAGTATACTTTCAGTTTATACGCGTTCTTCAAAAAAATTATCAATTAGCCCCAATGACATTTTAACTGGCTTTTCTCTTATCAGTGAAATCTAAGTGAGCTACGGATGTTTTTAATAATTCTACAGACAAGTCTTAAGCTTAAATAAACTTTAAGCCTCATCTTTTTTGGTTTTTGGGAAATGAAAAGGTCAAAAAAGTTTACAAAAATAGCATAAAACTAACAACGGAGAAAATCAGAACCTTTTGTTCATGTTATGTAATTGTTCTATGTTTATCTTATCTTGATCTTTTGTCACGCTTTGCGGAATCATTTGCATATCAGCTTAGTTCAATTAATTCTGAAAATCCAAACCAAAGAAACAGAAAAAAAAACCACGGGAAAATAGAACCCAAAAATAATAGTAATAAAAAATAATGATTATGTTGGTAAAGTAATAAGTTCGACTCGACTTGACAAGTTGATAAAGAAATTGTTTAACTTCAAGAATTTTAATTCTTGATAACAACTTGGGCGCTTTTCAATCGACTTTTCGAAGTCTGACAATAAAGCCTATCTTTGTTTTCCTATGGAGATTTTAACTTTGAAATACTAAAGGAGCGATATCTCATTCATAATATTTATTTATATACATTTCCTGGATGTTTTCTCTCGTGATAAGCTTACCCAGTTCTTTGATGAGCGCGGTTCGAATTTCACAGCCATCAGACATGTGCAACGTGCTGCACAGATTTTTTGTAAACGGCAAAATTTTTACTTTTGTGGTTAGCTGTTTCCTGTTTGTTTCAATGAAATGAAAAACACAAAAATGAAAAAAACTGAAAACAGCAAGCGACAAATATGGGATAAACATGGTCACATGGTCATATCTCAAGTTTGCCATTTGCCCACCGTATGTACTCTTCTGGATCAAGAAAGGGACAGTATTGCGAATGCATTCAACGAATTGAGACCCACCATTTGTTCGTTAGATCAACATTGATTGTCCGAACGGAACTTTCCTGCCTTCTTTGCAATTGATCGCTGCACAGAGTACTGTATGTGTAAGCGCATATGAATAACAAATCGAAGCGCAGGCTCTATTGTTACCGGTCTCGAAGAAAACAACGTGTAAACAGTCTAGTACCCGTTCCAAAGGGCTCTCAAGTACAGTGCCTTTTTCTGTTAGGTATATTACAGAATTTGTATGCATAAACAGGAGATTTTGTCTGGAACCAGTACTAGTTACTGACCGAGCCGCTGACCTTCTCTTTTAACGTGTAAACGGGCCTTTAATCACAAACTCAAACGTTAATTTGCACCCAGGGCAGTAAATCTAATAAATATGGTACGCGATCTAGAGAAAGATGTTTGTGGAAGAGATGTTTTTGCCCAATCACATTACGTTTCTCTACCTGGTTTGGGTCGAAGGCTGACATAGTGATGTTCATGCAGGTGTCCCAACACAAGCTGGCTGTTGCTGCTAACATCATGTTCTGGGTGAATAGTTAAGTCATGTGACAGACTGCTGACCATGTGAATGCACGTTTTAAAGCAGTTTGCTGCAGCATGGAGAATGATGTGGTCACCCCATGTCCCATCTGCTGCCATGTTTCTAAGGTAATCAGACCAAGACTGATGTCCATGTACAAAGTTAAACAGTTCTGTCCCATCTTGCTGCAAAAGAAGAACATAGCAATAATATTAAAAACAAAAAAAATGTCAAAGTGCATTGTGCCACTTCATCCAATGATCAACTGGAGGGTAAAGCTTTTCACTAATTAAAATTAACCATTGCATCGATCCGCAACAAACCAAATTATACCAAAACATGTTAACTGTTCCATAATTTAATTAATCCAATAAGTTATGCATTCAGTTGTTAATGAATAACTGAAGCATCAGATTCAACGGAATTTCAGAGCTTTGCTTGGCTTTAAGCATCCACGTGATATCAGCCCTTAATGAGTAATGTACCGACTGTCCAAGAAATGGCAACCATTTTAGAATTGACTTCTGCCTTTTCTTGAAGCAACAATTAAGTTTTATCTTGATGGAGGTATTTTCAGTCAGTGACACAGGCATATTGTTCTCGGAAAAAGAAAATCTGAATTCTCCCCCCTAACAGAGTTGAACCTTTGACCTTCCATTTGGATGTTATAGAACTCAGCTACAGGAGACTTGTGAAAGCTAAGACAATTAAACTACATTCATGCAGTGACAAACATCTGCATACTGGCAGGATTTGAATGTGATATTATTATTATTATTATTATTATTATTATTATTATTATTATTATTATTATTATTATTATTATTATTATTATTGTGTTTATTGTGATGAATCCACAGTAGAGGTATATTTTTCAGTTGGCCACTTTGGCATACTTGAAAAAGAAACTGCAACTTGTCTCGTTTAATTGCTTTTCTAGATTTGTATAACAATAAAATGAAACCAAACTCACTTGTTAGACATTACCAATACTAACTTACCAGAGTAGGGTTCTCCTTGAGGTATTGGACTATGCATTGCCTCAATGCTTCATGAGAGATTTGGATTCCTTTTGCCACTTCCAGTTGTTCTGATAATGCATAAAACATGCAATTCCCTGCTCCTCTGTTTTCAGAAATTCTGAAGCCTTTGTCTGAAGCAATTTTCTTTAAACCCTCTAAAAGTTGTGTCTGGCCGATGATCTTGCCTGCATCATATCGCATTTGCTCAAGACCACGGAAAATTTGTTCAGCTCTCATAACTAAAACCATAAAAGGAATAACAAGTGTATTTCCAAGAATCCTATAATAATAATAATTACTATAATTATATAGAGTATACAAGTTTAAAAAATCTAAATATTATTCAACAAGGAAACAAGATATACACAGCTAGCTAACATGTACATGTTGGCAAACTGTTGCCATTAAAAAAGTAATTCCCGCCTACCTTCTGTTTTACCTTCACTTGTCAGATGAGTTTGAGAGGCTGCAGGGAAAGGAAGCTGACTGTAATCTGCTACTGAAGACTGACTTCCACCAGAAAAACCTTCAGAGGGGAAAATTGTAATATGCAAACTTGTATGTCATTATACTCTGCATAAAAAAAGACACTGGATGTTCTTCATTTTGATTGTTTCTGTGTCATGTACCCTAAACTATAATTTACACAATGTAAGAATTAGATGATGGTTTCACTGACACACACTGAGTTCTCCTCTGCAGAGGTTGCATTTGGCTGGTAAACTTGAACTAGAAAAACTTATTACTGATACGATATCACTGTTTATTATTATGTTTAATTTATTTTTTGTTAATTCATTGTAAGATTGGAATAATACTTATTGATATAAAAAGAAACTAAGTAGTTTAAAAAAGAATATTTTGTGTTTCTGTGACCTCAGTGGGTTGTTAGAGCTCTCTCGCGAGGTTGAATGACAACTGAGATGTCAGTGGCCAGGCCATGGGGGTATTGACAATCTCGGAGGTAGATGTGCGAGGCACTCAGGTTAGCCCAAAAAGCACTCTGGTTATCCTAAATAGCACTCTGGTTAGCCTAAAAAACACTCTGGTTAGCGTAAATAGCACTCAGGTTAGCCTAAAAACACTCAGGTTAGCCTAAATAGCACTCAGGTTAGCCTAAAAACACTCAGGTTAGCCTAAATAGCACTCAGGTTAGCTTAAATAGCACTCAGGTTAGCTTACATGTAAATAGCTCCCCAGTTAGCTTAACGGTTAGCATTTATGTTGGGGCTTGTTCATTCCTCGCATGTTTTGTTCATGCCTCGTACATCTGTCTCTCATGCCTCGCATGTTTTGTTCATGCCTGGCACGTCTGCCTCACATGCCTTGCTGACTTGCATAATGTATACACTCGGCCATGGTCCTTTTATACCAGAACTTCTGGTTTAAAATGCTCTGTCGATCCTTTAACAGTTTATGTAATGATTCCAAAAACAATCAAATTGCATCAATTGGATTAAACTACTTCTATGTAAACAAGTTTTCCTTGACAAGTTTTGTTTTGACTTGTTTGACTTTACACAACGCAACATATATAAAACTTGCTAAGTTCAGACTTGTTGAGGAAATCATTATTTTATCATGTACATGTACAACCTTAAAGCTCCTTAAATGACCATAAAATTATCTGCAAAGTCAGAAACATTATCCAAAGTGCTATAATTTGTTATAGTTGTTTGACCCCTTGTGAAAGTATAGGACTAAGTATTACCTGCATGATGTACAGTTGAGGGTTTGCTTGGATCTGCAATACTTGAAACAGATGATACATGTATCGTCCTTTCTGGAGCTAACACATCTTGGGGACAGAAATGATGTCATTGAAGTAAGCCAATTTGTGGCTGCAATGTGTTAAAGATGATGTTTAAAGGAATTCAATAGAAATTTCCTCAGAGACCAGATTCAAATCAAGATCAATATGTAAAACATGTGCAGTGTGAAACAATCCTGGAGAAAATTATTATTGCATCATAAGAACTAACATCCCAAGCAACAGTACAGGCTGGGGTATTTTACAGAATGCTGAAAACAGAATGTCTCACTAAAGTTATACTAGCTACATGTACACACCTGTATAACAGTATAGGGTTTAGCAACAAACTATAATTATTATTTAGGTCTAAGCACTCTCCTAGACTATTTAGGGTTTTAAAAAGCACTGCTTATACAGACGGTTGGCTTTAAGTTTTTGTAGTGGCAGACATTTGACATTACAGGATGTCTATGGATTCGGTGTTCAGAGTTCTGCAAAATAGTCCCCTGCTCATGCAAGCAACATGAATTCAATGTAACAGCTTACCTCCAAAGTGTGGCCAATCTTTGAAAACCAGCGTATCACTTAGAATGTGAGCAGTAAGGGAAGCAGCCATTATGCTAGCAAAATGTCTCCATGAATCTGTTTTACGCTTCTTGCCATCAGCAAAGTCTGAGACACCTTTGATGACAATCCATTCAACATCCAGGTCATGTGCTGCGGCATACAGACCTAAAAAGATGTACATAACATGTGTCCCTCTGTGAGATTAAGGAAACAGGAAGTGATTAAGATACCAGTATTCAAAAATTTTCAAGAAGAGATTTAGGTCTGAGCAGTAGTCTAGGTTCAAAATGGTTTCTCTTTACATGCCTGATAAGCTCATTGGATACTGACAGATTCTACCATTTTGGAGTATCAGAAGAGTCTCTGTCAGACTTTGGGTCACTGATGGGTTGTTCAATAAGAGCTCTTAGACAAACCAGATTGCAGGAAACTACCAAAGGAGGATCTCTTATATCCACCAAGAAAAAACAGAGCAAGATTGCTTGAGTGGGTTGCCTACAAGTTATTTTGTCCCCAGAGAGATGCAGAAGCAACTTGACAACAATGCAACCACACGGTACTGTAAGACTAGCATCAGTAACAAAAATGATCACAGATAGAGATCATTATTTTAGCAGGTGGTGGTGGATTAATCACATCTCATCAAGAACATTTATTTATCAATTGGACAATTGCAACACTTGAATACCACTAGCTTGGTGCTATCACATTTAAGCAATGCATTTGAAATGCACAGGGGTAGGGAAAAAGATGTCTGCCAAAAAATAATTATTATGAAGAAGGACTGAGCAAATGCACTTGGGTAAAAATGTTGCCATGGAGTGAGGCTTGTCAGTTATCCAGGAAGAAGCCCAAATGAAAAAGCTTCATCTACATGACATTTCATGCCCAGGAAAACATCATTCCTTGCATTGCCATCTGGCCATGGGGCAACAGTGTTCTGCTTCCATTTGCAATGAAAACGAGAGCCTACATGTTAAAGCCATTAGAATTATTCACAAATTCTGCACCATATTCTAGATTGCAATGTATAGTTTATTTCACTGTAACTCTCCCTTAAACTTAACTTGTATTTGAAACTCTGACGTACGAAAAGATAATCCGTCTTAACATACCAGCTCTATGTGAAACTGCCATCATAATTATAGAATATCCATTATTTGCAAGACAATACTAAATTAGTCTGCAAGTTGAAGTTACAAATGTACGTATGCATGCAACAGGACCACAAGCCAGTGCTCTATGGAAGTGTCTTTTCTTGCTAGCTCAAATAAATTGTTTGTCTCACCATTGTGTAGCCTAGGTGTTGTTTGCAGGTTTTAATGTTTAAGGTGCAACATTTGACACCATCGCCTGTGATAAAGAACAGCACTTTATTCGTTGAAACGTCTGACTAACACTTACATTGTATATGTTGCACAATGGTGTGACAAACAATGTGTGGTTCCAGAAAATATCCATACCTCCCCCACGGAAGAGATTGGAAATTCCAGAGGGGTGGGGGATCAAGGGTCTAGGAAATTCCTGACGACGAGCATCCCCGTCTGTTTCATATGGGAGTCCCCCCTCCCCCCCCCCCGGGGATCAAAGGCTTTATTTCGTGACACAAAAATAACAGTTACTATAAAAGAACGGCTTGGAGAACCTTATCTCATTGGAAAACATTAAAAACAGCGGAATCTTCATTAAAGGCCAAGAAAGATTAGACTTTCCATGTAATCTGAGACACCATATTCTTTCTGAAATACGCAAATATTTGGCGCGGAAATTTGATACTGTTGTGATTGTTTTGTTTTACTGGTGCAATATAAAGCGTTTTTTTTCCCAGCACCCTTGAATGTGAACTTGCATTTTGATATCTGTTTGTTTATATTGAAGTGTTGCTGTTTTGTCAGGATAAAGAAGCGGAATTGGTTGTAATGAAGAATTGAAGATATGCATTTTTTATAAGCGTGTTACCACGCGACTTCTGCTCATATGTTGGTCACAGTATAAGCTAATTTACTAGAAAACACACGTAAGCATCAAAATCCGGCTTCTTGAACAATAAATAAGCTTATTTCTTGCTTTTACTGGAAATAGAAATATTTCCAGGGGGTGTGTGAAAAAATTGGAATTTCCGGAGGGGAGGGGGGTGTATTGTGTGGGCTGATTTTGGAAAATCCAGAGGGGAGGGGGGGCCATATGAAAAATCCCTTCTGTGGGTGGGGTATGGATATTTTCTGGAACCACTCAATTGTAGTTACTAAAACAAGGAATGACCTAAAATGATCTAAAATGACCTAACATGATCTGAAATAAATCTGAAATATTCTAAAATGATCTAAATGAAGTGAAACCAAGATAAAATTACAGAATTACAGAACTGTGTGCTTACCAAAGTAAAGGCTGATACAAGGAAGCTGCTGTGAACTGCTGGAAAGAACGAAGAAGACTCGAAAAGTGCCGATGGTTGCACGTAAGCCGATTCGATGACTAGAGCGAGTTTTTTTTTTTTTGGTCAGTCCGAAAGATCGAAAAATATCGGCACTGACCAATTTTTTTTTTAGTTCGTTTTCCGGTCGCACATTAAAAGCCACACAACGAGGCTAAATTCTTATGTAAACACTGATAAAACGCTTTTGTAAACAATGTAAAGGCATATCTGGGCATCAATCTCCTTAAATAAACACGCAGTTAACAAGTCAAGGGTAGCGCATGAATAAAAGATAACTCTGCGTCAGTTCCATATAAAATAGCTGCATCAATCAAAACCGCGTTGAAGGGCGAAATATAGAACTTCGCTTGATACCAATCAAAACTGCGTTGCTGGGGAAAAACTAGGCACTTCGTAACAATCAAAACCACATTGCTGAGCGAAACTTGGAACTTCGCACCAATCAAAACCACGTTGCTGGGGAAAAACTAGACACTTTGCATCAATCAAAGCCGCGGTTGTGATACAGTAATTATTGGGAATTTCCCTGAAGAAGTCTCCGATAGAAACGCGTCGGAAGTAAATGAAAAGTATACAACTACAAGAAGTCTTCCGTTGTGCTGCTCACTAGTCTTTGTTATAAAATTAAAAACATAAAATCATTTTAGATCATTTTAGGTCATTTTAGATCATTTTAGATTATTTTAGGTCATTTAGATCATTTTAGGTCATTCCTTGTTTTAGTAACTATGACAAACAATTCATTTGAGCTATCAATTTGAACCATGAAGACTTAGACCTTTCATGACATGTTTTCTCTTTTGAAACTTGATATTCCATATCCCTGCTGCTATGACACACCCTTACCTTGGCCTTCCAATTCAATTGCATCTGCTTCAGGAAATCGTTTGATGAGCTGATCACGTCTTTTCTTGTTATCAACTTCCTCTGGGCCGCTCAGGAATACACCATCCCGGTGCACCTCTACCTCTAGTTTTCCTGGGTATTTCAAAGGTGCCTCCCAGCCTTCATTTGCATTCTTCACTAGTTTTGCAAGACGCTTTTTTAAAGGAACACTCAAGCCACACTCTTCAATAATTCCATCTTCAGTGACCTTGCTAGGGGCATAGGTTATCAACTTTTCTGAAACAACAACATCTCCCAGCTTCAATTTTTCGTTGTCTAAGCCACTACAGAAACCCACACTGAATACAGCTTTGGGTCTTAACATCTTCACAGCATTTGGTACTACAATTGCAGGTCCTTGAACGATGGAGGAACCCTTGCTACATTTAATGACTGCAATTTTCTGCCTCATCTCATCGCCACCAATATCTCCAAAGTACACACAACCAAGTGTTTCATGAAAACTTTTAAAGAAACGATTCAAATGAGAAAGGCAAGCTAAAAATGCACAGTCTGTCACTGTTAGTAACAAAAAATCAATGGGGAGTTGCACAAGTTGCCAATCCACTGATTTCTTGGGAAGATTCTTGTTCTTTAGAAGAGGAACATCCACCTCTGGTGGGTCACTGGTGCCGTCTTCAGTTCTTGACCTCATTGTTAAAAACACTCACTTCCTATAAGAGAAGGGTACTAAGTAATTTAACAATCCATCAAACAGTTAATCAATCAAAATTAAAATAGGAAATATAACAACATTGAAAAAAATAATGATTTAATTTTAATTAATTAAAATTGGGGTCTCATGGCTGGGTTGCCAGGAGTTACCAGCCATGGGAGCGGTCTTTATCTCGGAGCTGGCTGCCAACAGCGGAAGGTCCTGGATGTCTCAGGGACCCAACCTCCACTTAGTAATGCCGTTGTTAACTTTGCAGTCGACTCCCAATAACTCGAACCTTTAAGGGAAATCGAAAAAGGTTCAAGTTATCGGGAGTTCGAGTTAGCGAGGGAAAAATTATATAGAAAATGACCTGAAAGGAAAGGAAAATTGGTTCGAGTTAGCGGGAGGTTTGAGTTAGCGAGGGTTTGAGTTATCGGCAGTCGACTGTAGTTTCTTCTTAACTCACATCGCAAATGCAACTGTCAATTGCTTTGCTTGTATATAGTTATAATTCAGGCTTCCCTATCATCCTTACAATAACATTGAACTCACAGTAAATATATTGCTGACATATCACCGTCAACTGATAGTAAGAGAAATTGCTGATATCAATGTTATAACTTACCAAATCCAGCTCCTCCAAGGCTCCAAGTACACACGTACATTTTGAACCAACACTTTAACATATTTGTGAAACAGACAGATGTACTGGACTTTTGCTAAAAAAAAATCAAGAAAAGAACAAACTCAAACAGAAAGAAGAAATGTTAGTTCATAGCTGTACTGATGTCAAACTTGGGATGGCAATTTGAAATGAGCAGAATCAATCATTACAGTCAATCCACGTCATGTGTTACGAGTATTTTCAAGAATGAAATGAATATTCAAACTCCTCTTGGTAATGTCTGGCATTTGAATGTAATGTTGAACATTTCCCTAGAAATATTCTTTCCAAAAAAGAAGCATTAACTGAAAAAAAAAAAAGATTCATGACAAACTACTTGGAAAACAATAAAATTATTGCTATTCTTGAAATACTTAATGCTGTGATGTAAGAAAAATTCATAGCTTTATACAGTCAATAAACTAGGGAAATTTCTACGGCAACTCTTATTGGTTATGTTCAAAACTGACATGTAAATTCCTCTATTTAACTTCTATTCAAATTTCAACAATACCAGTGACACGTGATGACTGGATTGAATGTAATAGTGTACTTATTTAAAGTTTTGTCTCAAAAATAAATTTCCAGTCATACAGTATAATTGTCAGAGCATTAGTACCCAGTACAGCTAAACCTCTCTGAGTGGCCATCGTTGTACTTTAAGGGACAATTTCCCTTCAAGATGTAATCTTATAGAGCCCATGTAACCTAACCATGCTACAATCTCTTGTCAGTGATCACTTAATTTATTTTTATTTTTATTTCATTTTATTAGTTTCACCAACATGTATTACATCATACAGAAAAATAAAGGGATAAGTACATGTATAATAAATGCTAAATTAGGCAAGAATACCACAACAGCAGCAAGCCAATTACAGTGGTCTAAGAGTTTAAAAATATTAAAACAAACTAACAAAGAAAACAGATGAGGATACATGCACATATGGCAATTAAAAACAACAACGAAGATGGACAGACACATTACGTGAAACGTTACATGACAGACAGATAGTTTTCCAGGATCGTGGGTCCTCTGGGTCATACATGTAGTTATATTTTAAGGCGTCAACATAATACTTGTATAAGATGAATATAAATTGACTAATCGGAAGGTTGCATAAAATTTAATGCTAGTGACTTGCCTGTGATGTGTCAGGTCTTAACCCTTTATACTTCAATACTGATGTGCATCTAATATCTCCTTACAAAATCACTGCTTTAAATCAAACATTCATGTAACGAGAATACAGGAAATGATCACCAAAGATCTAAACAAATTCTCACAACAAGTACGACAAGACATATCGGAAGAACAGTAATGAGAATGTGTATGTTGATACTGCTTAGCCTAGTGACTTGCTTGTGATGCATCAGGTCTTAAAAGGAACAGAACTATTCAGTTGACCACAAATATTGGATTACAGTGAAAATATTTGAGAATATGCTGTGCGGTAGTTGAAAACCATGATCTTCCCCACACAGATCACATGTCAACTGAACTCAATCTAGCTTCTCTCTCCTGTTATAAGATTTGCGTTACAAGGCAATGCCACATACAGTAGTATGAATTAAGAATATGAGAGATGACTGCAAACAAGTGGTTTTAATAATAATCTTCATTAGGAAACTTTCAATCACTCCTGACAGTGGTTTTCAGAAAGGTCCTTCTAAGATTAAGAATACCACATTTTCGAGACTGTATAAGTTGAACACATAAGTCTACCCTAACTTTTTCACTCTAGAAATTAAGATTTTCCTGAAAATGACGTATCTACACTTAGAAAAAAAAGCCCTTTTAAAGATTGTGTAGAATTTAATCGAGTCTTCCTTTTACTGCAGAGTGCCTTTGAGACCAAAAACAAGTTGACCAAAAGTATTCACATCCATCCTTATGGACTATAATGATTATTCACGTGCATACAATGTACATGTAGAACTTTTGTTTGTAGAAATTTTGTTTATTAGGCAGGCTAGGCCATGCGTGTCTAGCTATGCAGATCAGAGTGGCGTCTGTAACTGCGTCATCACAAATGACAAACCAAGAACAAATGCTTGATCTTTTGATCAGCAAACACAGTACACCTAAACATTTGATAGAAACGTAGACTTGAAGTTAATGTTAGCATTCCGCGAAAAATGTGACTCAAACAAGACTTTCTTCCGACAAATTTCAATAAAGTTAAACTGAAGATTAATTTGCATGCGTGTCCATCGACATAGCGTGCCTAATAATTTTCAACGCGAACCTCATTTATCAGAGTCACGGAGGTACCTCAAGTTAAACTTTATCCAAAGAAGCAGTTAATGGCAATGTAAAACGTGTTCATTAAGTTAACAGTACGATTACCAAGTTCAAGAAACAATCCCACAACACGAAAGCTTAATATTTCCAAGAAGGCAAAGCCTGCATGATCTCGAGCTTTTACAAAGCACTAAGACCAGCTAAGACCCATCTTCATTGAAAGATTCAAGTGGATATTGAATGGAGGGTTGTTTGAAAGTTAAAAACGAAGTTAAAGAGAGCAACTACATACGCTATATCCACTTTGTCGTACGCTTAATTACCTTCGCCAAACGAATCATCAGCTTTGCGATCCACGGAGAAAGTTTGCCCACAGCTAAGCTCCATGAAGTTGATTCGACTCGCTACATGTTAACAATCTCGGTAAAAAAGGTTTTCTTACCCCATGATTGCAATATTAGTAGCGAAAGTACGAGTAAATTATGTTTTAACACGAGAAGGCAGAAGAAAACCTTCTTCGCTTCCTCCTTCTCGGAATCCACGCTTTTATAAAGAAGGTTTTTTTTTCCCGGATTGGTTTCGTTTTCCAAATATGGAAGTGATCTGATTTGCTAGATTGGAAAGTCGGACAATGGACTTACGAAAAAAGGAAAGTGGAATTCTCGCGCCTTTCGTACTGAAAGTTATGGACATAATGCATAGGCTGCACATGTATCCTGAAAATATGTATTCTGTCCCCGCGCTAAAAATGCAGAAAATCCGAAACCCCGGCAAATTGATAACAATAAAAGGGAAAAAAATTGAAAAGAAAGCACAATCAAATCCTGACTTCTTGAGTGCTTTCCTCTCTTGGGTATTTCATCTTCTTGATACATTTTTTTTACTTGTAAAGTAACTCTGATATGTAAAGTCAAACAAACCTCTCGTCTTGTTCTGCTAACGTCACTTGCACCCAAGCTTCTCGTGCCCCAGTAATGATGTTCCTTGATTACGAACACGACGTCAACATCCAAAACTAACGACAGAAAACCACACGTGCTTCCTTTCGGAGCAGTTAAATGGAAACCTTTTCCCCGCCCAGCTTCAACTTTCTTCTAAGTCCATTGATTAAGAACTCGTAACTTAGAAAATTCCGTGAGAAACATCCAAACTGCGAGCAGCTTCTTTTGTTTGCCTCCCACGCAATAGTTTCTGTGTGTTCTCGGGGAGTTGTATCATCCTAAGTGTTTCTGTTGAGTGAGAAACAAACCGACGCTCGCGAAAGAATTTGAGGAGAGGAAAAGGACGAATGCTAGCTTTCCATCAAAAGTGAAGAGCACATTACATATATCTTATTCGATGGTTTTACATATAATACGCGCGGATATTTTGCGAGTTGCGTAGTATTTTTCCGAGCCCCGAAGGGGCGAGGAAAAATACGAGCAATGAGCAAAATGTCCGCGAGTATTATATGTAAAACCATCGAATAAGAGATTTATTATTCCACTACAAAAAGATTTTGTTATTTTGGCTTCTCTGTTTTGGTAACAGTTTTCAAATACACCCGGCATCAACTGTCCATCGGTATATGGCGCGTACGAATGATGTAAACAACACAGAAAGCCAGTTAAATGTCTTTAATTTGATTAGATAAAATGAAAAGATAAATGACAAGTGATTAGCATGCTAAAAACTTGTTTTCGAGTCTGCATCGTTTCAAAAACTATTCTTCGTCCAGTCCGGACATTTGTTGCTCCTTTTTTCTGCCTTTTCCGTCCGTATTCGCTCTGTTGTAAACCGGTCAAACCGGGACACTACAGTGTATTACGGTCTCATATTTTGCGCGTTCTCTTGACCTTATTTGGTGAAATGACATAATAGTGGAATAATAAATAACAAAAACGAAAAAGAAAATAATCACTTATGCTCTGTTAATACCAAACTTAAAAGCATGTTGAAAAAACTCTTTTATTAAACACGGTGAAAATTTGTAATATCCATAGAAGTTGCTTGCTTGTGTTTTTCGACTTCAAATTTGGCATAATAAAAGTTTAGTTAATATATGTAAGATTCCTTTTTTCAGTATTCTTCCAATTATTTTCATTTTGTTTAATCTGGTTTAACTACTAAACACGTTTAGTTGGTGTGAATGAGGTATAAGTACGTTTTTTTTTTAAAACAAAAATTAAATTGGTACAAGTAGGTATAAATTAAATGGTAAAAGTACGTTTATATAAGTACGTTAAGTAGAAATCAAATTGACGTTTTATTCTACTTCGGAATTATTCACCTTACTATCTAGGATTGAGTTGAATTTGTTGTGACTGGTTTGAAGTTCACCAAAATTCACAGGACTTCAAGCAATCTTCTGAGCAGCCTTTTATTTTCTTTAAAGGGAGAGATCAAAACTACTGATATTCCAACAGGCCCCACCGGCAAACCACAAAATAGATGGTGGACTCTACCTGTACACTCCTTCCTCTACCTCAAATGATGGTGTCTTTATTACATAGCCACCCTTGTATCCAGCAGTAAAAACTAACAATGAGATTCAAACCGCACTTTTCTTGTTTATCTCAGTAGCAATGCTGACTCTTGCTAGCTGAATATTTCTGTGTCAACTCAAATTTTAAAGCCAAGAAATTTTGTCGGCAGTGTTCATGAGATAGGTTGTGTCTTCGATAACCCCCCACCCCCCCCCCCCGCCACCCCCCAGACAAGGTGGGTCCACTTCGAAAAAACTTGTTATGACCAGTTCACTTAGGGATAGTAAAATGGACGAAACACGTGATTACGCGCGAAAATTATCACACGCGAGGAGCCACGTCCTCTCGCGGAAAGCGATTTCAGTGCGCGTTTGCGTGTTTTCCTCGCTTTACTGTCCCTAAGGAAAATAAGAAATTACTCGTATTCTAAATATCGACCGTCGTCATTTTCTATAAAACCTTGAAATTTCACCATTTCACGTCGCAATTCCTCAGACCTGACAACGCCAAAGAAATGTAACACAATAAAAAACGCTTGAACCATTGTTTTGTTGAATCAAGTAACCATTTGGTTTTCTAAAGTGCTCGTTGCGATCCCCGTCGTGACTGCTTAGATCCCTTATGTGATCGGGGTAACACGAGGGTACAAATTCCGATGCCTTACCCCTCATACATTAGTATAACATCTTATCCTGTGTATTATTGGCAGCGACTCCTCCCCCCACCCCCCCCCCCCCCCTCTAGAACAAACTAAGGACCAAACAAGAGCAATACCAAACCCTACTTTATTGGGTGGAAACTGAGAATACTAAGCTAATTTTTCCTTGATTTCCGTTGAGTTTGAAACCATGGAAAACTTGGTTTGTGTTTACATGTGTAGGAATTTCAACTTCATTTATAAATGTTGACTTATTCCACAACAGATGGACGAAAAACTGGGGGACACCCATTTAAACGTGGCAAGGAGGCTAGTGTGAATTTACTAAAGATTCTCCTTTCAGGATGTATGATTCATGTATCAGAAACCCGTCTGTGAGGGTGGCTATGGCGCTCTGAATTGTGAAAAATCCAAAGCTGAATACATCGAGATTACGTCAGAATCGCGTTTGAGCTTAATGGCTGGGAAGACATTAAAACATATTTCTTACTTTTAATACCTTGGATCTAAGATTTTGGATTCTAAAAAGAGCCAAGTATGTAAAGTTCTCGCCTGCTAAGTCTGTAACAAGTTGGCACCATTTGTCGCTCAAGCTTACTTTAGTGCAGTAGAAATAATTATTATGTATAACTCTAAAAAGTTGAACAATAAGTGCTAAACAGTAAAAGAAGCTAAACTAAAAATGGATGCCATTCTAACCTTATTTCTGGAGTTCAAAACTCATCTTAGACACAGCACTTTTGCCACCTAGCAACATCTCGTAAGTCCAAGGACCCGTTTCTTGAAAGTCCCGGTAACTTACCGGGCGCGATAAGTGTCTTTTGTGATAAATGTTTCTTAACAGAAGTCAATTTTTTATTAGCTTTGAATACTAAACTTTAAAATCTTATAATTCTATGAAAACATTGGCCAAGTACCATGTCTGCACTCACTGTGTATTCGCGAAAAAAACATTTAAAAATATACTTACAGGGCCCGGTAAGTTACCGGGACTTTCGAGAAAGGCGACTAAGTATCAGACTTTTCACTCTGAAAAACAGTTCCGGTCGTAGAGGGTGAGGAAGGGGTGGGGCGGCTGGAGAACAAAGAGGAGGAGGTAGGGGTGAGGGAGAGGGACTATAAGGGGCCCAAAATATTAAAATCATTCACAATTATTTCTCCAAACCCCTCACCCAGTCCCCTTCTCCGTAGTTGCAGTCTAATAACTGGTTCTTAATTAACACACCCTGAAGTATACACTGTTCTTATTATCTAAGATCTCTCTGTGGCAGTGGCTGACTGAGACATTTGCAAAGAAGTTCTATCTTCTGTTTGGGTGGGGGCCGATTGATGATGATGGCGGTAAGTATTAATTCTAACCCCATTCCAACCCATGAGAGCTATCCTGAATTTATACAATATTTCTTCAAAAGCTGCAAAACCCTTTGAGGTGGGAACGGTAGGTGTACAAGTTAGGAACCTTTCATTTCTTTTCAGATACTGTAGGCGTTGTTAAGTAGAGGATAGTCGGCGCATTTTCAGTCGCTTTAGGGACTGTGGTTCAAGGATAGTTTAGTCGTGAAATTGTCGTGTTGTTTCTGTACACAAGAAACTCAAATTGATATTGTCTCTCTGGCGAGGTGTGTGATTATTGGCGAATAATTTCCGGAGGCAATAACTGGTTGGTGACGGATGAGTGTCCCATCTACAGTCAACTCCCGCCTTGCGGACACCCCGCTATTACGGACAAAATTCAGATCCCCGGCGAAAGCTCTAGGGGTTTGACTGAAACTGACTCCCGCTATTACGGACTCTCGCTCTTACGGAATTACGAACACTTTTGTGGTACAAACATAACACTTTTATTGTTTTGACTCTCGATAAAGTGGACACCATGCACCATGAACTTCGCATGTAACATAACTTGCAGTCTAATGTTCGTCATTTGTCAACACACTTCGAAAGATTTCTGGAATGTTTAATTTCACACCAATCTCTTTAGAGGCTGTACAACAGACTCTGCGTTTTCACTTCAGCTTTTGCCTTTTCCTTCCAGACTCTTTAGGAGAGACCAAGCCCTCACCTGCATTCCCAATGACTGCTTAGAAGATTCGCTACTGTTGATAAGCTTGTCAAGTCTTATAAGATATTTTGGGTCGCCACGTAACTCATAACTAACTGGAATCTCAAGCCCCAGGTTGATCCCCACACCCTGCTATTATAGACTGTCGCTATTACGGACACTAAACGACATCCCGAGGGTGTCCGCTAGAGCGAGAGTTCACAGTACAGGAAAGCAGTAATGCTCCGAGTTTCTTCATGGTACAAAAACTGAAATAAGTGAGCTCCAAGCTCTTCGGCAGAAAAACTCAGATTAGTCAAGAATCGCTTTCTTCAGTTTTCAGAAAAGACTGGGATACAAACAAAAGCAACATAACTTGGGTTTGTCCAGAAAGCTGCAATGATGAATTTTCAGCACAGTTGAATCTCAATAACTTGAACCGTGGAAATAATCACACCACTAAAAGCGACATGAAAAATTCGAATCCTGTTGAATCTTGTAAAAGCGCAAAGCAGGGAAATTGCAAATAGTCGGTTCGAGTTGTTAAGGATTCGTTTCACAAATTTTGTACTATAGGAAGTTTGCGTTACCGAAAGGAATTCTGCGCGGGAGATCGAAGGGGAACTCCATTTGAAGCAAAAAATTGTTTTTGAACGTAATTTTGTTAACTTAAAGACCGAGGTGCGATAAAAGTTGGTGCAGTCAGGAAATTGTGCGCAGACTAGCGCTCGTACTCTGAAATGGCGGACAAGTATCAACATTACTGGTGCTAAAGCCGGAGCACCAAGATCAAACGGCCTACGAGTATCAACATTAGAGTTAAGGCCCGTGCCCGGCACAGTGCTCCACGTTCTTTGCCGTCGCAGTGCTCCGCTTATCGCCATTGCACCAATAAAAAGGTCCGTTAATACAAGGGTCCATGTCCGAGCACCATTTCAGGGCAACAAGATCAAACGGGGCCGGCTACTTCCAATTCATATTTTCAAAAAAATAGACCATTTCCGAATTGCTTTGAACCTCATTATGAAAGCGAGGCTAACGGCATATGAAAAGTTTTGCACGTAGCCTCGCTTTCATATTGAGGTTCACAGCAACTCGGAAATGGCCAAATCATTTTTTAAGTGCCTTTCCTTTGATACAAAACAGGACTGGCTTCAGCTTTGGCTCCAATCAATGGTTTTTAACCTTGTCGTCAAACCGAATCGACGTTTTACAAAAAACAATAAACAAATCAGAATTCGAAATGTTCCATAAACTAAAAGAAACGCGGGATATTCCTGTGGCTTGGTTTCATTTCTAATCGATGGAGAAAAGGGTGCGACTTTATTTTAACCAATCAGAGCGCAACAAAGGAAAACCCAAACAAACGAATAAAAACTTGCAATGGAAAATTAACAAATTTAGCACCAAAAACAAAAGTGTATCACATTTTGTCCTCGCTGGGTGTCCATTCATCTCTTTTAAGATTAATTCTAAGCTGGCACATGGAGAAAATGCGCCCTGGTTGATGAATTTCGTATCGTCATCATCTCCCTGCTGTGAAATGTGTTGGTATTGTAAGCAATATATCAAACACAGGGAAGAGTGTTTCATACGATTTTCAAACAACGAGAAGTGCGCCTCGCTTTTTCAGCCAACTATTCGAGGTGTTTAGAAATCGCATCAAACACTCTTTCGTGTGTTTGATATAACTTCTCAAACCATTAATAGTTTATGAAGACATTCAAAGCAACCGCTCACTAAATTTTAGGATAATTACGATCATATTTCCAAATCTCCTTCACTGTGGTGATTTCATTTGTTTTCTCTTCATGAATTATTAATGAGTTTAAAGAGGAGAAATTCTATGTTGATCTCTGTAAATCAAACAGCAGATATATACAAATTCCTTCAATTGACGAGTTTCTTTGTTCCCCTCGCTTATGTTCTGATGGAAAAATTGGTATTTTAGGAACATTTCACGTTGATCTGTAAATCAAATACAGATATCATACTCAAGCATTTAAACTTCAAATGGTTTAATAATATTCTAATATTACATTTTACTCCGAATTCGTTTCTCGGAGTCAATTTCATATTCGCCTCTTGTAATCTACTTGGTAAAAGTCACTTGGCATAAAACATTCAACCCTGCAATTGCGTTACAAGGATTATAGAAAAAGACAAAATCTTCTAAATTTGTGTCTTCTGATTTAAAATGTTAAATCTGCCTTAACGTCTATGTACAATTGAGGTACCAAATGCACCCTGTTAGAAATATGTACGGCTGTATAATTGCTATCTACCTAACTACAAAACTTATACCATGTCTTTGGTTTGTACAGTACGACATAGCATGAAATAATGTTCACGTTGGTTACACTTTGCTTAATGAAAGCAATAACATTTGGCAAGAAACAATTTTCCCCCGTACTTGAATTACAGGAGATTTGTCTATGTACAATTGAGGTACCAGATTGAAACACCCCAAGTTTGAAATATGTACGGCTGTACATTTGCTGTCTACCTAACTAAAAAACTTATACCATGTCTCTGATATAATGTTCTCATTTGTTACACTTAATAAAACCAATAACATTTGGCACGAAACATTTTCATGCCGCACAAGGATTCAAGAAAAAAAGACAAAACCTTCTCGATTTGTGTCTTCTTATTCTAGAAATGTTAAATCTGCGTTAACGTCTATGTACGGCTGTAACAATTGCTATCTACCTAACTACAAAACCTATACCATGTCTTTGGTTTGTACAGCACGACATAGCATGAAATAATGTTCACGTTGGTTACACTTTGCTTAATGAAAGCAATAACATTTGGCAAGAAACAATTTTCCCCCGTACTTGAATTACAGGAGATTTGTCAGCATAAGGATCATAGAAAGAAGACAAAACCTTCTCGATTTGTGTCTTCTGATTCTAAAATGTTTAAATACAATTCAGCTGCTTTGACTTTCACGGTCTTTAACAGCTATTTACATTACTTACACTTAAAAGGTAATTTCTTCAACAAACCGATCCATTTGGGAATTATGAGACGAGAGAAACCCCACAGTCACCCCAACAGCAAATGACACTCAATTAATACTTCGGCATTCTGCAGGTAACAGTGAGCCGATACCAGCTTCACATGCGATACGATATTCGTGAGATATTTACCGATACTTGGCACTTTTTTATATCGATACTGTGACGTCTTCGCTCCAGACTTGTACTATGACGTCATTACCGTCGGTAGAATCCAGGCTTAAACGAGTAGAGAACGCTAAGTTGTTGTGCTGCCAAGAGAACAGTAAAATTCTTCCGCAAAAAAAGGTTATGCTTAAAATTCCTCCAACGTTATGTGGAATGCACATCACGCTTCTTTGAAGTTGTCAGTTTAACGGCATCGAAACAAAACCTGTGTCGTTCACAAGTATCCATACTTGAACACTCCCAGGTATCGACTATGTGGCATCAATATCGACTCACCTTTACGCTGCAGACTTCAGACTGAGTATCGGTTGCAGACCGAGATAAAATTCTTCACCCAGCCTTGTGCGCAATTAGAAACGGCCAGGGTAACAGTACGAGGTATGTGCACAATAAAACAACAACATAACCATGCATTTGCATTACATGCCACATGTTGGGATCGACAGGAAGAGAAGCATCTCTGCGCGGTACTTTGATAGATTCTTAATATACAATGACACTTTTCAAGAAAACCGTAAACTCTTCCACTCCCACAGCAATGCTGTACAAGGTGGTTCTTACTTTTGAGTTTGTTGATGAAACCCTCAAGCGTGACTATTCAAATGAAAGCTACTGAGCAGTACTTTGCTATGGTGCTGTTTATAATACTGTACAAGGTGGTTCTGGCTTTTGAGTCTGAGGATGAAATCCCAAAATGTGATCATTTAAATAAAAGCTACTTGACAGTACTTTCCTGTGGTGCTGTTTATCATGTTGTACAAGGTGGTTCTATTTTTTGAGTCTGTGGATGAAATCCTAGTGTGACTATTCGATGAAAGCTACTGAGCTGCTGTTTATTATGTTGTACAAGGTGGTTTTATCTTTTGAGTCTGTGGATGAAATCCTCAAGTGCGACCATTCAAATGAAAGCTACTAAGAAGTGCTCTCCTGTGGTGCTGTTTATTGTACAAGGTGGTTTTATCTTTTGAGTCCTGTGGATGAAATCCTCAAGTGCGACCATTCAAATGAAAGCTACTGAGCAGTACTTTCCTGTGGTGCTGTTTATTATGCTGTACAAGGTGGTCTGACTTTCGAGTCCTGTGGATAAAATCCTGAAGCGTGACCATTCAAATGAAAGCTAAAGAGCAGTACGTTCCTGTGGTGCTGTTTATTATACTATACTAGGTGGTTCTTATAACGTTTGAGTCTGTTGTTGAAATGCTAAAGTGTGACCATTCAAATGAAAGCTACTAAGCAGAACGTTCCTTTGCTGCTGTAGCTACACGAGGTGGTTCTAGATTTTGATTCTGTGGATGAATTTCCTTATTTGTGACCTATCAATCAAAGCTACTAAACACCACTTTCCCGTGGTGTTCGTCCTTGTCTTCTGTTTAATAAATTGAATGTTAGGATTTTCCTAAATATTGAGGTTTAGATGCTCTTAGGAGTGAAACTCAGATTCCTGCCGAGTTTAAATTTCCAAATATCCACACAATTGTGTCCAACACGTTGATGTCCTTTGCACTTGCCTCACATCTAATAGCAAATGTTTAATCAGATTTTATCTCGGACTGCATTTTATACCCAGCCTGCAACGTTTCAAAACTAACCTGCTTTCGTCACGGTGCACAGAATTTTCCCCAAATGCTCGAACCTCTTACATCACTTACTACACAAAAAATGAAGAATTTGGCTTGGTGTCTGGTTGAAAGGATCATTGACAACTCTTAATCTGTCAAGATTTCATTTCACTCCTGGGTCATTAATCAAGTAAGCGCGGCCACCAGTGGTAAATACAAAATAACATATTTTGAGCTAAGAAATGGAGCTGCCTTGAAACGAAGGCTTATGCAGAGATTCCCTTCAATCAATCTACATTATCGTAACGTATCGTAGCTTTGTTTGACGATAATTCCCTGCATAAGCTCATTTACAAGCTAGTTCCAGTTCAACAAGTCCAAAATTAAACTACTCAACAAAAGGAGCGCCGTTACCTTTGACAAACACAATTAACACAGAGGCAAATTTGAAGACAGGAGACAGTTAACCCTTTAAGCCCCAATGGAGATCAGTAACTTTGTCCTCCTAGAAATACCGTAAACTTTCGCTTATAAGCCCTGGGCTAATACAACTTCGTAAGGGGTTTTAGATGGCCTTATAAACGGAGGGGCTTATATCCTTGGGGGCTTATAACCGGAATAAAAATACCGTTTCCAAACGAGCTATAGCAGTGTTGATCGAAATACGTTTTTTCACTTACTGTGTTTTAATTAAGCTTTAAAACGTCAATCTTTGGAACAAAATTAAAACCAACAACACGAACAAAACTAGACGGCGGCTTATATCGGGGGGGGGGGGGGGCTTATAATCGTATGTATTTTTGGGTTTACAGGTAGATGGTCCTATAACCGGGGGGAGGGAGGGGGGGCGCTTATAAGCGGCAGTTTACCGTATCGGTAAAACAAATATACAGATCACGAGAATATGGAAAATGATCACTGAAAGATAAACTGACTTTGAGCAATTTCTCCCAACCAATACCACAACAAATATGAAGACGCCAATGAGGAGAATTTTCGGTTTGATATTAGGCCTTAAAAGGCTAATGGCACTGCTAAGGAAGGTTGATACTCTTCACCATTTAACTTCACTTTAACAAGTAAGTGTTTTGTGAAACATTGTCAAAAACTCACACTAGGAATTTAGAATTGGTTCGTGTTTAGCACGCGTGCGGGAAGTTTGGAAAGTAGGAGATAACTGTAAAGGCCCGTTTACACATGCAATTTTTGTCACACGCAAGTTGCAGTTTTAAATCGCCCGCATAAACTAGCGGCCATTTCATCGCTCATTTGTCTCTGGGATATCGCGGGAGGTTCGAACATGTTTCAAACGTGACACAATTTTGCTTGATTTCTTGAAAAAAAGTACAGCGTTGAAAATACACCAAAAAAACTATTGGTTTAAAGTATGCTTTGAAGTTGCAGCCTTGCGCGACAAAAATTGTAGTGAAATGTGACACAAATCGCTTGTCTAAAAGAGCCTTAAAAGTTCGCCGAGAGCAACACAGTTTCTCGAGTGCGCTTAAAACTTTTCCAGTGTCCATAACCCGATAGACGCACAGCTAAAAGGATGAAACAGACGCGGTTTGGCACGGAGGCAAGTGGTGGAACGGGAAAAACGTCGTCTGGTTACTCAGACCAATCCTTTCATAACAAAGCTAACAGAAAACGGTATAAAAAGACAAACAAGAGTGAGCAAAGAAAATCTAAAACCGTCGGAGTTTCCCCAAGTTTATTAGTTACGAGCGTTCTAAACTTCTTTTCCTAAATATCTTCTTTCCTTTCATGCGAGAAATCGTATATTTGCGCCGTTTTAAAAATCACTTCGACTGAGTTAGAAGTTCGACTTCGACTGAGTTAAGTTCAAAACCAAAGTTCGACGCATTAGATCGCTATCGTCCAAGGAACTTTTGTGTCTATAATTAACATACTAATATAAACAAATATGGGTTTTGGAAATGGTAAAAAAAGGTTTTCGTTGTCCAATAATACGAAAATTTTCCCTGGAAAACTATCGTTACATAGCTTCTATTATTTTTATATCAGCGTTACAAACTTGTTTACCTTAGAGAATCCGATAGATCTAATCTGTAGTTTGTTTAGTTCTTGCTGAGCTCCTTACTAGCATAGCCCCACAGTGGGCTTTGAATTATTCCCGCCGCTATTTGTCATTTCGTTTCTCATAAAGAGCGACCTGATTTCACTCCAATCCAAAGATTTAACTTCTTTGTCGACTAAATTTACCTGCTCCGAAATCGTTTTCCATCTTTCCGGTTCGTGAAGAAAGTTTACTTCTTCACTGGCGATCGAGAACAAATTTTCTTAGCTGAATGTAACTTGCACGTGTTATCATGCTTGCATAAATACAACGCATGCGTCAATCGAGTTATGGATACACGCCTTCGTTATTGAATTTGATTGGATAGATTTACTTTTACTTTGCTCGCAGAGTGGTAGGTTTCAGCACACATCTTCCTCTCCATACAGGCTTACCGTTAAATTTAGAGAAGTTAACAACTTACAGTCTGCAAAACACTCGCTAAGATCACATCCAAGGCCTCTACTTGTAGAACTGTGGTCGTTGATTGTCAATTTCAGAGTAGTTAATGTGTCACTTCTTGCCAGATTATTGCACAGTTCCAGTAACTGATCTTCACTCACTTCACTGCAGCTATTGATTGTAAGACTGAGAGTTGTTAATGACTTATTTCTGGCGAAACCATCACCCAGATGCTTCATCCAGTCTCCAGCCGTGTTACTGTAGTTGTTGATTGTAAGACTGACAGTAGTTAATGACTTATTTTCGGTCAAACTATCACGCAGCCAAAGAATCCTTTCTTCATCCGTTTCACTGTAGTTGTTGATTGTAAGAGTGAGTGTATGTAATGACTCGTTTGACGCCAAACCATCACCAAGACCCCGTATCAAGACTCCACCCGTGCCACTGTAGTTGTTGATTGTAAGAGTGAGTGTATGTAATGACTCGTTTGACGCCAAACCATCATTCAGACCCTGTATCCAGTCTCCATCCGTGGCACTGTAGTTGTTGATTATAAGAGTGAGTGTATGTAATGACTCGTTTGACGCCAAACCATCACCCAGACCCGGTATCAAGACTCCACCCGTGCCACTGTAGTTGTTGATTGTAAGAGTAAGTGTATGTAATGACTCGTTTGACGCCAAACCATCACCCAGACCCTGTATCAAGACTCCACCCGTGGCACTGTTGTTGTTGATTGTAAGAGTAAGTGTATGTAATGACTTGTTTGACGCCAAACCAGCACGCAGACCTAGCCAAAGGAAAGCCCTGTCGCTAAAGTGGCTGTTGATGGTAGGGGTGAGTGTCGTTAAAGGCGCGTTTTTCGCCAAACTTTTGCTGAGGTCTATTCCCTTGTCAGTGAGGGAATACAATGTAAGAGTGAGAGCTAGTGTAGTTAAGGAGGTGTTTTGCAACACTACTTCAAGCAGACGTTGCATCCACCTTACGTTCTCGCCAGGGTAGTTTCCGATTGTAAGAGCAAGTGTTGTTAATGACGTGCTGTCTGTTAAACCGTCATTCAGGCCCTGTGCCCAGTCATCACTCACGCCACTGATTGTGAGACTAAGTTCACTTGTTCCAGTATCCTTCACTTCACTGAATACTGAAGGCAATAACGAGGGATTATCAATACAGAAATGAAGGCCACAAGGAGAACAGTCTGATATCAAGTCATGGACAATCACCTTTAAGTTCGCATTGTGGTTGGCACCTGAAAACTGCTCAATAGCAGCCTTCCCGTTAGTGGTCAATTCTCCCCAAATGTTGAAAGTCACAAGGTGTACGCAGTTTTCTATTTTCAGGTAGCGCATAAGACTGCTTGCAACATCATCAGTTACGTTTCCATGAATGTTAAGAGTGAGTCGATACGGTGTGGACTTCATTAACAGTCTCCCGACAGCTTCTATAACTTCACAGCTCAACTCACCCCAGACGTTTAATGTCTGTTCTAAATTAAAACTGCTCTTAGCCAAAACAGGAGTAAGACAAGCGACCTTAGCAGCTGCAATGTTTCCACTGGTATTTGGATGGAAAGAGCACGACTGCTTTGCTTTGTTTGCTGAAATTATACCTTTGACAACATTTGCCCAGTTGTTAGGGAGTTCACCAAAGATTTTTACTTCCAAAGTATTCAAAGAGTAATTTTGCAAGAAACCTCTTTCTAGGAAGACGATGTCTGATTCACTCACCCTTCCAAAAACAACCAAAGTAAAAGATTTCAAAAATGCTTGTTCTAAAAGTCCTTCACAAAGGGCTGCAGCTAATGAATCTTGTATGTCTCCAAAAATAGTAATGACAACAGAGGTCAACGATGTGTTGACTAAAACTCTTTTCAAAGCCAGTATTGAAGTGTCACTTAATGAACCATAAAACTTGAGGACAACTGACTTCAATGGTGTATTCGCAGACAATCCTTTATCAAGAGCTCTGGCCCAAGCCTCGCCCCACTCACCAAACAGTTCAAACGTCACGGAGGTCAAGGTGTTGCTTGCAGCCAAAGTGTCACCAACAATATAAGCTATGTTACAAGGGAGGCTTTGAAAAGTTCTAAGAGTAACTGACGTTAAAGTCGAGTTTTGAGATAGTCCATCGTAAAAGGCATCTCCGAGAGCTTCTAATGTGGACACGAACAAACTCTGTAGTTTTGGACAGGATTTCAGGTAATCAAAAGCAGAATTTACGTCTTTTAAATTTAAATCTCCACCATCTTCATCACAACACACAGATAAATGAACAGGATGCCGTAACTGTGAAAAGTTCCGGCAGTATTCTGCAACCTCCAAAAAACTAGAATAAGAATGGCGGCCTTTTCTGCCCACTTCCACAGTCAAAGGGAAAGGAATGAAGGAAAAAAGAGCCATCGCCACTTCTTCAGAATTTCCACTTTCACTAAAACTTTCAGTATAAAACGTTCCCACCTCCGTTTTGCACTTGAGCCAGTCCCAGTTGCCACGCTTCAGCTTTTTACCAATCTGTCTGAAAAGGATGCTCGTTTCCTTACCCAGTATACCAGAAAGAAACAGAAACACTTGTCGGTATTTTCCTACAATATGGTTACGGAAGCGTAACTTGAACTCTTTTAAGATATTGACGTCTTTCTTAAATAACAGAAATGCCAAGTATGCTGCGGCTAAGTATTCTACAAATGTTTTGTGAAAGAAGTGGTATTCGTGCTGTGGGTTGATCTTTTTCAGACTGGCTTCCTTGAAAACGAGACCCGATATGCGAGCTGCCAGATCTGGATACATCTCTTCAAATTTTGCAAGTTCTCTTTCACGAAAAGAAAGACGATCTTCTAACAGGCATTTCCAAGCTAACTCTCCCAGTGCAAGTAAACTCTGTTCAAATTTCTTCTCAAGAGCCTCGTCATCCTGGGGAGCTTCCAACTTATTTTTTGCACAGAATCTTCGTAAAATGCATCGAACAATAATCTGATAGAGTTCAGTTCGTCGAGATGGAAGTTTTCCCTCATAGTCCTCAAAAACAATACAGAGAAGGAGCAAATTCAATGGATTGCTTGGTAAAGCATGGAGGAAAGAGTTTTCCTGGATTGCTTTAATAAGCCTCTCTCCTTTTGACAAATGCTCAGGCCCCAAATGATTAAAATGCTTTCTGATGTACTCAAAAGCATCTGCATCTGTAAATCCTTCAATTTGAAAAAGAACGTCAAAATCAACCTTCTGTCGTATCTGAATTCCTCTTTCTTGGCGAGATGTGGCCAACACATAACAAAATGGCAAAATCTTTTTATGAAGCAATTTATCCACATCAGGTTTTAATTTTTCAGGTAGCTCATCCAGACCATCCAAAATCAATAGAACTTTTCCATGGTAGTGGAACTCTTCAATATAACCTATAAGCTCTTTCCTGAGCTTTTCATCTTCTGGTAGAAGTTGTTCATTAATGGCATCCAAGACGTCCCCATCAATGTCCCTGCATTTTAACAGTAGCACGATTTCAAACTCGGGAAAGGAATACTCTTTCGGGATTTTCCCATTTGCCCAGTCATACGCGATTTGGAGACAAAATGTTGTTTTCCCGATACCAGGGCTTCCTTCTACCAGTACGGTTACATCATCTGGGGCTACAAAGATGTCATACATGTCCACTTCATCGCGTCCTAGCTGGAAATTGGTTTTCCTTCTTGAAACGATTTTCAGTCTTGTGTAAACATCTTCAATGGGTAGCTTCAAGGTGTTCTCCCAAAGGAGTGGTTTCAAAAGCGACCTCCTTTTGTACGTATCTTTGAGAAAATTGACAACTAAAGCCAGACCTGGACCTACAGAAAAACAACAAATACTTTGTTAGCCAAGGGCTGCCATTTTGTTCCAGACTAAAGGTGTCACCTACCACTTTAAAAAGCGCTATATTTCATGTAGTTCACTAGGTATCTGTGTCTGTGTGTGTGTGCTACATTTTTCCAGATGCAATCGAGCCTCTGCACAAAGACACACCCCCTAAAAGCTCCTAAATGTACCTACTTTACTCACATACGCGCATCAGACACCACAGGTAAATGGACGCCAAAACCCATTTCCGGGACCATTGGAGAGAAAATAACCTCCCTTAGCACACAGAAAGAGAGAAAGGCTTAATTGTTGCCGCTCTCTCATATCCAGTATAATAACCAATGGCTGGTAATCGAGACAAAAGATTTATAAAGACAAGCTGTTAGAATTTACTGGCGTCAACGGGCAAAAGAGCTTTCAACTGCAACTTTTAAACATGCACTAGAGACAGCTTGAGACATTGAAGAAACTTTAACCGTCACAACTGTTCAGATGGGCATGTAGTATTTTTAAGAACACCAGAACAACAGAACATCCCGGAACATCACAGGACACCCGGCCCCAAAACCCCGGCGCACCCACCAAGAAAACCTGGAACACCTTCCAGAAAACCTGGAAGCGGTAGCTTGAGAACGAGGCTTCAGAGGAGAAATTGTAAGTTGAAGTCAGAAAACTGGATTTCCTCTAGGAAAAGCAAAATTTTATTATTCTTTAGGCTCAAGCATCAACCGGGACATTCTCTCTAACTGTTCTCCATATGTTCCTTATACAACTAGTTAGGGGAATTTGTTTAAAAATCAAGTCATTTTTCTTAGCTGATCAGCCCATTCATTCTCAAGACTTATTAGTTTTATCAAATACTGAAACTGTAAGGAGAATTGAGATGCTGATCATGCTTTTGGGGTTTAAAGGGTTCAACTTGATCCACTAAAGAAGCAGAACATTATGATTCATGCACTACAGTGCTAATCTACAGAAACTGTGAAAGGTTTCAACATAAGAAAGAGAAGGTGAACTTCGTAACTTATAACGAAGACCTAATTTTATCAAATGAATAATGAAATAATTTCAACATTATCATTAAATGGTCAACTGTCTGTTCCAGTTATCACATAAATCTTAATTACATTAGTACAGTATAGACCTCAGGTAGTAACTTAATTACCTTGCCCATAATATTTGCTGCCATCTTGCCTTGGCTGCTTGGGAGGTTCTCTTTCAGGAAACAATAAAGGCCTTTTATTCTGCTGTAGCGAACTTGAATCGCTTTGTGACAAACTTATTGTACCTGAAAATACCAGAAAAACTGTCAGCGTAAGGGCCATTGGAACGGTTAAGTTTCCGGGGCAGATAGTTGGCTAAGGAGGAGGTCAAAAAGGGTACGTCCACAAGAACAAACAAGTGAGACACGAGAAGCTACTCTTAACCAACCATTTCCAAAACTTATTGAAATCCTTGTCTCTGATTGGCCACAAAAATATCGAGTTTAGACTCTTTCGCACTACTTTCGAGACTTGTAATACAAAGTGTTGACCGGCAAACTACATTGGTTGCCTATTCACCAAACTTGTCTGGATTGTGCAGGAGAGTTTCCTTGTGAAGAGTTTCAGTGAAAAGGGAACCGACAAAACGCAAGAAATCCCAAAAGTTGTGTTAGCAGAAATATCTGTTCTAATTTTCTTGCCACCAGTGTATACTCAAAAAGGTGTTTGCTCTTATATATGCACACCCTACACAGACAATTCACAAAACAGACAACATGGCTCAGAGAAAAGCATTAGTGTATGGGGCACACAAAATTATGTTTTCACAGTAAACAAATTTTCATAGTCAAAAATAAGGATTTTGTTGGGATCATACAAATGCTTACAGTTACCTTCTGTTCCACTTGTCAAATGAGTTTGAGAGGCTGCAGGAAAAGGAAACTGACTGTAACCTGCTACATGTACTGAAGACTGACTTCCATCAGAAAAACCTTCAGATAGAAATGAGCACAATAAATTATTCATTACAAAGTCAACAGGACACATGACTTTTTAATTTTTTTTCACTGTGTATGTGATACATATACTCTGTTGTGATAATTGCTTTAAACATTTTTTCAATCACTCCTACCTTCAGTTCCACTTGCCATATGAGTTGGAGAGGCTGCAGGGAAAGGAAGCTGCCTGTAACCAGCTACTGAAGACTGACTTCCACCAGAAATGATACCTTTAGATGAAAAATTGAAAATATTGTAACAACGTGGCACATCACATTAAAATGGCATTTAGAGTTTAAGTCAGTAACTGGATTTACTCCTGGGAGAGCATAATATTGTTTCTCCTTAGGTTCTCTATACTATGTTCCTTATAGAACTAGTTGGGAGAATTTGTTTAAACATCAAGTCATTTTTCTTAGTTGATCAGTTCATTCATTCTCATGACTGATTAGTTTGATCAAACAGTGGAAACTATAAGGAGAAATGAGATGCTGATCATGGTTTTGGGGTTTAAAGGGTTAAGCTAAAGATGCAGATCTTGCTATTTGTACTACTGGGCTAATCTATGGAAATTGTCAAAGGTTTTAACATAAGAAAGACAAGGTGACAACTTGGTCACTTATAAGAAGACCTTTTTTTATCAAACGGAATAGTAATTATTACAACATTGTCATTAAAGGTTGAGAAAATAAACAACACAGAGTTCAACTGCCTGTTTCAGTTATCACATAAATGTTAATTGTATTAGTACAACATAGCTCAGGTAGCAACTCAATTACCTTGCCCATCACAATCTGTCCCATCTTGCCTTGGCTGCTTGGGAGGTTCTCTTTCAGGAAATGATAAAGGCCTTTTATTCTGCTTTAGTGAACTTGACTTGCTTTGTGACAAACCTATTGTACCTGAAAATACCAGAAAAAGTGGCAGTGTAAGGACCACTGGAATGGTTAAGTTTCAGGGGTAGATAGTTCGCTAACGAGGAAGTCAAAAAGGGTAAGTCCACAAGAACAAACAAGCAAGATCCAGGGAGCTACTCTTAATCAACTTTATGGGCCAAAAAGTTAATTTGCACCCAGGGCAGTAAATTGAATAAATATGGTATGCGATCTAGAGAAAGTTGTTTGTGCCCAATCATATTACGCTCCTCTACCTGGTTTGGGTCGAAGGCTGACATAGTGATGTTCATGCAGGTGTCCCAACACAAGCTGGCTGCTGCTGCTAACATCATGTTCTGGGCGGATAGTTAAGTCACGTGACAGACTGCTAATCACATGAATGCATGTTTTAAAGCAGTTTGCTGCAGCATGGAGAATGACGTGGTCACCCCATGTCCCATCTGCTGCCATGTTTCTAAGGTAATCAGGCCAAGACTGGTGTCCATGTACAAAGTTAAACAGTTCTGTCCCATCTTGCTGCAAGAGAACAACCATATTATAAACAAAAAATGTCAAAGTACATTGTGCCACTCTCATCCAATGATCAACTGGAGGGTAAAGATTTTCACTAAATTGACCAGTGCATTGATCCACAACAAACCAAATTATACCGAAACATGTTAACTGTTCCATAATTTAATTAATCCAATAAGTTATTTATTCAGTTGTTAATGAATAACTGAACTATCAGATACAACAGAATTTCAGAGCTTTGCTTGGCTTTAAGCATCCATGTACACTGTAATATCAGCCCTTGATTAATGTACCAACTGTCCAAGAAATAGCAACCATTTTAGAATTGACTTCTGCCTTTTCTTGCAAAATGAAATCAGCAAGATATGAAGCAACAATTAAGTTTTATCTTGATAGAGGTATTTTTCAGTCAGTGACACAGGCATATTGTACTCGGAAAAAGAAAATCTGAATTCTTCCCCCCTAACAGAGCTGAACCTTTGACCTTCCATTTGGATGTTATAGAACTCAGCTACAGGAGACTTGTGGGAGCTAAGACCATTAAACTACATTCATGCAGTGACAAACATCTGCATACTGCTAGGATTTGAATGTGATATCGGGTTTATTGTGATGAATAATGATAGAGGTATATTTTTCAGTCAGCCACCTTGGCATACTCGAAAAAGAAACTCCAATTTCTTCCATTTTATTGCTTTGCTTGATTTGTATCACCATAAAATGAAACCATTGCCTCACTTGTTCAACATTACCAACACTACAATTGTAACTTACCAGTGTAGGGTTCTCCTTGAGGTATTGGACTATGCGCTGCCTCAATGCTTCATGAGAGATTTGGTTTCCTTTCACCAGGTCCAGTTGTTCTGATAACGCATAAAACATGCAATTCCCTGATCCCTTGTTATCAGAGATTATCAAGCCTTTGTCTGAAGCAATTTTCTTTAACTCTCCAAGAAGATGTGCGTTGCCGATGATCTTGCCTGCATCATATCGCATTTGTTCAAGACCACTGAAAATTTGTTCAGCTGTCATAACTAAAACCAGCAATAAAAGGAATAACAAGCGTATTTTCAAGAATCCTATAATTATAATATTTATAGAGTATACAAGTATCAAAAATCTAAAATTTCATATTATTTAACAAGGCAAAAAGACATACACAGCTAAAAGTTTTTGCAAATGTTACATGTTCATGTTGACAGATTGTTGTAAGTGATTGTTGTCATTAGAAAACTTAAGTTCCCACCTACCATCTGTTTCACTTGTCAGATGAGTTTGAGAGGCTGCAGGGAAAGGAAGCTGACTGTAACCTGCTATTGAAGACTGACTTCCAACAGAAAAACCTTCAGAGGGGAGAATTGTAATGAGCAAAATTAGCCAACAGAGCATCTTAGCATCAGACAAACAGTGTATGGACTGCATTATCACCATTATGATAATAATAATAATAATTATTTAAAAGCATGGTGAGAATAGAAATACATGTATGTCCTGTGGCATTAATAATAATATTAATGGAACACTTTATAAATTCAGGGAAATCCAGATATTCAATACATAAATTAAATTTGCATGTTTTTCTAGAGGCTGATTCCCCTTTCTGTGACCATTTCATGAATTGGACTCTCCTTCAAAGACTGAAGACTGACTTCCACCAGAAAAACCTTAATAGAGTGGAAAATTGCAATAACAAAATTACACAACATAGCACTTTTATTTTCAGAGTGGATGTACAACAAGACAGCAGTATGGAGCAGGTACACAAATGCAAGGAGAAAAAGCCACATACATGTAAGTACACCACTAGCATAAAAAAAATATTGTTTAATGATCGACACACCAAGACAGCTGACAATTGAAGGGCTGAGAGCATATAATCGCCCAAATGACTTTTCAGATCGTTTTTTTCTTGTTTTAGCTCAGATTCGCCAGTGTTTTTTACGAGGCCTTTAATTCCTTAAGGAAGCTTTGCTCAATGTTTTATCTGCTGCTTTGCCGCACAATTTACAAAGCAGCAGATAAAATATTGGAGCATCATTCCCTGAACGAATTCAAGTCCACATGAGAAAATTGCAGCTAATCTTAACCTAAACAACAAAAAGTGATCTCAAAAGTCATTTGGGTTGATTATGCTGTCAGCCCTTCAATTTTTGCAAATGTTACCAATAGCGTTGATGGAATAAAACTAAATGTTTACACCTACTTTCAGTTCCACTTCTTAGATGAGTCTGAGACGTGACAGGGAAGGTGACAGGAAGCTGACTGTAACCTGCTCCTGAAGACTGACTTCCAACAGAATGACCTTTAGAGGAGAAAATTGTGATATTAAGGTGGAACTATACATCACCAGTGATTTCAGTAAAAAACAATTTCACAGCTAGCTGGCAGTCTGCAACATTTACATAAATGCAGGAACAAAGGTCAACAAAGGTTAAGGTTACCCGATACCTTCAGAGGTGTCTTCAGAGGTGTCTCGCGTCCAAGCGATGTAACGTGTCCAGTTTAAACTGTAGATACTTGAACCCTTATATCAAATTAAAGCTTATAGAACTGGCTATCCAACTAAACCAAGAATTTTGAAATAAAATGAATTGCCGAATTTTTAGCGCTGTTTTCTTGAATAATTTTTTTTCACTTGGAGGAGCCACTTCAAAGAGCTAGAACTCAAAAGGAATTTGTTCTTTTGCCTTCAAATTTGGACAGTAGCTAGTTTAACATATAAACAACAAAAACGTGTCTGCGAATTTTTTCTTTCGAAATATTTTTTCTCCAAGAGAGATTTTTGTATGATTACCCCACATTTTTTTCATCCTATTTCGAAAATGCTCTATAACTTTTCACTGCGATTGAATATGGCAAAACGCAGACACGTTTTTTTAGCGCTTTGGGTCCGGAAACTGAGGAGCAAATTAAATTAGCAAAAAACAAAATTCACTTTGACTTGTAGCTTTAAAAAGGTGATTCGGACGCTCGCAATTAGAGGTCATGAAAAATTCGACAATTCATTTTATTTCAAAAGTCTTGGTATAGTTTGATAGCCAGCTCTATAAGCTTTAATTTGACATAGGGGTTTAGGTATCTACAGTTTAAACTGGACGCGCTACATCGCTTAAACGCGAGACACCTCTGAAGGTATCGGGTAACCTTAATGACTTTTGCAGATGCTACGTGATAGCTTCCTTGTAACTGTTTTGATAAAGTGATTCATGCCTACCTTTTGTTCCACTTGTCAGATGCGTTTGAGAGGCTGCAGGGAAAGGAGGCTCATTGTAACCTGCTACTGAAGACTGACTTCCATCAGAAAAACCTTCAGAGGGAAATATTGTAATAAGCAAAGTTATACAACATAGCATCTTAGGAGTGTAAAGATACACAGTGCTTGAATCAGCAACATCAACACACAGTGATGTACATCATGTACTGGCCTTTATTAGTACATTATACCCCAGACCACTATCACAGACCATTGCATTATTATTCTTTACCAATTCAAAGCATGCAATAATATGAGGAAGCTTGTTAACATTCCATCCAACATCCAAGTTGTGAAAATTTGTCCTCTGAGTTGTTACTTCCAAAATCTAACATCAGTGACATGTGAGAATGTAACATCTGAGTTGAAAAATCTGGCATTCAAATACAATCCTCCAAAGCCCTCACACATGTAAGTCTCATACGTTAAGCCAGTAAACTTCCCTTGTGAAAATTTTTCCGAGATCTCGCCGAGATCTCGGCCGAGATCGCGGGCGAGATCTCGGCGCGTTTTTTGCCGCCGAGATTTTCATCTCGCCGCGATCTCGGCGCGTTTTTGGCCGCCGAGTTTTTTATCTCGCCGCGATCTCGGCCGAGATCTCGCCACTAATCTCGGCGCGTTTTTGGCCGCCGAGATTTTCATCTCGACGAGATCTCGGCCAAAAACGCGCCGAGATTAGTGGCGAGATGAAAATCTCGGCGACCAAAAACGCGCCGAGATCTCGCCAAATCTCGGCGGCCAAAAACGCGCCGAGATTAGTGGCGAGATCTCGGCAAGATGAAAATCTCGGCGGCCAAAAACGCGCCGAGATCTCGCCAAATCTCGGCGGCCAAAAACGCGCCGAGATTAGTGGCGAGATCTCGGCAAGATGAAAATCTCGGCGGCCAAAAACGCGCCGAGATTAGTGGCGAGATCTCGGCAAGATGAAAATCTCGGCGGCCAAAAACGCGCCGAGATCTCGCCAAATCTCGGTGGCCAAAAACGTGGAGAGATTAGCGGCGAGATCTCGGTAAGATGAGAATTTCGGCGGCCAAAAACGCGGCGAGGAATCCCTGGCAGGATCTCGGCGAGCGAGCCGCAGCGGTGTACTGAAAATTTGCCCAGTTGTGCGAAGCCCGTTTAAGCTAATCCTGGATTAACGCAAACTTTGACTCAAGTGTAACTGCTAATCAACAAAGATTCTTCGAAAAGATTTTTGGCCCTCAGCTTTTACTTAGACTTTTCTTTACCTTTAGCTCGAAATTGGTCTTTAAAACCATTTTTAACGAGCGCGATGAAAAGCGCCGATTAACTTCTAATTGTGGATTAGCGTTAATCGGCTTTCGAACAACCCAGCCCAGTCGTGAAAGTAAAGCTTTTTGGTTTGAAATTCTTAATCAGCGGAATAACAGTGGAAGGATACTTATAACCGAACTACGTTCTCAAGACACCCCTAAGCATTTTCCACGAAAAAGTGAATATATAACTTCTGTAAGTAAACAACCACTTAACTTACTTTCTACCGTATCATTTGAATCATTACGGCTGGGAAATCTGGACAAAAGAGCGAAACTAAGCGGTAAGCTTATGATGTAAATGAATTATGTCAACTAACTGCTTCAAATTGGAAACGAATATAGAAGTTGTGAATCACCAACAATTTATTTCAAAAATTTTACCTTTGAGGTTTCGAGTTATAAAGATGAAATCGTTCGTGTAGCTAATTACGCTTTGTGAAAGCTTCTATCGATTTCTAAACAAACTCTTTTACTCTCAGTGTTTCTTTAAGCTATTAAGTAAGATGAAATACGGATAAATAATATAAGAAACTAACCTCTTTCTCAATCAAGACATACAAGGCTGTGGAAGAAAGCCATTAAAACCTCAATTCTCGCGCAAACTTGATGGTCACTTCCACTGAGTTGATTCTTAACACGCTCATAGCTTAACGAGCTTGAACATCCTTTTAGCAAATTTTAAGTCCTCCTTCTTCAGCACATTAATTATCTAGGACATTCCGTAAAAAATGTACGGTGACTGAGTTCAAAGTGTGCAGTTCAGTTTAGTTCAGTTAGTTCGGGTACCGTAGTTTGTTAACTTAATCAGCGTCATTTTAGTTGACCAGTGCCCATCATATCCCTTGTGTGCTATTCTCCGGTTGACCACATATCATGATTTCCAGCCATAAACAAATGGTTAACTTGTCATGAAGCTTAACTTTTCATATTTAATTTTTGTGGCCTCGCAAACCTCAACTTTCAGTCAAACTTTTTTTTACCTTACGCGAGCATCGCCGGGTGACGTGATTGAATTAACCAATCACATCGCCCAATTCACATTGTTGTTGGGGACTTTCGCGCCATTTGTCAAGTGGCAAGCCGCGGAGACGGCAAATTGTTTACGAGGATTGAGAGACAGATTGTGAGGGAAAAGAGCACAATCGAAATATGTCGACAACTGAAGACAGTGCAATGAAAAGGGAAAGAACGCGTTTTCAAAAATTGTGCTACCTGTACCGAAAAATCGTTCGCAGCAGGCATTACGACATGACTGAAACGACCTTTTGAGGGACAAAAATCGCCTTAAAAGGTGAGTTAAAGATTTAGACAATAAAACGATAAGATTATCAGGTCAATGAATTCATTTTATGATAGTAAATAAGTATGTTAACGAGCGTCCGGTATGAGTAGCGTTACTATTTAATCTGCCGAAGCGCGATCTCGGCCAACAATTTAAATCAATTAGTTGAAGCTCATCAATTTCCAGTTATAGCATGAAAAAAATGAAAGCAAACAATATTTTCACCGAGGGTTAAGCTGAAGTTTTAACTCATTCAAGCTCGTAACTTAATCCTTACCACTGAAGAGTTCACATGTCTTCGTTTCGAATCTGACAAAGATCGCGGTGTCTTGTCGAGATCGTGGTTGTCTCGGCAAGATTTTGGTTTTCTCGCCGAGATCACATTTGTCTCGGCGAGATCTCGCCTGTCTCGGTGCCCCTAAAAATCTCGCCGCGAATCTCGCCGAGATGGAAGACGCAACCGCAATCTCGGCGAGATATCGCTGAAATTTTTCGCCCTCTAAAAATCTTGCCGCGAATTACTGAAATCTCGCCGAGATCTCGCCTCCCTTGGCGAGATTAACGCAATCTCGGCGAGATCTCGCTGAAAGTTTTGCCCTCTAAAAATCACGCCGAGAATTACTGAAATCTCGTCGAGATCTCGGTTACCTCGGCAAGATCTCGCCTACCTCGGTGAGATTAACGCGATCTCGGCGAGATCTCGCAGAAATTTTTTGCCCGCTATAATTCTCGCCGAGAATTACTGAAATCTTGGCGAGATCTCGCCAATCTCGGCGAGATAACCGAGATCTTGGCGAGATCTCGCTGAAATTTTTGCAAGGGTTTTGTCAGTAAACGATACTCGGGAGGCACCTTCACTTAAAAGGGCTTTGTAAATCTGGTCTTTTTATACCACAGGGCACATCAGCCATTATTAATCCAACAAAGGAATTTTACCTGAAGTGATGTCCATCATTCTTTGCACAAGTGACCTGCATTGCTCCTCCCAGTTGTAAACCTTTGCATACTCTTGACAGACATACTTCATTTCCACAAGTCGTACATTTCTTCTTCTCTGACGGACACTCCTGATTGCCTCTGCCCACCTGTTAGGATCGTCTGAATCCACTACACAGTTTGAACCATGAGGCACATTCTTAAGAGCTTCTCCGAGACCAGAGTTACCACTTACAAGCACAGGAAGACCAGCAGATAACGCTTCAAGAGCTGGCAGACCAAACCCCTCGGATCTTGAAGGCATTATAGCAAGATCTACCTCACAAAACAGCTCAGCCAACTTCTCTCTTTCTTTGAAACCACGTACAACAAGTTGATCAAGGGAAATGCCTTGCTGGAGCAACATTTCTGCTACTTGCTGCTCTCTTCCACTTTGTACTCCAACAACCTTCAGTTTGTAGGGCTGTGACATGTCTTTCAACTTTGCAATTGCCTGAGCAGCAATGTCATAACCTTTCAGCTGCAAGTCTTCACTGTCACCACTCCCTAGCAACAGAACAGAAAATGTTCTTCTTTCTTCAGGAGCTTGCTTTACATCTGCAAACTCAGAGAAGATGCCTGGGGTGAGGTTGAGAACATTTTCATCTTTCTGAAAGGGTCGCAGATATCCTGAGAAAGCTTCCGCCAGCTTGGGTCCAACTGCTACAACTTGGTCAGACAATTCACAGAGTTTGACTTCTAACTTGTGCTTTTCCTCTCCTTTAGAAACAGCATCTGCAACATTTTTGAACATTCCAAGTTCTTCAGGGTCGGTATGGAGGACCTGAACCCATTTACAGTCATGGTGGGGTTTAATGACTTGTACTTGTTTACCAAGCTGAACTCCATGGCCTATCACACAGTCCATAACATGACCTTTTGGAATAGTTGCCAACCAATCAACTGGGTCATAACCAGGCATTTCTTCCGCCTGAAGAAGATGGACATTGTGACCAGCAGCAACTCTTTTATCCTTTTCACTGCATTCAGGGAGATAGACACTGACTTGCACATCAGGGAACTTTGCCAACTGAATGGCGAGCTCTCTATTGATGGTTGACACACCTCCTTTTGTTGACCTCCATTCACTGCTTAGAAGAGTCACTCTCAATGATCTTCTTGAGGACAAACTTGGGGCTTCCCCTTCATGACCTGCCTGTGATGTAGAGGCTATGTTAAGAAAGGACGACTCCTAAAAATTTAAATATTAAGACAAATTAATTATTTGCTGAAGAGCTGTCATGCAGCTGGGTGTTTCCTTCTCAACTCAATTAGTAAAGGCAAAGGTTTATTATAAGCAAATGATGGACAAATTGAAGGGCTCCCTTGCAAAAACAGTCCTATTTTATTTCTATTTTATGGCTATTTTAATCCTATCACACCTATTTTTATACTATTTTATTCACACTTAATTATATTTTATTTCTATTTTACCTGATAAGGAAAATAGACCATCTATTTTATTTGAGTTTTACTTCTATTTTAAACCTATTTTAAAGCAAGAATGAACCAGGTGGTGTATTTTATTTCTATCTTTTCGTAACAAGGTGAAAAATAGCTTGTTCAACAAGCTATTTTAATCCTATTTTAATTTGAAACATCACTGTTGCTCAGTAAAATAGTAATAAATTAGACTGTTTTATTTCTATTTTTCTGCACATAGGGTTGACTATGGCCAGTTCCTTTGGACAATATGAAAAAAATAGGCTATCATAATCCTATTTTATCCATGACAACCTTGAACAAATGGCAAAATAGATTTAAAATACTATTTTATTCCTATTTTTGGAGGTAGATTCTATTCCATTGCAAAATATGTATAAAATAGTCTATTTTAATACTGTTTTTTTCCTTATATGCATGGTTAACCTATCATATTTTTTTCCTATTTTATTCAGCAATTCAAGCTTGGCTTAAAATGTATGTAAAAATGTAATTTTGAGGCAGCTGTTTTGTAGTCACACAAAGCAGAACTTCCAATATACACTGGAATTCATAATTCACAGCTTCTTTCTTGTAGTTTTCTGAACCATGCATACATAAATGGGCAACTAATTAAGACACTGAAATGCATTTGTGAAAACCACTATTACCTTCAATTAATCTCGAGGTCATTTAATGCCAAAAAGATCAGTAAGTTTTGAATCATAAATCGTTCAAGTACAATGCTAGCTAGCTTTTCACAACGGGCAAAAGAACGGTGGAGTCACTGCACAGCAACAATGGCAGCCATCTTGGATTTCAGTCAGACTGGGAAGACTGGGCATGAACAAAGCTATTTTGGTCAGCAGCCATGCCACTGCAGGCTCGCAGAAAAACCGTTTCATTTCAGATTTAAGGACGGTGCCTACTATTGTTACTGCGCATACGTTCTGCGCATCTCGAGATACTCGGGTTTCCTATGGGTGGGCCTACTAGTACAGGAATATTTTTGCGCGGTTTAAAACTATACGGAGAAAGCAGAACTAAGCAAATGCTTTTGGTATCTCAAAAGAAAATTGGGGGTAACCATGCATTTTTCAGAGATAATTAAGCTTCAATTTAGGAAGAAATCCCATACATTGCTTTATATTTTGGCGCTTTTTAGAGATATTATTGCTTAGTTATCTCTGAAAAATGCATGGTTACCCCCAATTTTCTTTTTGGATTCCAATAGCCCTTGCTAAGATCTGCTTTTCCCGCATAGTCATAAACCGCACAAAAATACTTCGATATTAGCAGGCACCGTCCTTAAGCGGGATTCAAGTTTACAGGCATCTTTCCCCTGTTTTTTTACTTCTTTTAAGCTAAAAATGATGTCTTCAAGCAGCATAATGTGGATGACTACTTTACGAAAGAGGTATGCTTTGATTTAGTAAATAATTTTGATGAGAAACTGCATGAAAATGTGTGATTTTATAAAGAAATATAGTCTGCTTGGATTAGTAGATGTGCTTCTTGAAATTTTATGGCTCGATCCAAATTCTAGATTGTTGAGGTAGACATTCCTTATTTATTTTTAATATACTGGTCCACTGAAAAGAATAAACCATAACTGGCTTCAATAGCAGTTGAGATTCGCATTACAATTACAAACTATACATTCCTCCAACCTCTGATCATGCCACATGCTTTAGATTCTATGACATTCCGTACACTGCAAAGCCAAATCTGAACTGGATTTTCCAAAATATTTATAGCCTTCACAAACGTTTTTAAGGAGTACTTTGTAGCCAGATTAATATCATGTCTTGGTATAAGCTGAAGACTTGTTCGTCTAATCTTGATTTTGATTCAATTTGCATGATTAACTTCATGGAGTACATGTATAAGTATTATTTTTTACATGCTCAATAATACACTATACTTTTTTAGCACCATGAGTTAAATTCTGTATACCCTCATATTTTTAATTTACTCATCGTTGTTACGGGGGAAAAGCACACTGCAATATGTGTCAAAAATCATACTAACAACCTTGATCAATAAGACAAACTGACTTATAAAGTGCACAATTTTCTGTTTTACTACAGATTGTGAAGGCCAATACTCGAGACTGCAGCTTCAGAGTCAAGTCAGAAAAAATCCTGATAAATATAAGCTAAGTCATTTATGACTGCCAGACTCTTATCTGTTATTGCATTTGACGTTAGGAGAATGCATACCTTGCTTGTCGCTTTTAAATCTTTCTACATGTAAACGCTGTGTGATTTGGGTTTAGTTGCCATCTTGGACCGGCTGACCAATTGCCTTGATTTCATGCAAGAGCTTTGAATCCCGCTGGCTAAGAAAATTCCCGCATAAATGCACGTTACCAAGCTATGATTATTACTGATTCAATTTTGTTATGAATCGTGAGTTATGCTGCTACAACTCAGGAACAATTACCAAATAAAATATTTTTAACTTGCCTAATGCAGTATTGGTCATTGCTTGATATCACAGTTGAAAATCGCAAAGGTGCAATCTTTTTTATCAATCCAGTTATCTTTCTTATTAGCACTTCCCCTTAAACCTTAACACAATTCTAGACAAAGCCATGTTCTGAATGTTTCTTTCCAGAGAAGTTCATTGTGAAATTGTCCTGCTGTTACTTATAACATTTGTAGCTTAAGCTGGCTGTGGTATACGGTTTGAATGACAAATTCATATAGTGTGCAATGCATGTTATTAACCATCCAGATATACATATGTAGGTAGATGAGGACTATAATAAATTATTTATTGATCATTAAATTTATGATATGTAATATTGACCAATACTACAACTAAAGCACACCTCCTTTAGAAAATCTAGGCTGAGGATTTAGATACAGTTTGAACTGTCACCTACTTTCAACCTATTTTATAGCTATTTTATTGCCCTATTTTAAACCTATTTTAAAGATATTTATGCCCTATTTTTTGGTATTTTATCCCTGTTTTATGTCTATTTTAAACCTATTTATATCCTATTTTCCAAGTTTTTTTCCTATTTTATCCCTGTTTTATGTCTATTTTAAACATATTTAAATCCTATTTTCCAAGTTTTTTTTCCTATTTTATCCCTGTTTTATGTCTATTTTAAACCTATTTAAATCCTATTTTCCAAGTTTTTTCCTCTATTTTATCCCTGTTTTATGTCTATTTTAAGCCTATTTTATAATCAACATTTCAAATTGCATACACATTTTCTCTATTTTATAGCTATTTTAAAGCTATTTTAAAGCTATCTTTTAGGTAGTTATGACTTGCTGGTTGGTCTATTTTTTTACTATTTTTTGTTTCAAAATAATAGGTTTAAAATAGGTAAAAAAATAACTTAAAAATAGTCTTGAAAATAGAGAAAAAATACAAAAAAAAAATAGGAAAAAAATAGCTTAAAAAATACATATAAAATAGGCACTATTTTCGTAAGGGCTGAGAGCATAACTGACCCTCTCTCCTCCGCAGAGGTTCAATAGGGTGTAATGTGTATCCGCTGAACGAAGTGAGTGCAGGCGCAAAAGCTGAGAGGGATTGACTTGGCGGCGAACCTCTGCCAGAAGCATGTTGTTTTCTTGTACATCGATAGATTTCTCGGTCATCTCTAAATTTGACAGTTTCATTCTTGGTGGAAGTCAGCATTTACTTTGTCTCTACAGTTTGCGGTCGCTAATTTTAAGGTGAGATTTCACAATTTCGAGGAAAAAGCAAAATCGTTTGTATTCGAAGCCCCCCTTGAAACCCGTGGAGAGTGGACTTAGTACATTTCGCTTCGTGAAAGTCAACAATAGTCACAAAAAAATAATTGCTTTTTCTGGGCTTGAAAGGCCTTTTAGCCTTTTATAACCTTATCACAGTAAATAACAAGCTTCCCGTGAGAACTAAATGCTAATTAAATCACCGAAAGATCATTATAACTTCTTCTGATTAAACTTGTTTACAAGATAAAAATATCAAGTTTGGTCGTTTCGGAGTATAGAAAAAAATACGCTTTGATTAAAACATTACGCTTACTTGCTCTAGTCTCTTTTAAGGCTGAATTGACAGTTTTTGTTTGGTCCCAGCTGGCAGAAATTTCCCCAATAAATCATTTCTTTGCATGCACTCTTTTATCTCCACATGATCGCCGCTCGTGTAACTTGAATTTCATTCAAGGCATCACAGCAAAATAAAAGCGTTTTCTTAACAGCCATCATGAGAGGAACAAACTTTCCCCGATTTCTAAGCATGTAGGTAAGTTTTCGTGAGTAAATCTCCCACATCGCGCAACATGACAATTTCACAAACACCCGCCATTTTCATGACATAAGGACGCACACCACCCTAGTTACAAAATGACTCCCCCGGATCGCAGCCATATTGGGCGTGGTTTCTGGCAGAGGCTCCCGCCGTCGCCTTCCACGGAATTTTATGCCTGCACTCACTTTTCTCAGCGGAGCCTCTGCGGAGGAGAGAGTAACCGACCTACATTGAATTTTAGCCTGGTTTTCGATTTTGCTCAGATTTGTCGGAATTTTTGCTCTTCCTGGTTTTAAAAACATTTCGTGGTTTTACAATCGTGGACAAAACTCCTTGAGAAAACCAATCATGAACAGCACAAAAACCACTTGCTTACTACTTCCCTCTGGTTAATTCTACAACAGAACTTTACTTCTCTCTCCCACCCCCTCCCCCTATGCAATGACAACTGAAACACAGACAGCCAAAAAACCACTCAGACACTTACTGTTTCTCCCTTCTTAATACTACCACAGTTATTTCTTCCTTCCTCCCCCCTCCCCCTTATGCAATGTTGATGTGGGAAGTGATGCTTGCCAGAAAACTCTTTGTGACCCAGAAAACAACATTGAATGGGGGGGGGGGGGATGTGGTGGTTTGCTTGTTTACCAGTGAACGTGCTTGGAAGGGTAATTTTGTTATAGATTTTGTCCACTCCCGTCGGACTCATCGGTTTCCAAATTTTTGGTAGGCTGAAAGTTTCCACAACAGTTACTTCTCCCTCCCCCCTCCCCCTTATGCAATGTTGATGAGGGAAGTGATGCTTGCCAGGAAACTGTTCGTGACCCAAAAAACAACATTGAGTCAGGGGGAGGGGGAAGGGGATTTGGTAGTTTTCTTGTCTACAAGTGAACGCGCTTGGAAGGCAAATTTTTTTTTATAGGTTTTGTCCACATCAGACTCGTTTTCCAAATTATCGGTAGCCTAAAAGTTTCCACTGTCCACGAGCCCTGTTTAGTCGCACCAGTTGTTGTTTCTATAAGTAACGTTTGAGGTGATATCATGGTTTGCTTTTGCGGGTTGTAACAAGCCCAAAATAGATCAAGGCAGTCAGGATAAACAACTTGCGTATCATACTGGCTAGTTGGTTTCGCTTTTGTTTAGTGAAGTTTGTAAACGCACCACATCTATGGATCTTTTGAAAAGTTATGAAATTGACGAATGCAGTTCACAGGAACTGGTCGAAATGTTGTCCAAAGAATCCCTCCTTGGTAGTGATGAATGTGCCGTGGCGAATTTTTCAATTCGATTATCAAATCCCGCGGGAGCATCAGAGACTGGACAATGGTTTTTAATCGAATTGCAGTTCACATGCAAAAGTTTGAACAAATCCGAGCTACATTGAAAAACGGGCTGAAATTCGACATAGGTCGGTTATGCTCCCAGCCCTTCAATTGAATATATGAATATTATATTCATATATTCATTTGGTCAACCCCGTAGGAAATAGCTCATAATTATTGAAATATGAATATTATATTCATATATTCATTTGGTCAACCCCGTAGGGAATAGCTCATATGAAGGTCTGAGAGCATAACCGACTTATGTCGACTTTTAGAGCGGCTTTAGATTTCCCTCGGATTTGTCCGAATTTTGGCTCTCCCTGGTTTTGAAAACATTTCGCGGTTTTACAATCGTGGACAAAACTCCTTGACAAAACCAAACACGAACAGAACAAAAGCCACTTGCTTACTTCTCCCTCCCACCCCCTCCCCCTATGCAATGACAGCCGAACACAGACAGGCAAAAAACCACTCACTTACTGTTTCTCCTTTCATAATTCTACCACAGTTACTTCTGCCTCCCCCCCCTCCCCCTTATGCAATGTTAATGAGGGAAGTGATGCTTGCCAGGAAACTGTTCGTGACCCAAAAGACAACATTGAGTCAGGGGGAGGGGGAAGGGGATTTGGTAGTTTTCTTGTCTACAAGTGAACGTGCTTGGAAGGCAAATTTTTTTTATAGGTTTTGTCCACGTCAGACTCGTTTTCCAAATTATCGGTAGCCTAAAAGTTTCCACTGTCCACGAGCCCTGTTTAGTTGCACCAGTTGTTGTTTCTATAAGTAATGTTTGAGGTGATATCATGGTTTGCTTTTGCGGGTTGTAACAAGCCCAAAATAGATCAAGGCAGTCGGGATAAACAACTTGCGTATCATACTGGCTAGTTGGTTTCGCTTTTGTTTGGTGAAGTTTGTAAATATGAAATTGACGAATGCAGTTCACAGGAACTGGTCGAAATGTTGTCCAAAGAATCCCTCCTTGGTAGTGATGACTGTGCCGTGGCGAATTTTTCAATTCGATTATCAAATCACGCGGGAGCATCAGAGACAAATCCCGCCATGTGCAAGGTGTTTTGCAAGCCTTAGTTGTGGTTTGCCAGGCTTGAAATTCGGTATGTAACGATTAACTTGACAATTTCAAGGCAATGATTCAATAAAAGTACGATTAACATAGATTTTCAACGGTTAACACCGACTGCTCGTGAAAAGAATAGATAGTCAGTACCTTTTAATACAACTGCCGTTAATCGTTGTTAATCGTTGTTAATCGTTGAAATGGCTACATGTCTTCCTGTTAATCGTGTAGAATGCTAGTATTTTGCGTTATCAAGAGTGATATGTCGACAAACGGGACAAAGCTGAATTTTACGCCAGGAAATGGACACATTTTCTCTTGCAGAATGTCACTGTTTACATTTCTGACATTCCTGTCATGACGTAGTAGTTTGTAACAGAATCAAATCAAAGCGTGACAGCATTCTTTTTGTTGCTGCCGCGAAAAAGACTGCTTTCGTCTACTGTGTTTCAAAGACAACGAGTGTATATTGAATACAAGTATTTAATAGTCAGTGCATTGTCCTTTTGGTCATCCAGTGTCTATAATGTTACCGATATATCTTTACAGGATGGTAAAATTTCTCAATGGCATAAATACGAAACACAAAGCGGCGTGAAAAAGATACCGGACAATGGTTTTCAATCGAATTGCAGTTCACATGCAAAAGTTTGGACAAATCCGAGCTACATCGAAAAACGGGCTGAAATTCTACATAGGTCGGTTATGCTCGCAGCCCTTCAATTATTATTACTTTACACCACCAGAGTTCAATGACACATCCAGAAACATTTAAGCTTACAGCTCATCATAATAGACATGGCAAGTTTTGTAATAAAGTCAAAGATAATACCTTTGATAGCCTTGACATCACAGGAAGCCTTTAATCTTGTTGATTACTGAAACTAAAAAAAAAAAAAAAATTAGAAAATTAAACATTTAGTAGGAACTGGGATTTTAATTTAGTTTAGATTTATAATTATGCACATGAAAAATTTTGAAAGTCCTTATAAGAATTAGATTAAAAATTTAAATAAAAATAAAAACTGATTGACAGAAGCAAACAAAAGAGGGAGTTGGGGAGAACTCTAATTAGGTGAATAACTAAACTGTTTATTTTGTTTACCCACAAGACGCCCTAAATTACAGAGATCAAAAAGTGGCAACAAATACATGTAGAGTCAAACAGCAACAGGTTTGGAAACATTCTACTGTACCCTTAGTTTCTTCTTTCCTCGATCATAACAGATGTACCAACCAAAATGCTTTGACTGTAATTCAGACTTCTCTATCATCCATACAACAACAATAATTAATATTAATATAAATTGTTGGAAATTGCTGGTATCAATGTTGTAACTTACCAAATCAAACTCCAAGAACATTTGCACATCTTGAACCAACTCTTTAACACATGAACTGACAGATAAACTGAAATCAAGAGTAGAACAAACACAAACAAAGATAAGTTAGTGCAGTATTCCCCTGCACATTAATGGTTGTAGCCAAAAGTGACATGATGACGAGATCTCTTAAAGTTTATCACATCCATCATTAGTAATAAACATTATTTGTATATTTTTGTCTCGAACCTAAATTTCCGCAATTTTGTTAAAGCACTAAAGTGGCTGGTATGACTTAAATCTGTTGGAATGACCACCCTTACACTGAAGTGACCACTACCCTTTGAAGCAGTCATTATTAGGAAACCCCGTGAAAACCAACCACAAAGCCGGTCTCAGTAAATTATTAATGAACATAGTATTAATATTTATTTTACAATCTCTTGGAAGGATGACCATCTAATGCTAGTGATATATTCTTAAGGTGTCAGTTCTCAAAAGAAATACAACCATTCTGTTTGCCTCAAATGTTGGATAACAAAGAACATATTTGATAAGCTGATGCAAATTAGTCAAAGCCACGATCTTTCGCACACATACTGTATCTGGTGGCAGTTGTAAGTTCATCCCTGCTTACCTCTTGTGTTATGAGGTTTGTGTTACAAGGAAGTAGCTATACATGTATGTATCATGAATTACGAAAATATAAGAGAGTATAACACTTGGGATTATTACAGGTCTACAAGTGACAAACATGTACAGTATTTACAACAACTTTTAACATCTATGAATAGTGAAAGGTTATTGAGTAAGTTTACGACTACAAAATATTTATTAACACTCTTGTTTTGCAGTGCTCGTCAATAGGAACTGTTAAAGTTGATGAAGAAGTTATAAATAATTTTGTATTATGTTTGTTGAGGAAAATACATTTGGTGTTGATGTTGCAATGTTCAATTTTTTTTGTTTTAAATTTTTTATTTAGCTAGATGCTGGCATGTTTACATTTCTGCCAAACTGCTCTTGAAAGGTAGGCTGAAGTGATGACAGTAATATGGGAAAGGAGTTGCTGAATACTCTTGAGATTGCTTGGGCAAGCATTGTACCATTGACTTTTTCTTTTTTTTGAGGGGGGGAACATTGCTTTTTTTACTGGTGTTTGTTAAGCACCTCATGTTGACTGGTGATGAACACAGTCATTAGACAAGGGACAAGTCATGAGGATCATAAAGGCCTCTGTTCTATATTAATTCTAAAAATTAATTCCACCATTATTCTTCGTGAAGTGAGGAATAATAAAATTGTCGGGAAAAAGGCCCAAGCGGGGCTAAGCCGCGCGAATGAATTCAAGCGAAAAATATATTTTATAAATATATCGTTGAAAGTGTCTGTGCTGTCGCCTGGCAACAGCGCAAACAAAGTTTGAATGAGGTCAGACAAAGAGAAGGTTGCTAGGCAGCAACAGGTTGGAAGTCAGGCTGGCGTCAGACGCAACTCATGTTTATTCATTGAGGGCTGAACGTTGTTTATTCATCAAGCAGTGAAAAATGTTAACTATTGGTGAAACACAACCAAATTGCGATGCAAATGAACCACAGGAGGATGCACAAGGAACAAGAGAAATTCACCAAGGGAGATTAAACAACGAAACTCAGCGCGTGCAGTGAAGAAGAAAAAGGCAACAGGAAACCACAGAGCAAAGACAAAAGACAACATCACTTCAAATCGACTGTCTACCTAGCCCTAGCTTTGCAAGGTTTTGTGAGTCACATATTTCTAGTCAAAGACTTATTGTTATTATTATTATTATTATTATTATTATTATTATTACTTAACTATTATTATTGTTGCAGAAAATGTGCAGCAATTGTTGGGTTTCTAGATCGCAAAGAGTTGAAGGAGCTCTGTTTTTCTATATGCATGATTGCAAATATTATCACAAGATTGCAGAAATTGCTCAGTTTGGAGATTGCAAATGGTGGAAAGAGCCCTATTTTAATATGATAACAAAAAAGTAGGAGCAACACAAATTTATCCATTCCCTAAACACATTTTCTGGACATCCAGCCAAATCAACACCTCTTAAAAACTGGGTTCAAGGTCCATACTGTAAGTTGCACCAGTCTCAGTCCATACTGTATAGATGGAGAAAATGAGATTTATTATTTAGTAAGATATTTATTATATTTCTGAGGTTAATCGGGCGCGAGAAAAAGGAAACTTTCAAATTTAGTGGGCTTTACAGTCAAATAGAGCCTGCAAATTTGACCAATCAAAAGAGATACAATAAAAACTAATATGGCATGAATTTTGACATGCAATTGGAAAACACTGATGTGTATATGATTGCACAATAACAATATTTAATGATTTTGAGGGACCACAGAAAACTACAGAAGGTAGAGCAACATGGTTTTAGCATCAACAGTCATTTGGATCATCTTTGATCAACATTGCAGAATTGAAGACAGTAACTAGCAAGATTTCGCACAGCCCCATACTTTAATTATGCAGACATTTTACGACTTAAACACTATTCATGCTCGTTCTTTGTGTAACAGGTATGACAACGTCACATGTATAATTTTATTGGGGCTGTGTGGAAATCTTTTCCAATAAATTGCACCAGAATTTTTGGAGACAGAGTTTGCAGTATTGTTTTGAATCATTTCAAGGCTTTACAATGTATCTCTTAGTCAAAGATCAACCAATTATGGACGCTATTATTATTCGTGGTACAAACAACGCGCCTTTCTAAAGAGGAGCCTGGCCATGCGTGACTGGCTATGCAGATCAGGGTGGCATCTGTAACTGCGTCATAAAAAATTACAAACCAAGAAATGATTGATCTTTTGATCAGCTTCCACCAAAACATTTGATGGAAACGTAGACTTGAACTTACTGTAAGCATTCTGCGATAAATGCGACTCCACAAGACTTTCTTCGGAGACATTTCAGTGAGCTTGAAATTAAGCTTAATTTGCATGTGTCCAACGATCATTTAATCAGAGCCACGCAGAGACCTCGATCAAGTTCAACTTAATCCAAAGAAGCAGTTAATAACAATGTAAAACGAGTTCGTTATTAAGTGAATAGTAAGATTCATCAATTTCAAGCAACAATCTCTGAAACGCGTAAGCTTAATTCCAACGCGCCAATCCTCCGTGAACCATAAGACTTGATTAATCTCGAGCTTTTACAAAAGACCGATCTTCACTGAAAGATTGAAGTGGGTATTGAATCGAGGGTTGTTTGAAAGTTAAAAACGAAGCTAAAGAAAGCATACTATACACGCTATATCCACTTTGTCGTACGCTTACCTTCGATAAATTCGCCAAACGATCAGCTTCACGATTCACGGAGAAAGTTTGCCTACAGCTAAGCTCCATGAAGTTGATTCGACTCGCTACATGTTAACAATCTCGGCAAAAAAAAAGTTTTCTCACCCCATGATTCCAATATTAATGGCGAAAGTACGAGTAAAATATGTTTTAACACGAGAAGGCAGAAGAAAACCTCCTTCGCTTCCTCCTTCTCGGAATGCACGCGTTCATGAAGAAGGGTATTTTCCCAGATTGGGTTTCGTTTTCCAAATATGGAAGTGGTCTGATTTTGGACGAAATGACAGTCGCTTGAAATGAACCCTGGTGCGCTATTATAAATTCGGTTTGTGTCAGAATAAATTCAGTGATAGTTATTTCCTCAAAGAAATTGCTTTCAATTATCTTTTTATGCATACTATCTGTGTGTTCTTAGCCTGCGAGCAAGCTCTATATATCTTTCTCCCTCCCGCCCCCCACCCCCAAGAGAGCTTGCTCGCAGGCTAGTGTGTTCTGTCCCATCGCTGAAAATGCCTAAAATCCAAAACCAAAAGGACAGGCAAATCCTCACTCATGTTATTGAGTGCTTTCCGCTCTTGGGTATGTCAATTTCTGGATACATTTTCAGCTCTGATGTGTAAAGGAAAGCAGTGCTTAAAATTAACGCAAACCACGCGGATGGAAATTTTCGGCCATAATGCTCGTCAGAAGATGGATGACATGCAAAATGTGTGAACATCAGCGTAGATCCCAAAGGGAGTAACAAAAATGCATCACTTTGACCAGAGGCCCATATTTTCAGAAGTACTCCGAATGGAATGATGCGTACCATTTGATTTTCCAACTGAAATTTCCGGGTTTTCCATGTAACTGGTAAGCACCCAAACGCGAAACACCCAAAGCGCCCTCAGTTTCAAACACTGGGATGGTCATTCATTTATTCATTCTTTCATCCGCAGTTCAAATAAATGTATTTGTTGCATTGGGGCGATTTAACTGAAAGCAGTGCTTTTACTGATGAACTAACAACCGTATTTCCAACTGTTGCAGTATGATAAATAACAGTTAAGGTGGAGACTTGAAATAAGACTTGTGTTAAATTAGTTTCCCATAGGCTGTCCCTCATCATTGTTCGATTGTGACTCAGGCGAATATTTACTCTCGTGGTTTGTGGTGTGACCGCTGCAATCACTGTGCTGATTTGCTGATATTCCAGAATTCATTTCAGGACCGATGTTGGAAAAGTTTTTGTTTTAAACGGTTCCAAAAACAATTCAGTGACCTCCACATCAACTGCATTGTCGTAACAGATAATCCTTTTTCATATCCATATGATCTGCAGCTGAGATCACAAATCCGATTTTCGATTCTACCAAAAAATCGCAGCAGTGCGGAAGCTTTCGAGTGCGCTTTGGATAAAATTTTCAAGCCTTCAATTCAGAACTTACCCAGCAGTACTTTCAAAACTGTGTTCGCTCTACTTTGGTTCTGTACAAAAAAAACAAAAAAACAAAAATGGACATGTGCATTGGACAGAAGATGGACCCAAATGAATTTGTGAGGCTACAAGGCTCCATTATGACAATGAATAAAAGAGAAACTCTTCAGCATGTAATCGCTAACAGGCGAGCAAACGAAGAAGATGAAGATGAACAAGAAGAGCGTTTAAACTAGAACAAATGAAAAAACATTAAAGCAAAACTGAAAAAAGATACAAACAACCAACAAACTGTCAACTAGTAACTTACATTGCAGCGTCTCTAAATCCAAACAACTGTAAATACTTCGGCGAACAGAAAAAAAGGAAAACTGCATAGAGTCTGTTGTAGTGCGATTTTTTGCACCACACCGTAAACACGGCTTTTAATCCACAAAATTAACTTTTAAAAAAAGACATGAAACAAGTAAATGCTGATGAAAGGTACGAAGCAACTGACGAACGAAAGTGAAAACAAAAGATATTTTACGCTAAGATCATAGTATACTGACATCTTTCGTTAAACCCCGAATCTGACGCATCATTGTGAATGCTTTACTGACTTCCATTGCTGGCATAGTGTACTCAAAAAAATCATGAAAAAAAAAAAATAATAATAATACTTGAAGAAATTTTTTTTTTATTATTTATTTAGCTTCGCCTAACTAAAGTACAAACAGAATGGAAACAAACAATAGAAACAAAAAAAAAAAAATACCAAAGATATAATAATTAGGCAGGGAGACCACTACAGCGTAGCCAATTACAGCGGATCCCTCGTTAATTATTTATATAAAAAAGAAAATGCTTAATAACTAAAACTACTAATATGTAAGCATAAAACTAGAGGAGACAAGGCGGGAGACCAAATTGCTAGAAGCAGCACGTTGGCGGGCATAGGAGAGACCTCGCTGTGTTACACCTAGGACAGATTGTTCTCCAAGTTCTAATGTCGTCAGCGTCGTACAAGTTCAAAGCCTTTTTATAATATTGAAGTAATAAAGTTTTGAATAAAGCAAAAGAGATGTGACTTGTGCGTAGCTCAGTGGGAAGAACGTTCCATGTACGGCACGCGCGTATGAAAAATGAACGTTGATAAGTAAGAGTTCTGCTTCGGTTAGGAATATAAGTAATAGCACTACTTCTTGATGTCCTAGTAGATCTCGTAAATTGTCTAGTTACAGATAGAGCTTCACTGTCTATGAAAACTAAGTTATTAACAGCTTTGTAGAAAAAAACGATGTCCAAATATTCATGCCAGTATGAAATGGGTAACAAATTTGTTAATTGAAGGCGGGTCTTATAGGTTACGTCGCATCGGAAGGGGAGCTTCAAAATTAGTTTTGTAACACGGCGCTGCACGTTTTCGACTCGTTTAAGTAGGCCAATAGACTGTGGAGACCATACTTGTGTTGCGTAGCCGAGATGACACCGGACGATAGATAGGTAAAGTGTGCGACGCGTTTGCGTGCTTTGAATGTACCTAGAAGCTCGGCGCATAAAGCCGAGGAGTTTGTTGGCTTTCGCACACTGTTCAGTTACTTGTTTGTCCGAGGTGAGATTGCTTGACACCCACACACCGAGGTCTTTCTCTGTATCGCAAGATTCCACCTGGATGATTCAGACCAACTGACAAGATCGTTAAGGTCAGATTGCAAGGCATTACAGTCTGTGATGGAATCGATGCACTTGAAAATCTTGGTATCAAACCAGTCGTGAAGTTTGCCAGTAATACCGTATTGGTGCAACCTCCCAAGTAGCTTGATGTGATCCACTTTGTCAAATGCTTTACTCATGTCAAGATATATAATGTCTATTTGTTTACCAGCGTCGAATTGACCGCCAATGTAATGCAAGACACTGGTGAGCTGAGTCACACAAGATCTACCAGTTAAAAAACCATGTTGTTCGCGGCTAATGAAGTGGGATGTATAATTCCGTAAACCCGCCAGAACACAGCGTTCGAGAACTTTGGAGATGACAGGGAGAAGAGAGATAGGGCGATAATTCTCCACAAGGTCTCTTTTTCCTTTCTTGAAAATTGGTACTATATTCGCGAGTTTCCAGTCTTCTGGAAAAATGCCGAGCCGCAAAGATTTGTTGAATAACATGGCCAGAGACGGTGCGATCTGGTCAGCGGTTTCCTTCAGCAGGCGCACTGGGATTCCATCGGATCCAGTTGCTTTGTTTATATCAAGCTGTTTGAGAGTTGTCAAAACCATTTCCACCGGGATCTCTAGCTCATTTAGTGTAGGGTGTGAGGGTGTGGAAGGTACTGATAGAGAGTGGGCCTCTGAAGGGGCAGTGAAAACCGACACAAAGTAAGAGTTAAACAATTCGGCGATCTGTTGAGGCGTTGATGCTTGAGAACTCTGTTGAGTGTCATCGCCAGAGCTCATCGTTTCAGGGAAGGTCCGCATTCTATTCTTGAGCTTAAGGACGGTGCCTACCGATACCGAAGTATTTTTGTGCGGCCTATGACTATGCGGGAAAAACAGATCTTAGCAAGGTCTCTTGGAATCCAAAAAGAAAATTGGGGGTAACCACGCATTTTTCAGAGATAATTAAGCAATAATATCTCTAAAAAGCGCCAAAATATAAAGCAATGTATGGGATTTTTTCCTAAATTCAAGCTTGATTATCTCTGAAAAATGCATGGTTACCCCTAATTTTCTTTTGAGATACCAAAAGCATTTGCTAAGTTCTGCTTTCTCCGTATAGTTTTAAACCGCGCAAAATTATCCCTGTATTAGTAGGCAGCACCCATAGGAAACCCGAGTATCTCGAGATGCGCAGAACGTATGCGCAATAACAATAGTAGGCACCATCCTTAAAAAAGGACCAAAAGCGTTTAGGCTGCCGCTCGAGATCTGAGTCGAGCGAGCTGAGGTAAGTCTCACGGCTCTCACGGATAAGAGTCTTGGCCTTTGCCCGTAATTGGCGATACTTCTGTTGTTGATGGTCAGTAGGGGATTTCTTTAGCTTTGAGCGAGCAGCCTCCTTTTTCCGCAGAGCGTGGATGATTTCACTCGTGATCCAAGGCGGGGTGTTTTTTCCTTTAATCTTTTTGGTTGGGATAAAATCCGAGACTGCGCTCATAAATGCGTCCTTCCAAAAAGTCCAGTCAGAGTCAATGTCGTCACTGTCTTGAATAAGATGGCATAAGTTCACGGCATCAAGAGCTCCTCTGAGACCATCAAAGTGTCCATTACGATAGTCGTACACTGTTCTTTTTACCCTATGGGTAGCTTTAGTAGAGGCGTGAAATTCAAAGGACACCGTGCCATGGTCCGTGAACACGTCCGATTCTTTTGGACTGAGCACCTCGCATATGCAAACACGGTCCGGCACATTCGTAATTACGAGATCTAACACCCTATCACGGCGGTCGGGAATAACGTTTAATTGCGTTAAAAAATGATCATTAAGAATTTCTACGAACGCCACCTCTTTTGTCCCTCTGGTGTTTTCTAGCGAGTCCCAAGGGATCTTGGACAGGTTCAGGTCACCTCCTATTACCATATTCTCATAGGTTTCAGAAGCATGGTCAAGAAAAATATTAAATTTTTCCAACCAGCAGCCTGTATCATCGTCGGGATCTGGCCAATAAATCGAACAAAACAAAACTTTCTTATTGCAAAAAGTAGTCATCTCAGCGCACACAAGCTCTAAGTCCTCCAAGTTTTCTGCGTCCGGCACATATTCCCGCATTGATTTGAAGGAATTGGCTTTGGCGGCAATAAGAACGCCACCACCATTATCCTGTAAACAATAAAGTCAGAAAGCGGGAAAAGTTCTTGGTCGAGGATGTTAGCATTCAGCCAGGTTTCACTAATTAATACGATGTCGGCGTGTTCGGAAAAGACAAGATCTTGAACCCGATCTAAATTGCTCACTCTTGAAGTCCCAACTTTATGTTGCGATTTCATGCTTCTAGCATTGATCACAAGGCCCTTTAACGGGACACTAGGACCTCCAAACTGCGTTCTCTTTGTGATAGTAGGTCCAGGCTGGCTAATAATGTCGCCACAGAGGAGCAGCAAGCCGATAATGAAGCCACTAGTGCTGTAAAAGTTGCGGTGGCGAGTCGGCACGAAGCGATTGTTTCCACTAATGGCCGAAGGTTGATCAATCGAAGGTTTAAAAAATTTCCATGCCGCGAACTCAAAAGCCTCTACAGGCATCCTCGCAGAGCCAATATCGTTCTCCATCGCTAAGGATGATTAGTTGCGCATAAAAGACCAGAAACAGTAAGGCAATGGAGAAACCTACGGAGCACACGAGTATGCGTCCGGCCGCCATGACACACAGCAGTTCGTTCGCAGTTGATAAGGAAATTTTCATGAAGTTGTCAAAAGTATGTCAAGAAGTTGACGAAAATTATAACCACATCGTTGTGTTTTATAGTAACGTTTTCTAAACAGGGCTTACGATAAACGACACTAAAACTTTCAAAATGGTAAACATGTGGCGAATATGACAGTCATGGGTGAAAGCAGGCTAGTAGAAGATAAACAGTCGATTTAAATGGACATTTAAATCGACTGATAATAATAATAATAATAATAATAATAATAATAATAGTAATAAAAATAATAATAATAATAAAATTGGTACAGTGCTGTTGATTTTGTCACATTCTCTGAACCGAATAACAACAAAGAAAGGACCAGGGACAGTAAGTCAAAGTTATCTTTTATTTTCACCAAATTAATTTCTTTTTTACTATGCATCACAGTTCATTACAGTACATCCTATTTTATAATGTAAGATGTCTTTACATTTTGAGCTTGTAGCCGCCTACCTGGCCTAAACAAGCTCGCCAACGGTGAAGTCAATGTATACAAAAAATTAAGTAACGGACCATTTCCGAGTTGCTTTAATCTCATTACGATAGCGAGGCTTCATGTACTGTTTTTACCATGAAGGTTAATTTTCATTTAAATCCGAACAAAACTAATTTTTGAATAAAAAGCTTTGCTAGATGCCTCGCTTTCCATACTGAGTTTCAAAAAAGGGGAAGTTATTATTCGGCGAAGACGAATCATATAAGACAGTGAAAGCTGTAGCCTCTACGAAGACGTTCTTTGGGCTGGTCACGCATTCATTTCACCCCCTCCCTCTAGGGAGCGACGCTGAATCGATGGCAGGACCACTGGGAGGAATATTGAAAAGGGCGCCTATTCCCAGTCCCCACCGGCATCGGCTTCCTGTCTCGTTCCAGTCTCCACGAATCTGATCACTGACATCCACCACTACAGTCAACTCCTTTTATTGCGGAAACTTTCGGGACAGCGAGTTAGTGTCCTTAATAGCGGGAATATATTTCAGTCAAACGTCTGTAATTAATTTTTGCCGAGGATTCAGTAGCTATCCTTATTATCGGTGTGTCCGTAATATTAGCGAGGTGTCCGCAAGGCGGGAATTGACTGCATCGACCTAAAAATGATCAATATTTCATCAAACAAACATTGCACAAAGGCGAGATCATGGTCAAAAAATTAACTTTTCCTTATTGAATCATTTTTAATCAAAAGGGATTTGCTGAAGCAAAGACATGCAAAAATTACAGAGAGATTTAAGGCTCGACGTTTCGGAGTCATCTTGACTCCATTATCAAGAGAAAAAGTCAGTTTGTGAACGCGGATATTTAAATAGGCTAGAGCTTAAAATAAAATATTTATATGAATCATTTTTACTATAAAATTTTCAATTGTGTACTTGAATTTGAAAGCACTTTTGACCTAGTCGTATTTAATAAAAAATTAGGAAACCCTGACTCTTTGTTATTCAAAACCGAAAACGGTACCTGGTGAACCCCACGTTTGGTGTGTTGTACTGTACAGATATGAAAACCCAGATCACAAACAAGAAAACTCGTCAGGGGTGGGGTCGGGAAAACTTCCCTATATCCTTTCCACCTGAAAGGTGTGTTTTGAAAACGAAGCTGGTGTTTCGAGCGCTCGAACTCTTTTCCTGGTAAAATTCCAAACACACTCTTTTCCAGGCACCTCCTTTTCTCAGTGGTGTTACACCGAACCCTAAAACTGTTTTCCCAACGGTAACAAGTAAGGACTTCTTTTTAACGCCCAAGGCCGGCGCTGGCATAACCTGGGCACCCTGTGGACAGCACTAAATCACTTCTTAACATTGTTTTATCGTGTTCACGGGCAAGCACGGCCGACAAAACCACGAAAAGACCTTATTCGTTGTATTCCCATTGTATTTATTCAGGAAAATCCATTTTTAATTCCGAATTTCAATAACAACATTTATCATCAAACGTTAAGAAAAATTTAATGTCTCGTTTGATCGAGGGGTGATCATGTGATTTATAATGCGACAACATTGAAGCCAACGCTACGTTAATCGATAAATGAACCGTTATTTACGATTAATAAATAAACGATTCTTCGCAATTAATTCCAAATCTAATACTGATTTTATTACTTGTTTTTTTCCTAAACAGAATTATTTAAACCGCTTAATTTAAAGGGGAAGTATCACGCGAATCTGATGTCATTTCAAAACCCCCAAAAATGTTTGTTTGTCAACAGAAACAAAACAATAATTGTCAATTTTTGTTAGAAATTATCACCCAGTGCAATAAAACTGTAGATTAGTGTCTCTGGCCAGAGACAGAGTAGGTCAGAATGGATTGAAACTTGAAAAAATGTTAGGCTAACGTTTTTCAAGTTCTCGCGTTTTTGTTTCCAGAATGCGCTAAAACAGATCACGAGTTGTTCTTTTCAAGAATTGAGTTGATTTCTTTCGTCTCGTTGTTCTATAATCATTTTGTAGCTATGTGAAGGTCTTTACTTCATCATTTTTAACAAAAGAGGCAAGAAAAGAGAAAAAAAAACAACAACAACAACAACAAAAAAACCCAATGACACTTTCCCTTTCACTCAGTAAATATCCCTAAACTCTAACTTGGAATAGGGACTAACAAAACAAAGAACAGACCGTTTCAAGAAAGTAATTTTTTTCTGTCCTCTCTTTGTCTTTCTTTCTTTCTCTCTATTTTTTTCCTTCCTTCCCTCCTTCCTTCCTTATTTGATATTTGATCCCTCTTTTAACTTAGAATTGCTAAGTCCTGCAAATTTTCGGGTGGATTTCATTTGTCGTTCATAGCGTTATTGAGACATTAATTCGGCTTATCTCGTATCCAGATCTTCTCAAACTTTGGGAACGAACACATCTGGGTACGAGATTACAACTCTGCATCTTCAACAATGATGTCATGACAACAGCTATGGGCAATGACTTCACAGTATCGTTATGGTATTGAAATCGCGATCAAATCCAAATATCGTAGTTGCCTCTTCATCGACTGTGAAAAAGATACACTGACCCATCTTAATTTAAAACAGTAATTATAATAATTAAGAAATAATGATAATAGTTTAATAATCACGGCAACAATCGTCAGCGGTTTGGTCGCCAAGCGACCATTCACAGACCGCTGAGAGAAAATTCATGCTGAGATATACTTAGTGTCGTTTAGTAAAGCTGTAGCTCTGTGTGAACCGAACTCACACTAAGTATTGTACTACCAGCGCTATTATGATTATATTAATATGAAAATACTTTCGCAGGCCATATGAATTCCTTTGTTTTCCTGATATGAGCCAAGCTCGTCGTCAGGGTCCTTGCAAATTTCAATATGGCAAGTAGCGAAGATCCAGGTACTCGCTGAAAAATGACGCACTTAATTTTTGTCTTCGCTATGCGTTTGGTAAAGTGCCATATCAGAACCCGAAAAACTCTAGCGAAGACAAAAATCAAGTATGTCACGAGGGCGTTACAAAATGCTCCACGATTGTCACGTGTCTTCGCAGCCCGCCATTTTGAATTTCACAAGGACCATGGAGACGAGGTTACCGTTATAGACTGGGACAACTTTCGCAAAACTGAACTTCTGTTGGCAAATTCAAGGAAAAGTTGATAAACACACTTTTCTAGGTAAAAAGTATGCACAGAACGCGAAAGTTTTGTTTATTAAGCTGGATTTGGTGATTCAGTCATTTTCATTAGCATACGCAATTAAGACATGAAATCGAGGCTACATGTTGTATCTCCTTACAAAACACTTTAAAACGGTTAAAGGGCCACAGTCACCCCCCCCCCCCCCCCGGGACTGTCACGGAGATTCTGTTGTATTTTGGTCAAACCTGCTTAAACATTTGACAAAGGAACCTCTTCTGTAACAAGAAAAAAAATACTCTTAGAGCATCGCGAGGAAACTGATTTCCTCGAGGAAGAATAGACTATTTATCAGTTTCCAGCGATTTCTCAAGAATACACAGGAAGAACTTGAAAAAACTGGCCAATTTTTCCAAGTTGCAATCCATTTCCATCCTAACCATCTGCAGCTATAGATGATTGATACTAGTTTCTACGAACTAGTAGGGTTACTGTTAACAACATTGGACAATTTTTAAACGTTTCCGTTGATACAAATTTAGTAAAATAGGTGACACTGCCCTTTTAAACTTTCAGCCAAATAAGCAGAGGATACATAAAATATGTTTTTAGAAAGATTAGGAGTTTACGACATGCAGATTACGTCACATGACTCTTGAAAACGAGGCTAGAGGCTATATCGTAATTACATGGAGGGAGGTGCACACAAGTCCTCGAAACTAGGAAAAGGAGTTGAAAATAAATTATCTTTTTCTAGTGTGTGATAATACAGCAAGTGAATAAATTGGAAGTTAACATTAAGTCCATTGTGAGCTTCGGTCAGGTGACAGTGTGTCCTTGGCGAGGGCAGTATCGACTCAACGAACGTCCCAGTAGCTGATTGTATGACCGACATTATGAAACATGTCTACAAGTTCCTTCGATCGTGTCGCCTGATGAAGGCTACTGCCAAGACCGACGTGTTTGGGTGTTCACCTCCGGTCTCCTCTCACATTGTACACCAGGTGTTGTGCGATGCTAAGCACTCTAGTTTCCGTACGACCTTCTTGTTTTCTCACGCGAGCATTTTCTCGTTTACCCGGGTGTTCGTTTTCGTGTTCAACAGCTTTATCGCTATCTAAATTACCCTCCGCGTCATCATCGTCATCTTCATCATAATCACCACCATCACGATCAATGATGTCACTGTCGGCTACTTTGTCATCACCATCAGAATCACTCAGCCCATTCTCAAGGAGAGACTGTCCGCCAATCATAAGCCTTATGAACATATACAAACTCTCTGCGACGCATGCGATAGCATCTTCCTTGCAGACGTTCAGGCCCTGGTGCGAAGGCTGCGCTAATGATCAGAGCGAAGCTTCAGTGCCACATGTACCATCAGGAGAAAATCATCTCTTTAATCAGTTTGATAGACGGGGATGACAGGCTCTGACTGAGTTTGTTGATTCAAAATTTATGAGACAGGAATATGGCTGAATAGGCACTAACACTGTTTGGCGCTCAAAAATCGCTTGGTCACGAAGCAGGACAAAATCATAAACGTCTACAACGTGCGGTGCCATGTACTCATTGAATGTGGCCATGCGACTTCTAAACGAGGGAGGGATGTCAATGGCTTGCTCAGCAGCTAGCTAGGGAGTAGTAGCGGAGCCAAACCTCCTTAAGCTCCAAAATATGACCTTGTTCTGCAGACAACAACACTGTTTCACTTTCATCCTTTGCCACATTACTTGACTGAGATACATTTCTCATGCACTTTTTGTAGCAATTTGGATGATATTTGCCCTTCGCCGCGATAAGATCATTTACACCTGTCAAACGTAAGGAAAGGTCGTGCTCACACTTCGCTCCTTCGAGGATCTCTGTCTTGACAAACATGCATAGTTTCCTGTCGGTCGGGGGAGTTCCGCTGCGAAGTGCTTTGCTTGAAGTCAGTCCAGGTGGCGAAAGCGTATATAAAGAATCTAGCGATTTTCTTAATCTACTCATCTTATCCTTATCAGTATACTTTGTATAGCAGCTCTTGTGCCAGTGTGAGTCCTCTGCTTTGTTCGTGTCAGCTGCATTCAAGATCCCGTCGATTGTTTCTGTGATGGCAGTTTCTCTTACTTTTCGTCGCTCCTCGGATGATTCTTTTAGCGAACGCAAACCTTGTACTGTTGCTCTGAACAGGATATCCTTTTTTGACTCCTGGGAGATAATACATTCACTTATGGAAATGCGCAAATCTTTTTAAACTTGCCCTTTCTTCCATATTTTAAAATGTTACCTTTGAAAACTGTTAACACCATCTGCCAAGGATCTCTCACAGTCAACTAGTTCGAATTAGGAGCCAGGCAACTTTTCTTTGTCCGACTGAGACTGAAAAGTGGGCGATGCAATTTAAAACTTTTGAATGAAACTAACATTCTCTTGAGTGAAAATGTCTTTTCCTTGGGGAAAAAAATAATACCTATCAGAAGTTAGTGATTTTCTCCTTTCCAAAGTCTCAGCGCCTTGTTTTGTTTGTTTCTTCGAGTTCGATTTCTTTGCGGAAACAATTACCGATTCCGACACCATCAGCTGAAGTTACGTTTCTGAACAGAATCAGACCGTAAATCATATGAATGGGTTTGCCTCAAATGTTGACTCAAAACATTAATTGTTGTAAAGAGCTTAAAAAAAAACTCAAACCGATTATTAAATTAACCACTTTACACTTAGGACATTGTAAATTGTGTTACCTTTGATATTTTTTGTTTGGCGCTTAAATTTCTGGAATCCCCCCCCCCCCCCCCCCAAAAAAAAAAAAAAAAAAACAGAAAAACAAACAAAGGTTTTTTTGCTCTTCGCGTAGATAAAAAAGAATACAAAATAAATACACAAACAACGAAATTGTTTTCAAGTTCTCCATCCATGTAAGAGTTACATGTAAGAGCTTGAAATTAAAGACTTACGTAAAGGAAGCAGTCCCCATAAATAAGGTCTTGAGACAACATCGTTTCAATGTGTCGTGTATAATTTAAGCAACCCCGATCAAATTATATTATAGAGAATAAAAGAGATAACTATAGTTGGCTGTTTTGGAAAAAAATTCGATTCCAAACAAGCTTTTAAAAAAGGAAAACAGTTTAGCCTCGTTTACATGCCCGATATTTGGTTCCGTTTTATAAACCCAGATTTCGAGATTTAAAACTCACAATCCAGCTTGGTAAACAACTTTTTCGTGTTCAGAACGTAATTTTTAATTCAAAAAGTGTATTTACAAACTTTTCCTCGAATTTGCCGACAGAAATTTTAAAAGCAGCCTTTTTCAGAATTTGTCCCAGTCTAAACTTCGTATAAGAACTAATAAAATCCAAAAGAATCGTGCTATAGAATTCACCCAGCTGCGTAGCCAGTAGCCTGTTGTAGATAGTAATAGGTTTACTTATGACTGCTGCCGATTCCTTCACAAGCCTTGGAAGCAGCATATCGTGGCCATACGATTAACGGACATTCACGTTTAAGAATGTTCTTTCCACTTGCGCTTGATTAGTGTGTACAAAATTAAAACGAAACTGCGCACTTGTGGCCCTCTTCTTTTCAATAAACGTAGAAAATCTCGGGAACGGACACACTTGGCGAATGCCGGCGAATTTAATCGATGTCAATACGCCGATCCCGGCGATCGGCGAAAATCGCAATCGCTGCGCCGGACACACCTGGCGATTTTCGCCGATCGACGTATAAAATCGCCAAGTGTGTCGCTGGCTTTAGGGACTGTGGTTCACGGATAGTTTGGTCGTGAAATTGTCGTGTCGTTTCTTTACACAAGAAGCTTAAATTGATATTGTCTCTCTCTGGCGAGGTGTGTGATTACTGGGGGCATATAACTGCTTGGTAATGGACAAGTGTGCCATCTACAGGAAAGCAGTAATCGGAGTGCCTTCATGGTACAAGAAACAAATTAAGTCAGCTCCAAATGCTTCAGCAGAAAAATGCGAATTTGTGAAGAATCGTTTTCTTCATTTTTCAGAAAAGACTGGGATACAAACAAAAGCAACATGACTTGAGTTTGTCCAGAAAGCTTCAATGATGAATTTTTGCACAGTTGAATCTTAATAATTTGAACCCGTGAAAATAATCCCACCACTTACAACATCATTTTATTGTTCTTTTTTTTTTACGTTTCCTCTTCTTTTGTAATTATTTTATATTGATGCTGAAAAACCTTTCCAGGGATGCTCAATAAAGTGTATGTATGTATGAAAAGTTCGAATTATCAGCGATTGAATTCTGTAAAAGCGCAAAGTAGGAGAAATTCGAGTTATTGAGGATTCGTTTTACCAAGTTTGTACTATAGGAAGGTTGCGTGAGCGAAAGTTGAATTCTGCGAGAGAGCGAAGTGAAACTCCATTTGTAGCAAAAATGTTTTTGAAGCTATTAAGAAAAGACCTTTTCCTGCTTTTCACCATTTCGTAATTTTGTTAATTTAAAGACCGAAGCGCAGGAAAAGTTGGTGCAGTCAGCAAATTGTGCGCAGACTAGCGCCCGTACCCTGGAATGGCGGACAAGTATTAACATTACTGGTGCTAAGGCCGGGGCACCAAGATCAAACGACCTACGAGTATCAACATTAGAGATAAGGTTACCATATACCTTCAGAGGTGTCTTGCGTCCAGTTTAAACTGGAGATATCCAGCCCCCTACATCAAATTAAAGCTTATAGAGCCGGCTCTCAAACCACACCAATAATTTGCCGAATTTTTCACGACCTCTAAATGCGAGCGTGCGAATCACTTTTTGAAAGCTACAAGTCAAAGCGAATTTTGTTTTTTGCTAATTTAATTTGCTCCTCAGTTTCCGGATCCAAAGCGCTAAAAAAACGTGTCTGCGTTTTGCCATATTCAATCGCAAAGAAAAGTTACAGAACATTTTCGAAATAGGATAAAACAATGTGGAGTGATCGTACAAAAGTTGTTCTCGGAGAAAAATATTTCGAAAGAAAAAATTCTCAGACACGTTTTTGTTGTTTATATGTTAAACAAGCTACTGTCCAAGTTTGAAAGCAAACGAACAAATTCCCTTTGAGTTTTAGCCTTGAAAGTGTCGCCTCCAAGTGAAAAAATTGATTCGAGAAAACAGTGCTAAAAAATCGGCAATTAATTTTCTTTCAAAATTCTTGGTATAGTTTGATAGCCAGCTTTAAAAGCTTTAATTTGATACCAGGGTTCAGGTATCTATGTTTTAAACCCGGACGCGCTACATCCCTTGGACTCCAGACACCTCTAAAGGTATACGGTAACCTAAAGACCCGAGTCCGGCACAAGTGGTCCACGTACGTCCTTTGCCGTCGCAATGCTCTGCTTGTCGCCATTGCACCAATAAAAAGGTCCGTTAATACAAGGGCCCATGTCCGAGCACCATTTCAGGGCTCCAAGATCAAACGGCCTACGAATAGCAAAATTAAAGTTAAGGCCCGTGCCCGGCAAAGCGCTCAAAGTTCTTTACCGTCGAAGTGTTCCACTGGTCGCCATTGCACCAATAAAAAAAGGTCCGTTAATACAAGGGCCCATGTCCGAGCACCATTTCAGGGCACCAAGATCAAACGGGGCACAGGTACTTCCAATTCATATTTTCAAAACAACTCATTTTCCAAGTCCTTTCCCTTGATGCAAACCAGGACTTGCTTCAGCTTTGGCCCCAATTAATGGTTTTTAACCTTGTCCTCAAACCGAATCAACGTTTTACAAAAAAAAAAAGAATAAACAAATCAGAATTCGAAATGTTCCATCAAACTAAAAGAGGCGCGGGATATTCCTGTGGCTTGGTTTCATTCCTAATCGATGGAGAAAAAGGTGCGACTTTATTTTAACCAATCAGAGCGTAACAAAGGAAAACCTAAACAAACGAAGACAAACTTGCAATGGACAATTAACAAATTCATCATCAAAAACAAAAGTGTATCACATGCTGTCCTCGCTGGGTGTCCATTCATCTCTTTTAAGGTTAATTCTAAGTTGGCACATGGACAAAATGCGCCCTGGTTGATGAATTTCGTATCGTCATCATCTCCCTGCTGTAATGTGTTGGTATTGTAAGTAATATGTCAAACACAAGGAAGAATGTTTCATACGATTTTCAAACAACGAGAAGTGCGCCTCGCTTTTTCAGCCAACTATTCGAGGTGTTTAGAAATCGCATCAAACACTCTTTCGTGTGTTTGATGTAACTTCTCAAACCATTAATAGTTTATGAAGACATTCAAAGCAACCGTTCACTAAATTTTAGGATAATTACGATCACATTTCCAAATCTCCTTCACTGTAGTGATTTCATTTGTTTTCTCCACGTGAATTATTAATGAGTTTAAAAAGGAGAAATTCTATGTTGATCTCTGTAAGTCAAACAGCAGATATATACAAATTCCTTCAATTGCTGAGGTTCTTTGTTCCCTTCGCTTATGTTCTGATGGACCAATTGGTATTTTACGAACATCTCACGTTGATCTATAAATCAAATACAGATATCATACTAGAGCATTTAAACTTCAAATGGTTTAATAAAAATCTAATATTACATTTTACTCCGAATTTGTTTCTCGGAGTCAATTTCATATTTGTCTCTTGTAATCTACTTGGTAAAAGTCACTTGGCACAAAACATTCAACCCTGCAACTGCGTTACAAGGATTATAGAAAAAGACAAAATCTTCTCGATTTGTGTCTTCTGATTCTAAAATGTTAAATCTGTTTTAACTTTCAAGTTCATTAATGTCTATGTACAATTGAGGTACCAAATGCACCCTGTTAGAAATATGTACGGCTGTAACAATTGCAATCTACCTAACTACAAAACTTATACCATGCCTTTGGTTCGTACAGCACGACATAGCATGGAATAATGTTCTCGTTTATAGTTTAACTTACTTAATGAAAGCGAGAACATTTGGCAGGAAAACTTTTTTCCCCGTACTTGAATTACAGATTTATCAGTACAAGGATTATAGCAAGAAGACAAAACCTTCTCGATTTGTGTCTTCTGATTTTAAAATGTTAAATCTGCCTTAACGCCTATGTACAATTGAGATACCAAATGCACCCTGTTTAAAATATGTACGGCTGTACAATTGCTATCTACCTAATTACAAAACTTACACCATGTCTTTGGTTTGTACAGCACGACATAGCATGAAATAATGTTCACGTTGGTTACACTTTGCTCAATGAAAGCAACAACATTTGGCAAGAAACAATTTTTCCCCGTACTTGAATTACAGGAGATTTCCCAGTACAAGGATCATAGAAAGAAGACAAAACCTTCTCGATTTGTGTCTTCCGATTCTTAAATGATAAAATACAATTCAGCTGCTTTGACTTTCACGGTCTTCAACAGCTATTTACATTACTTACACTTAAAAGGAAATTTCTTCAACAAACCGATCCATTTGGGAATTATGAGACGAGAGAATCCCCACAGTCACCCCAAGGGCAAATTCACATTATCACCATGACAACGGACTTTCATTCTCAATTATTACTTCGGTAGTCTGCAGGTAACAGTGAGCCGATACCAGCTTCACATGCGATACGATCTTCGTGAGATATTTCCCGATACTTGGCACTTTTTTTATATCGATACTGTGACGTCTTTGCTCCAGACTTGTACTATGACGTCATTACCGTCAGTAGAATCCAGGCTTAAACGAGTAGAGAACGCTCAAGTTGCTGTGCTGCCAAGAGGAACAGTAAAATTCTTCCGCAAAAAAAGGTTATGCTTGAGAGCAGTAAGAATTCAAATTCCTCCAACCTTTTTGTGGAATACACATCACGCTTCTTTGAAGTTGTCACTTTAACGGCATCGAAACAAAACCTGTGTCGTTCACAAGTATCGATACTTGAACACTCCCAGGTATCGACTATGTGGCATCAATATCGACTCACCCTTACGCTGCAGACTTCAGACTGAGTATCGGCTGCAGACCGAGATAAAATTCTTCAGTACAACAGTACAAGGTAAGTGCACAATAAAACAACAACATAACCATGTATTTGCATTACATGCCACATGTTGGGATCGACAGGAAGAGAAGCATCTCTGCGGGGAACTTTGATAGATTCTAAATATACAATGACACTTTTCAAGAAAACCGTAAACTCTTCCACTCCCACAGCAATGCTGTACAAGGTGGTTCTACCTTTTGAGTTTGTGGATAAAATCCTAAAAGTGTGACTATTCAAATAAAAGCTACTGAGTAGTGCTTTCCAGTTGTAACGTCTATTAAGCTGTACAAGGTGGTTGTAACTTTTGAATCTGAGGATGAAATCCTAAAGAGTGATCATTCAAATGAAAGCTACTGAGCAGTACTTTCTCGTGGTGCTGTTTATTATGCTGTACAAGGTTGTTCTAACTTTCGAATCCTGTGGATGAAATCCTAACGTGTGACCATTCAAATGAAAGCTACTGAGCAGTTTTCCTGTGGTGCTGTTTATTATGCTGTACAAGGTTGTTCTAACTTTCGAATCCTGTGGATGAAATCCTAACGTGTGACCATTCAAATGAAAGCTACTGAGCAGTACTTTCTCGTGGTGCTGTTTATTATGCTGTACAAGGTTGTTCTAACTTTCGAATCCTGTGGATGAGATCCTCAAGTGTGACCATTCAAATGAAAGCTACTGAGCAGTACTTTCCTGTGGTGCTGTAGCTGCACGACGTGGTTCTAGCTTTTGAGTCTGTGGATGAATTTCCTCACATGTGACCTATCAATCAAAGCTACTAAACACCACTTTCCCGTGGTGTTTTTTTTGTCTTCTGTTTGATAAATTGAATTTGAGGATTTTCTCAAATTTGGAGTTTCAGATGCTCTTAGGAGTGAAACTGAGACTCGGGCCGAGTTTAATTTTCTAAATATCCCCACGATTGTGTCCAACACGTTGATCTCCTTTGCACTTGCCTCTCATCTAATAGCAAATGTTTAATCAGATTTTATCTCGGACTGCATTTTATACCCAGCCTCCAACTTTTCAAAACTAATCTGCTTTCGTCACGGTGCACAGAATTTTCCCCAAATGCTCGAACCTCTTACATCACTTACTACACAAAAAATGAAGAATTTGGCTTGGTGTCTGGTTGAAAGGATCATTGATAACTCTTAATCTGTCAAGATTTCATTCCACTCCTGGGTCATTAATCAAGCAAGCGCGGCCACCAGTGGTAAATACAAAATAACGTATTTTAAGCTAAGAAATGGAACTGCCTTGAAACGAAGGCTTATGAAGGGATTCCCTTCAATCAATCTACATTATCGAATCGAATCGTAGCTTTGTTTAACGATAATTCCCTGCATAAGCTTAATTACAAGCTAGTTCCAGTTCAACAAGTCCAACATTAAACTACTCAACAGAAGGAGCGCCGTTACCTTTGAGAAACACAATTAACACAGAGGCAAATTTGAAGACAGGAGACAGTTAACCCTTTAAGCCCCTATGGAGATCAGTAGCTTTGTCCTCCTTGAAAGACCGTAAACTGCCGCTTATAAAACCTGGGCTAATACAACTTCGTAAGGGGTTTTAGATGGCCTTATAAACGGAGGGGCTTGTATCTGAGGGGGCTTATGACGGAAATAATAAAAAAAAATCGTTCCCAAACGAGGTAAAGCAGTGTCGATCGAAATACGTTTTTCACTTACTGGTTTTAATGAAGCCTTAAAACGTCAATATTTGGAACAAAAATAAAACCAACAAACACGAGCAAAACTAGACGGCGGCTTATATCGGGTAGGGGGGGGGGGGGTATAACCGGATGTATTTTTTTGGTTTACAGGTAGATGGGCCTATAACCAGGAAGGCTTATAAGCGGAGGGGGGGGGGGGGGAGCTTATAAGCGGCAGTTTATGGTATCGGTACAACATCAAACACGCAGATTACGAGAATATAGCAAATGATCACTGAAAGATAAACTGATTTTGAGCAATTTCTCCTAACTAATACCACAACAAATATGAAGTCGCCAATAAGTAGAATTTGCGGTTTGATATTAGGGCTTAAAAGGCTTCACTATTCAACTTCACTTTGAAAAGTGACACAATTTTGCTTGATTTCTTGAAAAAAGCCATCAAGCGTTGAAAACACATCCAAAAAAACGTTGGTTTAAAGTACGATTTGAAGTCGTAGCCTTCCGCGAGAAAAATTGTAGTGAAGTGCAACAAAAATCGCTTGTGTAAAAGGGCCTAAAAAAGTTCACCGAGAGCAACACAGTTTCTCGAGTGCGCTTAAAACTTTCCAAGTGTCCATAACTCGATAGACGCAGAGCTGAAAGGATGAAACAGACGCGGTTTGGCACGGAGACAGGTGGCGGAACGGGGAAAACGTCGTCTGGTTGCTCACACCAATACTTTTATAACAAAACTAACAGAAAACGGTATAAAAAAACAAACAAGAGTGAACGGAGAAAACCTAAAACCGTCGGAGCTTCCCCAAGTTTATTAGTTACGAGCGTTCCACACTTAATATCTTCATTTCTTCATATCTTCTTTCCCTTCATGCAAGAAACTGTACTTTTGCGCCGTTTTAAAAATCAGTTCGACTGGTTTTTGTTTAGAGTTAAGTTCAAAAGTAAAATACGACTTATTGGATCGCTATCGTCCAACGAACTTTTGCGTCTATAATTAACATACTACAGCAAAAAGACGGTTTTTGGAAATGGTAAAAAGAAAAAAGGTTTTCATTGTCCAACAATACGAAAATTTTCCCCGATAAACTACCGTTACCTAGCTTCTATTATTTTTATATCAGCGTTACAAACTTGTTTACCTTAGAGAATCCGATAGATCCAATCTGTAGTTTGTTTAGTTCTTGCTGAGCTACTTACTAGCATAGCCCCACAGTGGGCTTTGAATTATTCCCGTCGCTATTTGTCGTTTCGGTTTCTTATAAAGAGCGACTTGATTTCACTCCAATCCAAAGATTTAACTTCTGTGTCGACTAAATTTAAGTGCTCCGGACTCGTTTTCCATCTTTTCGGTTCTTGAAGAAAGTTTTCTTCTTCAGTAGCGACCAAGAACAAATTTTTCTTAGCTCAGTGTAACTTTCAGGTGTTATCATGATTGTATGGATGCAGCGCATGCGTCAATCGAGTTATGGATACACGCCTTCGTTATTGAATTTGATTGGATAAAATTACTTTTGCTTTTCTCGCAGAGTGGCAGGTTTTAGCACACATCTTCCTCTCCATACAGGCTGACCGTTAAACATAGAGAAGTTAACGACTTACAGTCTACAAAACACTTGCTAAGATCACATCCAAGGCCTCTACTTGTAGAACTGTGGTCGTTGATTGTCAATTTCAGGTTAGTTAATGTGTCACTTCTTGCCAGATTATTGCACAGTTCCAGTAACTGATCTTCACTCACTTCACTGCAGCTATTGATTGTAAGATTGAGAGTTGTTAATGACTTATTTCTGGCGACACCATCACCCAGATCCTTCATCCAGTCTCCAGCCGCGTCACTGTAGTTGTTGATTGTAAGACTGACAGTAGTTAATGACTTATTTCGGGCCAAACTATTACGCAGCGAACGAATCCTGACTTCATCCGTTTCACGGCCGAAATTGTTGATTGTAAGAGTGAGAGTAGTCAATGACTCATTTGTGGCCAAACCATCACACAGATCCGTTATCAAGATTCCAGCTGCGTTACTGTCGTTGTTGATTGTAAGAGTGAGTGTATGTAATGACTTGTTTGACGCCAAACCATCACCCAGACCCTGTGTCCAGTCTCTAATCGCATAACTGTAGTTGGAGATTGTAAGAGTAAGAGTGGTTAATGACATGTTTGGCGCCAAAACATCACCCAGGCCCCGTATCCAGTATCCACCCGTGACACTGTAGTTGTTGATTGTAAGAGTGAGTGTATGTAATGACTTGTTTGACGCTAAACCATCAACCAGGCCCTGTTTCCAGTGTTCACCCGTGCCAGTGTAGTTGGTGATTGTAAGAGTAAGTGTATGTAATGACTTGTTTGACGCCAAACCAAAACCCAGGCCCTGTATCCAGTCTCCAGTCGTGCCACCGTTGTCGTTGATTGTTAGAGTAAGTGTATGTAATGTCTCGTTTGACGCCAAACCATCACACAGAACTGACCAAAGGAAATAACTGTCGCCAATGTGGCTGTTGATGGTAAGGGTGAGTGCCGTTAAAGACGCGTTTTTCGCCAAACTGTTGCTGAGGTCTATTCCCTTGTCAATGAGGGAATATAATGTAAGAGTGAGAGTGAGTGTAGCTAAGGAGGTGTTTTCCAACACTACTTCAAACAGACGTTGCATCCACCCTACATTCTCGCCATGGCAGTTTTCGATTGTAAGATCAAGTGTTGTTAATGACGTCCTGTCTGTTAAACCGTCATTCAGACCCTGTGCCCAGTCATCACTCACGCCACGGATTGTGAGACTAAGTTCACTTGTTCCAGTATCCTTCACTTTACTGAATACTGAAGGTAATAACGAGGGATTATCAATACAGAAATGAAGGGCACAGGGAGAATAGTCTGATATCAAGTCATGGACAATTACCTTTAATTTCGCATTGTGGCTGGCACCTGAAAACCGCTCAATAGCAGCCTTCCCGTTACTGGTCAATTCTCCCCAAATGTTGAAAGTAACGAGGTGTGCGCACTTTTCTATTTTCAGGTAGCTTATAAGACTGCTTGCAACGTCATCAAAAACATTTCCGTGAATGTTTAGAGTGAGTCGATACGGTGTGGAATTCACCAAGAGTCTCGCGACAGTTTCTAGAACTTCACAGCTCAACTCACCCCACACGTTTAATGTCTGTTCTAAATTGAAACTGTTCTTAGCCAAAACAGGAGTAAGACAAGCGACCTTAGCAGCTGCAATGTTTCCACTGGTATTCGGATAGAAAGTGTACGACTGCTTTGCTTTGTTTGCTGAAATTATACCTTTGACAACATTTGCCCAGCTGTCAGGGAGTTCACCAAAAATTTTTACTTCCAAGGCATTCAAAGAGTAATTTTGCAAGAAACCTCTTTCTAGGAAGACGATGCCTGATTCACTCACCCTTCCAAAAACAACCAAGGTAAAAGATTTCAAAAAGGCTTGTTCTGAAAGTACTTCACAAAGGGCAGCAGCTAATGAATCTTGCATCTCTCCAAAAATAGTGATGACAACAGAGGTCAAAGATGTGTTGACTAAAACTCTTTTAAAAGCCTTCACTGCAGTGTAACTTAATAAACTATGAATCTTGAGGACAACTGCCTTCAGTGGTGTATCCGCAGACAATCCTTTTTCAAGAGCTCTGGCCCAAGCCTCGTCCCACTCACCAAACAGTTCAAACGTCACGGAGGTCAAGGTGTTGCTTGCAGCCAAACTGTCACCAACAATATCAGCTACGTCAGAAGGGAGGCTTTGAAAAGTTCTAAGGGTAACTGACCTTAAAGTCGAGTTTTGAGATAGTCCATCGTAAAAGGCATCTCCGAGAGCTTTTAATGCGGAAACGAACAAACTCTGTAGTTTTGGACAGGATTTCAGGTAATCAAAAGCAGAATTTACTTTGAAATCTCCAGCAGGTTCATAATCTAAATACCAACGCATAGATAAATGAACAGGGTGCTGTAATACTGAAACGTTCCGGCAGTATTTTGCAACCTCAAAAAAACTAGAAGAATAGTCGTTGTGTCCGCCCACTTCCACAGTCAAAGGGAAAGGAATGAAGGAACAAAGAGCCATCGCCACTTCTTCAGCATTTCCACTTTCATTGAAGCTTTCAGTAAAAAACGTTCCCTCCTCCTTTGCGCACTTGCGCCAGTCCCAGTCGTAACTCTCCAGCTTCTCACTAATCTGTCTGAAAAGGATACTCGCTTCCTTACCCAGTATACCAGAGAGAAACAGAAACACTTGCCGGTATTTTACTACAATATGACTACGGAAGTTCAACTGAAACTCTTTGAAGATATTGACGTCTTTCTTCAATAACAGAAATGCCAGGTATCGTGCGGCCAAGTGTTCTTGGAATGTTTTATGGAAGAAGTGGTATTCGTGCTGTGGGTTGATCTTTTTCACACTTGCTTCCTTGAAAACGAGACCTGATATCCGAGCTGCCAGTTCTTTATACATCTCTTCAAACTTCGCCAATTCGCGTTCGCGAAAAGAAAGACGATCTTCTAACAGGCATTTCCAAGCTAACTCTCCCAGTGCCAGTAAGCTCTGTTCAAATTTCTTCTCAAGAGCCTCGTCATCCTGGGGTGCTAGCAACTGATTTTTTGCACAAAATCTTCGCAAAATGCATCGAACAATAATCTGATAGAGTTCAGTACGGCGAGATGGAAGTTCTCCCTCATAGTCCTCAAAAACAACACAGAGAAGGAGCAAATTCAATGGATTTTTTGGTAAAGCATGTAGGAAAGAGTTTTTCTGTATTGCTTTGATAAGCCTCTCTCCTTTTGACAAATGCTCGGGCCCCAAAAGATTAAAATGCCTGCTGATGTACTCAAAAGCATCTTTGTCAGTAAATCCTTCTATTTGCAAAAGGACATCAAAGTTAACGTTCTGTCTCAATTTTATTCCTCGCTCTTGGCGCAATGTCGCCAGAAGAAAGCAGAATGGAAACATTCGTCTGCGAAGCAATTTATCCACGTGATGTTCAGCACCTTTAGGTAGCTCATCTAGGCCATCCAAAATTATTAGAACTTGTTCCTGGTTATAGATATTCTGGATGTAATCCCTTAACTCTCTCTTGACGTCGTCATCTTCAGGTAGAAGTTGTTCATCGATGGCTTTTATTATGTCTCCATCAATGTCCCGACATTTCAGAAGTAACACAATATTAAATTCAGGAAATGAACACCCTTTCGGAATTTTTCCATTTGCCCAATCATAGGCCATTTTAAGGCAGAAAGTTGTCTTGCCAATCCCTGGGCTTCCCTCTACCAACACTGTGGAATCTTTCTTGTATTTTGAAGTGTTCAAGTTGTCATCCATCTCCACTTTTTTTTTTCTAGCATCTTCCGATATTTTAGGGCTTTTGAAGATGTCATACATGTACACTTCCTTATTTTCAAGCCGAAAGTCTGTGTTTCGTCTGGATAACATTTTCAATCTTGTGTAGACATCTTCAAGAGGTAACTTCAAGGTGTTCTCCCAAAGGAGGGGTCTCAAAAGAGACCGCCTGTTATACTCTGCTTTTAGAAACTTGACAACAGGGTTATCTTGCCCTACAACCAAACAGCAATCACAGTCAAAATTGTTCTCTGCGTGGAACAGTTTACAGAGAGCATGATTTTTAACATACGGCTTGTATAGGTATTTTCACTTTGAGTTCCACACGCTCGGTGTCAAAATACATGAATTTGTTCTGAGTGGAAAAAATATATATATTTAAGTACGACAAAATGGAGTTAAAGATCTCGTGCACATTACTGATATTACACGACTCACACAAAATTTATCTAAACTGTAATGCACAGGAGAGTGTTTGGAATAGAAAAGGTCAGAGTACATAGATTATTTAACAATTGTGTTTTTCAAAGAATGGCCAATGTGACAGTAGTCCTATGTTACAACCACTATACCACCAGAACAACCAATAAAAGAGATGACTAGTGAGGTTTGCCCTGTGGGCCTTCAAGAAAATTTTCCTTTCAAGGTGACACAGTAGTGGAAATCTATACCTCCATTATTTTGTAACTCATCTATTAGGATCAAATTCATGATGTACCAACTTAGTAGGTTACAAGGGAGGATCCAATGAAGGATACAAACAACATCTACAAGATAAGTATGTAAATGCTTTGTGACAGCTCTGGTTTTAACTTGAACTTTTGTATAATTTCAATTCTAATAATATTATACCAACCTTGAATTCCACGTGTCAGATGAGTTTGTGAGGCTGCAGGGAAAGGAAGCTGACCGTTGACTGCTACTGAAGACTGACTTCCACCGAAAAAACCTTCAGAGGGGAAAATTACAACATGTATTTAACTATTCAATATAGCATATTCAAGAGTGAATGCAAACAGGCAACAGAATGTAGCATTTACAAATTAAATATAATGAGAAAAAGCCATGGCATTGCATTTCAGAGACCAGTGTTCCTTGTTTTTATGTTTTCTTATTTGACGAGACACCAAGATAACTTCCTTTCTTTGTAAATAAAATTATGTTACATCTTTGTTGTAATTGTTTAGTGATTCCCACCAACCTTCTGTTCCACTTCTCAAATGTGTTTGAGAGGCTGCAGGGAAAGGAAGCTGACTGGAACCTGCTACTGAAGACTGTCTTCCACCAGAAAAACCTTCAGAGGGGAAAATTGTAATAAAAGCAAACTTGCATGTCATAATTATACTCAAAGAAAGACACTGAATGAATGGAAAGGTGGGTTCTGAAGTCCTCACATCACAGCTTGCGACGCAGAAGCCTTTTCCAGCTCTTGAAAACTGACCCTTAAAAATCCATTCTAAATGCCATGTGACAGTTGTTGGGATTATACAAAATGTTTTTGCCCACCTTCTGTTCCACTTGTCAGATGAGTTGGAGAGGCTGCAGGGAAAGGAAGCTGGCTGTTACCTGCTACTGAAGACTGACTTCCAACAGAAAAACCTTCAGAGGGGAAAATTGCAATAACAAAATTATACCACATACCACTTTTATTTTCAGTGTTGATGTACAATGAGACAGCAGCATGAGGCAGCTACATGAATGCAAGGAGAAAAAGCCACGTACATGTAACTACACCACTAGCATAAAAAAACTATTGTTTAATGATCGACACACCAAGACAGCTGACAATTGAAGGGCTGAGAGCATATAATCGCCCAAATGACTTTTAAGATCACTTTTTATTGGCTCACCTAAGATTCACCGGAATTTTTACATGTGGCCTTGAATTCCCTCAGAAAACAATGCTCCAATGTTTTATCTGCTGCTTTACCGCACAATTTACAAAGCAACAGATAAAATATTGGAGTACGTACTGTTCCCTGAACAAATTGACAAGGCCACACGCAAAAATTGCAGACAATCTTTAAACCTTAACAACAAAAAGCAATCTGAAAAGTCATTTGGGTTGATTATGCTGTCGGCCCTTCAATTTTTGCAAATGTTACAGTTAGCTTTGATGGGATATTACAAAACGTTTCCACCTACTTTTAGTTCCACTTCTTTGATGAGTTTGAGAGGTGACAAGGAAAGGAAGCCGACTGTAACCTGCGACTGAAGATTGACTTCCACCAGAAAAACCTTCAGAGGGGAATAAATTATTTTGTAACATTAAGAAGCACAATACATCAACAGTGAATTCAGAAAAGAACAATAATATTGCAGAGACAACAGTCTGCAATATTTATATAAATGCAGTGGAACAAAAAGTCATAAACATGACGAACTACAGTGTAGTAGTTTCCAATAGAAAGCGAAGTGCTGCAAGTAAAGTGCATGCATGCAGAAGAAGCATAGTTTAACCTGCTATCTTGTATATTGCCAGTACTTTAGATGGTGAACAAATGAGCGACTTGATGTAGTTTGCTATTGGATGAACTAATATATATAGATGGCAGTAAAAATTTTCACGCACAAAGTTGACAGGAGTGAATATTTCTCCCGCCATTGCATGCCAATTGATAGAAAGAGAATTTATTGTAAATGGCAATTAAGATCACCAAACAAAATGTGAAGACTCTTCAGTTTTTGGAGAATTGCAAGATTGTAAGTTCATTTTCACTGTAAAACTACTATGAGTGAAACAAAACTTAACATTTCCAAGTCACTTTCCCCTCATGTGAAATGTATGAGCCATGTATATGTAATATAAATCTGGTAAGCACTTGCAAATTTTCATTTACAAGATGCCTATACTGGCATTTACGCGTGATGCTGATTCATTTATTCCAATTGTATGCTTTGCAGATGATAAAACTTTCCTTGCTTATGAAATAGTTTGAGTCACGATGATCACGTTATGTTGTTTCCCTTGTATTTGTACTGGAAATCCATAAGTGGTCACGGTTTACGATAACGTAAGCTTATAAATAACCTCTTCTCAGTCTCATCGTGGTTTTACAAATGAGATGTCAAACAAAGCATGATTCCTTTGCCAGGAACTCTCCAATTTCCACCGTGTTAAATGTCCACTGTGTTAAACGTTGAGTGCTTCTTGGAAGTTTAAATATTCTTTCGATTTACCGCGGAAAGTGACATGTCACGCATCAGTGACGTCGTAAACAAAATTACGCAAATTTCTGGTGAAATGAACATTTATGGTGCAATCCAACCTGACTTGCACGTGACTCGAGGTTGCAGCCAATAATAAATCACTCAATTCTTTCGGGACGGCACGGGATACGGGAAAGTTAAAAAAACAAGGTATTTTTGGACTCCCAAGACCACGAAAGGAATGCGGTTCCGAATTTAAGACACTGGCTGACTACATCATCCCACGTAATTACTCCTTCCAAACACAGTGATGTTCATGCTGGGTACAGAAATAGTGATGTCCAAGGAGTGAAATTACGTGGACAAACATTAATGAAAGACTTTTGTTTGTTTTTGACCGTGCACAACAGTATATCCATGGGAAGGGGAAGGAAAATGTTGTAAACAATTTAATTAAATTATAAGTACGTAAATCATGATCATCCAGGTGAGTGTAGTCCTGAGAAGGACTGTTTGTGGTGACTTTTACTGACGTTTCGACAACCTGAGCGGAAGTCATCTTCAGAGTCAAGTGAATTGTGGAACGTCAGTAGGTGGTATATACGTCTCTGGTTGTTAACCTGATTGGTCAACGAAGTCCAGATGTTATTGGTCGTTTGTCAGTAAGCCGTGATGTTATTGGCTGTGAAGACTGTAAAAAGTGATTGGTGTGTTTCGATCCGTCTTTTGTTAGTCAAAAAGTCTGTGGGTCTATTGTTAGTAAAATGTCTATTGTTTGTCTGATTCGTTGTTGTTGTCAATAAGTCGTTTGTATGGTGCAGGTAGTTGTAGGCAACGGTTGAGTGGCGTTTGTTCTAAGTTAGTAAACCAGCTTTCCAGAGTGAGTCGTTGGTAGTAATTTGTACAGTAGGTAATGCACTTGGCAGAGTCCCAGTCGATTCTGTCTGTCCAGTCTGATTCGTTTGTAAATGGTGCTCAGCAATGTGATTGTTGATATCACCATTTCTAGTTGCTCGTTTGTGTTCAGTCAGTCGTACGTTTAAATTTCTGCCGGTCTCACCAATATAAGTGGCCTGGCAGTCGCAGCATTTGATCTTGTAAACTGCTCCCTGTCTGCGGTTAGGTTCGTCTTTGTCCTTTACTTTCGTCAGTAGTTGTCGTAAAGTGGTTATAGGTTTGTGAGCTACACGGATATTGTAGGGTTGTAGAATCCGTGCGATAGTCTCAGAAGTGCCCCTTACGTAAGGTATAGTTACAGTAGTTACGGGAGTCGCGTCGTTGTTTGTGACGTTAGGTTCAGTGTTCTTGTAAGTGTTACGTCTAACAAAGTCCTTGTTGTAGTTGTTCTTGTTGAAAACGTTGTCTAAGTAGTTGTTTTCGTCTGCGAGTCTGTCAGGTGAGTCACAAACCAGTTGTGCTCGCCTTGTTAAGGTCTGTATAGTCGTTGCTTTGTGAGAAGTAGGGTTGTAGGATGATTGGTCCAGTAGTCTGTCAGTATGTGTTGGTTTCCTGTAAACCGTAGTACTTAGTTTGATAACATCTGTACTTAGTTTAATAACATCTGGACTTCGTTGACCAATCAGGTTAACAACCAGAGACGTATATACCACCTACTGATGTTCCACAATTCACTTGACTCTGAAGATGACTTCCGCTCAGGTTGTCGAAGCGTCAGTCAAAGTCACCACAAACAGTCCTTCTCAGGACTACACTCACCCGGATGATCATAATTTACATACTTATGACATGACTCCTGGGTTCAAACCATTTACAATTTTAATTAAATTAATGGTGATCCCACACTTCTGTGTTATTTGCACAAGTGAATCTATTTTCCAGGAGTTGGGTGACTATTTGCTATTTACGAGAAAATTTTCAATAGCCGACGAAGATGGCTTTGGAAGTAATAGAAACATTGCAAACTGCATGTGTGCAAGCTGTAATTACTACACGTAGTTATTTGCTTTGGACCGCAGGGCTGTTTGAATTTTCCGCTCAGTCTTGAATTTTTCATGTTCTTAGTGTCACATGCAATAGATGGTTTACTTAATACATGTAAGTCTGGCACATAAGTTAATTCTTGCTGACGATGAAGATATTAAAGTTTTCACAACCAGGATTTTTTGAAAGCTTGTTGATATTCACTGATATTTCAGGGTGTGAGCCTAGTCCACTGTACTCCACTGTTAAAAAGCCTCACTGTCTCCTACATAGGCTGGCCTTACTGCAGAGCTTGTAAATACTGTGTTTATGGTGACTTAATTAGCGGGAGATATTAATGTTTATGATAACTGTGTGCAAGACTTTGAAAAGATTTTGGTAGTCAGGCGGATGTGGGTCTATAAAGTGTTTGTACTGGGTTTGAAGTACTCTAGCGTTGATATACAATTAAGGCTATTCCCAGATCATAAGTCTCAAGTAGACAACTCAACTTTTCCACATTTTCCATAAAATCTCTTAATAACTACAGCATTGTATCAATTGAATAAACAAAACAAAGTGAATCTGTAAGAAAACATCAAATGTATTTTACCGTAGACTTCCACAAATTGCTTCAAATACCCAAAGAAACGAATCCCCTCAATTCATGGGAATTCACCTTCAGTTGCTTTCAAACTCTTTCCCTACTCAAAAACCTGGCTTTCTAATACGAAACAGGATTTCTCCGACGATGTAAGTTTTCCTTCTCCACACTCATCTATTGGTGATGAGTTTAAACCCGATAATAATAACAATTGTAGATAATTACCAAATTTTTGAAGCGTCAGCAAGCAAGAAATAATTTTTATAAAAGTAACAACATTTTTCTTTTTTCTTGAAGTGTAATTTATACTAGTGGCAAAAAAATACAATGTTTGGATGAATGTTCATTTATCTTCAGTACAAACCCTGCAAGTGGGTGTGAAATAAATACAAAAAGTATGGTACAATGAAGCTAATTACAACATGACAATAAAATAATTTTGAGCAAACAACCAATTACAACGAGACAAGAAATTATCTATTAAAAAGTAAAAATATAGCTAATTATATACAGCGTGATGATGACAAAGGAACAGAACAGAAAATACATACTGATCAAGTAGACAGACAAAACTAAATGGCTGTTAAAGTAACGATTTAGTTTTGTTTGCCTAGCTATTCAGTAACTATTTCCTGTTCAGTTCCCTTGTCATTAATCGTTAATTAGTTACTACATTTTTACTTTACTTGAAAATGCCTTCGATGAGAAATACCAAAAGTAAGTTACTTTATTATGGCACAAATATGTGATCACTTTCAAAACTGGTATCTGCCCTTCTTACAACAGGTGTGTAAACTTCAGTTGAAGTGATAGTTAAGTAGACAAATCTGGTTAGCTGCCATTGTTTTACATATTTAAAAGTTCCTCTACCTGGTTTGGGTCGAAGGCTGACATAGTGATGTTCATGCAGGTGTCCCAACACAAGCTGGCTGCTGCTGCTAACATCATGTTCTGGGTGGATAGTTAAGTCATGTGACAGACTGCTGATCACGTGAATGCATGTTGTAAAGCAGTTTGCTGCAGCATGGAGAATAATGTGGTCACCCCATGTCCCATTTGCTGCCATGTTTCTTAGGTAATCAGGCCAAGACTGATGTCCATGTACAAAGTTAAACAGTTCTGTCCCATCTTGCTGCAAGAGAATCGAAGAACATAACCAAAAAAAATTAACAAAAAATGCCAAAGAACATTGTGGCACTTCATCCAATGATCAACTGGAGGGTAAAGCTTTTCACTAAATTGACCAGTGCATCAATCCGCAACAAACCAAATTATACCAAAACATGTTAACTGCTCCATAATTTAATTAATCCAATAAGCTATGAATTTAAATGGTTAATGAATAACTGAAGCATTGGATACAACACAATTTCAGAGCTTTGCTTGGCTTTAAGCATCCACGTGATATCAGCCCTTGAGTAATGTACAAACTGTACCAAGAAATAGCAACCATTTTAGAATTGGCTTCTGCCCTTTCTTGCAAAATGAAATCAGCAAGATATGAAGCAACAATTAAGTTTTATCTTGATAGAGGTATTTTTCAGTCAGTGACACAGGCATATTGTACTCGGAAAAAGAAAATCTGAATTCTCCCCCCTAACAGAGTTGAACCTTTGACCTTCCATTTGGATGTTATAGAATTCAACTGAGTGTGGACAATATGCGAGCCAGCGAGGCGTGGGAGTCAGACGTGCGAGGCATGAACAAAACCTGCGAGGCATGCGAGGCATGAACAACCCCAACAAAAAACTGCTAACCGTTAAGCTAACCGGGGAGCTATTTAAGCTAACCTGAGTGCTACATGTATTTAGGCTAATCGGTGTGCTTTTTAGGCTAACCGGAGTGTTTTTTAGGCTAACCTGACTGCCTCGCACGTCTGCCCTGCATGGCTCGCTGGTTCGCAGATTGTCAAGACCCCACTCAGCTACAGGAGACTTGTGAGAGCTAGGACAATTAAACTACATTCATGCAGCGACAAACATCTGCATACTGCTAGGACTTGAATGTGATAATTATTGTGTTTATTATGATGAATTCATAATAGAGGTACATGTATATTTTTCATTCAGCCACTTTGACATACTTGAAAAAAGAAAGAAACTCTAACTTCTCCCATTTTATTGCTTTGCTATAAATTTGTATAGCCATAAAAAAAACCAAACTCACTTGTAAGACATTGTCTATACTAACTTACCAGTGTAGGGTTCTCCTTGAGGTAGTGGACTATGCACTGCCTCAATACTTCATGAGAGATTTGGATTCCTTTCACCAGGTTCAGTTGTTCTGATAATGCATAAAACATGCAATTCCCTGCTCCCTCATTATCAGAAATTTTGAAGCCTTTATCTGAAACAATTTTCTTTAACTCCTCTAGAAGTTGTGTCTTGCCGATGATCTTGCCTGCATCATGTCGCATTTGCTCAAGACCACGGAGAATTTGTTCAGCTGTCATAACTGAAAAGCAACCAATAAAAGAATCCTATATTTATTATAGTTATAGCGTATACAAGTATTAAAAATGTAAACATTATTTAACAAGGCAAAAAGACATGCACAGCTAACAGTTTTTGCAAATGTTGCATGTACATGTTGGCAAATTGTTGTCAGTGATAGTTGTCATTAAAATTAGTAATTCCCTCTAACCTTCTGTTCCACTCCTCAAATGAGTTTGGGAAGGAAGCTGACTGTGACCTGCTACTGAAAACTGACTTCCACCAGAAAAACCTGCAGAGGGGAATGAACAATTTTGTAACATTAAGAAGAAGTAAATATGCATCTACAGTAATTTCAGAAAAGAACATTTGAAGGGCTGAGAGCATAACTGACTTATGTCTCATTTTAACCTGGTTTTCGATTTCGCTCCGATTTGTCGGAATTTTTGCTCTCCTTGGTTTTGAAAACATTTCGCGGTTTTACAATCGTGCACAAAACTCCTTGAGAAAACCAAACACGAACAGTGCAAAAACCTGACTTTCTTACTATTTCTCTCTTGTTAATTCTACCACAGAATTTTACTTCTCTCTCCCACCCCCTCCCCCTATGCAATGACAACAGAAAACAGATGAAAAACACCACTCACTTACTGTTTCTCTTTTCTCAATTCTACCACAGTAATTTCTCCCTCCCCCCTCCCCCTTATCCAATGTTGATTTGGAAGGTGATGCTTGCCAGGAGACTGTTCGTGACCCAGAAAACAACATTGAGTTGGAAGGGGGGGAGGGGAATGTGGTGGTTTGCTTGTTTACCAGTGAATGCGCGTAGAAGGGTAATGTTGTTAGAGATGTTGTCCACGTTGTACTCGTTGGTTAAGAGGACTCGGACAGTGCGTTCTTGTCGTAAGGTGACTGTGCGTATTTGGGAAGTGGAAACATTGGAATGTAAGTTACGGTTCGCGGTCAGCCAAGTCGTATGGTGCACATTTTTGCTTTGTGCATTAACAAAGCCAAGAAAGTTACTCTTTTTAGCCGTAGGTCAAGTGTGGCGCAAATAGCTTTAGCGTGATTTCACCAAAATGCTAGTTCCAATTTCGTGTTTTCCCTTCTGGGCGATAGAACCAACTAGTAGCATAACGAACTTCAAGCAAAGTTCACCGTCACATTATTTCATTAACATGGTTGTAACTTTCCACTTAACCGTGAGGGAAAATAACTGCACTTCATACAAAGATCGCTCTCTTGAAAGCCAGTAAAGCCGTAAGCCACGCAGTGCGTGACATAGAACTTGTTTTCTTTCAATGCGTAACAGTTCTCGCCCTCAGTTCTCGCTTATTCAAATCGTGTTGCAGGGAAGGAAATGGCTTGTTTCGAGATAAACTTTTCTCTCAATGAAAAACCGATTTATTGCCTTTCTTTTCTACTCCTATTGATCACAGCAAAAGTGCGCCTTAGTACTTTGGCAACAGTTCTCAAACTCATTAATAAATCATCAAGAGAAAACAAAGAAAATCACTACCGTGACCGTGGTTTGGATATGTGGTCCTAATTACCATAAAATTTTGCAAACTTTAGCCTTGAATTTCTCCAAGAACCATTGATCATTTGAGAAGCCATATCAAACACTCGAAAATGTGTTTCATCAGATATCCACACACCTCGAAGTCGTTTAAAAAAACTCGGCTGCGCTTCGTTTTTTCAACCTACTTCTCAGTGTTTGGATATCTGATGAAACACTCTTCCTCGTGTTTGATATATTACTTCTCACCCATGTCGTAATAAATTAAAGAAATGAAGTGAATTTTGACTTATTTTTACACAATGGGGTGAGAACTGTTCGAAAATAGATTTCCTCTGTGAAACACATTTAGGAAAGCATTTCAACATGGCGACCAAATGATAAACAAAACATTTACTCGCAGCCGAAGGTAATACATTGTCAACGAACATATAAAAATGACTTTTTAGTGGTGAGAACTGTGGCCGAGAAATGTGCGGACATTTTGATGACATATTGCATCTGTTGTGCGTTTCTTACATTCCTGTCACGCACGTAGTAGTTTGTAACAGAATCAAATAAAAGCGTAAGATTTTCGTCTCCCCTGCGAGAAAGACCGCTTTCGATCGTGTGCCGTGGTTCACAGACAACAAGTTTATATTTAATACAAACATTAATACTCAATGCATTGTTCCTTTGGTCATCCATAATGACTATAATGTTATCGATTTTTCTTTAGAAGATGGTAACAATTCCCAATGGCATTAATATGAAACACAAATCAGCGGAAAAAAAATACTGGACAATGTTTTTATATCGAATTGAAGTTCACATGCAAAAATTCGGACAAAGCCGAGCAAAATCGAAAAACAGGCTGAAATTCGACATAGGTCAGTTATGCTCCCAGCCTTTCAATATTATTATTGCAGAGACAGCAGTCTGCAACATTTACATAAATGGAGGAACAAAGGTCATAAACATACATCAAAAAGCTTATTGTTTAATTATATTTGCAGATGCTACCTGATAGCTTACTTGTAACTCTTTTGATAAAGTGATTCATGCCTACTGTACCTTCTGTTCCACTTGTCAGATGAGTTTGAGAGGCTGCAGGGAAAGGAAGCTGACTGTTAACTGCTTCTGAAGACTGACTTCCAACAGAAAAACCTTCAGTTATCAGAGGGGAAAATTGTAATAAGCAAAATTATACAACATAGCATCTTAGGAGTGTAAAGATACACAGTGCTTGAATCAGTAACATCAACATACAGTGATGTACATAATGTACAGGCCTTTCTTTCGTTATACCCCAGACCACTATCACAGACCATTGCATTATTATTCTTTACCAATTCAAAGCATGCAATAATATGGGGAAGCTTGTTAATGTTCCATCCAACATCCAAGTTGTGAAAATTTGTCTTCTAAGTTCTTACTTCCAAAATCCAACATCCAAGTTGTTTGATCTGATATTAGGACTGTGAAAATTTGACATCAGTGAGTTGTGAGAATGTGACATCTGAGTTGCAAAAATCTGGCATTCAAGTACAATCCACCGAAGCCCTCACACATGTAAGTCTCATATGTTAAGCCAACAGTAAACTTTTGTCAGTGAACAATACTTGGGAGGCACCTTAACTTAGAAGGGCTTTGTAAATCTGGTCTTTTTATACCACAGGGCACATCAGCCATTATTAATACAACAAAGGAATTTTACCTGAAGTGATGTTCATCATTCTTTGCACAAGTGACCTGCACTGCTCCTCCCAGCTGTAAACCTTTGCATACTCTTCACAGACATACTTCATTTCCACAAGTCGAACATTTCTTCTTTTCTGACGGACACTCCTGATTGCCTTGGCCCACCTTTTAGGATTGTCTGAATCCACTACACAGTTTGAACCATGAGGCACATTCTTAAGAGCTTCTCCAAGACCAGAGTTACCACTTACCAGCACAGGAAGACCAGCAGATAGAGCTTCAAGAGCGGGCAGACCAAACCCCTCGGATCTTGAAGGCATTATAGCAAGATCTACCTCACAAAACTGCTCAGCCAACTGCTCTCTTCCTTTGAAACCACGTACAACAAGTTGATCACGGGAAATGCCTTGCTGGAGCAACATTTCTGCTACTTGCTGCTCTCTTCCAGTTTCTACTCCTACAACCTTCAGTTTGTAGGGCTGTGACATGTCTTTCAACTTTGCAATTGCCTGAGCAGCAATGTCATAACCTTTCAGCTGCAAGTCTTCACTGTCACCACTCCCTAGCAACAGAACAGAAAATGTTCTTCTTTCCTTAGAAGCTTGCTTTACATCCGCAAACTCAGAGAAGATGCCTGGGGTGAGGTTGAGAACATTTTGATCTTTCTGAAAGGGACGCAGATATCCTGAGAAAGCTTCCTCCAGCTTGGGTCCAACTGCTACAACTTGATCAGACAATTCACAGAGTTTGACTTCTAATTTGTGCTTTTCCTCTGCTTTAGAAACAGCATCTGCGTCATTTTTGAACATTCCAAGTTCTTCAGGGTCGGTGTGGACCACCTAAATCCATTTACAGTGACGTTGGTGTTTTACGAATTGAACTTGTCTGCCAAGTTGGACTCCATGTCCAATCACACAGTCCACAGCATGATGAGCTGGTAAAGAAGACAACCATAGATCTGGATCAACACCATGGAATTTTTCTGCTTGAATGAGATGGACATTGTGACTAGCAGCAACTCTTTTATCCTCTTCACTGCATTCAGGGAGATAGACACTGACTTCCACATTAGGGAACTTTGCCAACTGAATGGCGAGCTCTCTGTTGATGGTTGACACACCTCCTTTTGTTGACCTCCATTCACTGCTTAGAAGAGTCACTCTCAATGTTCTTCCAGAGGAAAAACTTGGAGCTTCCTCTTCATGACCTTCCTGTGATGTACAGGCTATGTTAAGAAAGGAGGACTCCTAAAAGGCAATATATTTACTGATAAGCTGCCAGCATTGTGTTTCCTTCTCAACTCAATTAGTTAAGGCAAAGGGTTAATAAGCAAAGAATATTGGGCAAATTATTATAAATACGCAGCTATCCATTTTCTGCTTTGAGAAAACAGTGTTTTGCTTGAAGCGAGGAGGTAAAGCTTTCTGGAATTTTGGAATGTCTACTGGAATGTAAAAACAAACAAATCCACTAATCCCCTTAAAATTGATGTACTCCATCTTCATCTTCAAAATCAACTCATTCTCTTCATGACTGTCTGCACAAAATTAATGGCTGATCAGCCAGGAGTGACTATCATTACATGAATTTGAGAATTTACTGAAACTTGGGGTTTGGGGAAAATTGGCATACAGCATACTGTATGAACAGTATACCGTATGTGATCAGTGCAATGTGCTAACTACATGTAGTACGTCTGTAACTGAGGCTATACAGATTATTGTGTCTTGTTTTACATCAACACTATGCACACAGTACATGTAAGTCTTACTGTGTGCATGGGGCTTTTTTGTTAAGGATTTGATTACGGAGGACCAAATTTAACTTAGCAGGAACCAAATAGCCAGGATAAAACATAATATTATTATACAAATGAAATTGGCAAGTAATGGTCCCTGCATCCCTGCTCTAACAAAACCCGTGCAGTGTGTAAGTTAATAAAACTAACTATTAAACTAAAGGATTTTCAACTTTTCTAAAGACTACATGTACACAGATCAGTCATAAACTTGTTGCAGGCTGAATCCCTGTAATCTTATGCCAACCTTTACCTGTCACTTCCCCTGTAATAATATTTCTGTACGTTCACTGAAACATAATTAGAAATACTGTTTCTTCAGTTTACACTGTACTATTCAAAATCTATTTTTATGAAATCTCCTTCACAGTACAAAGCCAGCCAAGTTGTTTAATATATGAAATCCAATTTAGTTTCTATGACAAGCTGAATTCAACCTTAATTTGTCAATTAACAAAAGTAGCATGTTTCTTATCTATTACTTCACACCACCAGTTCACTGTCACATCCAGAAGAATTTAAGGTTACAGCTGATCATAACAGACAACAAAGTTTCCCCTTAAGGCCAAAGATAATACCTTTGATAGCCTTGACATCACAGGAAGCCTTTAATCTTGTTGATTACTGAAACTGAAAAAAAAAAAAAAAAATAGAAAATCAAACATTTAGTAGGAACTGTGATTTTAATTTAGTTTAGATTTATAATTATGCACAGGAAAATTTTTTGAAAGTTCCAATAAGAAACTAAAAAAATAAAAAATAAAAATTGTTTACAACACTGAAAACAATATGGATTCTGGGGATTAGCGCAGTTCTTTTGCTTGTTTTTCTTCTGAACAAAATAGTCAATCGAAATTGCCGACGGAGCAACGTTAGCAGAGCTATGAGGGCGCTCTTTCGCATGTGTTTAGCCGTGCAACAGCGAAGTGAACTCCGTTACGGACTCTACAAAACGAGTGTGAAGAGGTGTTTTAGAGCGGATTGGTAAGCGACCAGTTATGCATTCTATCACAAATTCGGTGCATTTCACATCCGCAATGTGATTTCATTGGCGATTGAATAAGTTTTGAGTAGCATTAAAGTTTCCTTTTTATGGTACGGCGTTGTTATTTGAAATCTAGTTTAGTTTGGTCATTTAGTTATATTTTTTGGCCTGTTTAATAGCAGTTAATAGAGACATAGCATACAAAGCTCAGCGAAAGCTTGGAGATGTGGGCAGCTTTCATTATAACGATTCACACTTTACAGGAGCGGTACCTGTACAAACAGCAATACTACGACGAAGACTAAGCACATAAATAAATTCTGGAGTCATCCTGATTGTGTTGTACTGGGCCTTTTGGGATATTAAATGAGTGTAACCTTTCATGCCATATTGCGTTCTATAGTACTGCATTTGAGCTCACTTTACAGGAATTTTTTCCACTAAGTAATGTGACTGGCAAAACAAGGCCTGTCACCTTTGATATTATGGTGATTTAGAAAACGGTGTTCACCGTTGTTGGTCATTTTGCCCTGTTGCGCCGCGCATACAGCGAATATGACAGTCGCGTACCTGAACTGAACAAGGTTAATGATATAACTGCGATAGTACGTGTGTTCGAACGGTAAGCTTAAGTATCATTATCGGCTAATGCTAGTTTTCTTCAGGCTGCACTAGCTGCAATAACAATTTTTTATTATTTTTCAAACATACAGTGAACTGGTGGAGTAGCTTGTTTTGTGATTTGTCTGGCGCGAGCGGCTTCATTGGACGTGCTGTTCTCCATCGGGCCTATGCTCTTATTTTCTGATAGTCCTTCTTTAAAATAAGGTTGAAATGGCATTTTGTGAGCTTTTCATCTTTCCATAGACACAGCTATGAACGGTCTTCAGAAAAGTGAGCAGAGGTTGTGCGGTTAGCAAACAAATCGAATCGCGTGTGTCCAAACCATCCGTACAAAACCCGAAAGAAATGCCAATTATGAAGACCTTCACCGTTGTTACTAGAATTAAGCATCAAGCAACTATAAATCGATACGGTGTTATTGAATTTTCCTCAAAACGCGCACTATACATTTTATTAATTTTTGGAATTTTAAAATCAAGCCGTTTACCGAATCTTGCTAAAGAAATCTAGGGGAATCTAACCGGAAAAGGTTTGGCGAGTTCTTCTTTCTGCATCATTTCCAGTTTTCGGCCCAAGCGCTGCTTCGAATCGCATGGCGAGAAACTTTTCGTTTTTCTAGGCAAAATAGCGGAGATCGAACTCCAATTTTGGTAAATATCTTTTATAAATTTGGGTCATAAGCTTTCTGAATTTGGGAAGTTGTTTTGGGGTCTAGAGTATCCCTTTAATATAAAGAGTTGGAAATTGTTGGTATCAATGTTGTAACTTACCAAATCATACTCCAAGAACATTTGCACATCTTGAGCCAACTCTTTAACACTTGAACTGACAGATAAACTGAAATCAAGAATAGAAAAAACACAAACAAAGGTAAGTTAGATGTATTCCCCAGCACATAAATCAATAGGGTTGCGGCCAAAAGTGACATGATAACGAGATTTGTTGAGGTTTATCAAATCCATCATTAGTAATGAACATTATTTGTATTTTTTTTTTGTCTCAAACCTAAATTTCAGCAATTTTGTCAAAGCACTGAAGTGGCCGGTATGACCACCCTTACAACTGACTATTTCCCTTTGAAGCAGCCATTATCAGGAAACCCCATGAAAACCAACCACGCAGTCTCAGTAAATAATAATGAACATAGTATCGTTATTTATTTTACAAACTCTTGGAAGTGACTATATCTAATGCTAGTGACATGTTCTTAATGTCAATTCTCAAAGGAAATGTAACCATTCCATTTGCCTCAAAATGTTGGATAACAGAGAAAATATTTGAGAACCTGATTCAAATTAGTCAAAGCCACGATCTTCCGCACGCATACATTGTATCAGATGATGGTCAAGTGAGCTTAATGTCCCTGCTCACCTCTTGTGCTATGAGGTTTGTGTTACAAGGCAGTAGCTGCATATATCATGAATAACGAATAAGAGAGTATAACACTTGGGATCATTACAGGTCCACAAGTGACATTTTTATACAATTTTTAACATGTATGAATAGTGAAAGGTTATTGAGTTCAACTACAAAATGTTAATTTATTAACACTCCCCTTTTGTAGAACTCGTCAAAAGGAACTGTAAATGTTGATTAAGAAGTTATAAATTGTATTATGTTTGTCGAGGAAAATACGTTTGGTGTTGAGATGCTGCAATGTTTGTTTTTATTTTATTTTAAATTTCTTATTTAGCTAGATGCTGGCATGTTTATATTCCTGCCAAACTGTCCTTGAAGGGTAGGCTGAAGTGATGAAGTAATGTGGGAAAGGAGTTGCTGAATACTCTAGATATTGCCTGGGCAAGCATTGTACTATTGATAGCTGGAGTTGATACAGGTGGAGATGCAGCGGAGGTTGAAGCTGGGGTTGTACAGGTACATGTAACCATGCGAACATGGGGACGGATGTTGAAAGATTTTTTTGTGGGGGGGGGGGGGGGGGAGGGAGGGCATTGCTTTTACTGGTGATGAACACAGTCATTAGACAAGGTACAAGTCATGAGGATCATAAAGGCCTCAGTTCTATATTATAAAAATTAATTCCACCATTATTCCTCGTGAAGCGAGGGCCGAAGGCCCAAGTGTAGCGAGGTTACATGTAATAAATTTGTCAGGTGGAAGGCCCAAGCAGAGCTAAGCCGCGCAAATTCGAGCAAAAAAATATATTTTATTTATACATCGTTACAGGTGTCTGTGCTGTTGCCTGGTTCAAGGTCCATACTGTACAGTTGTACCAGTCTCAGTCCATACTGACAGCACACTGTTTCAACCAATCAGCACGCGCCTTATATTGAAATTTTATTATAAATGATAACAAAGAAGCAAGAGCAACAGAAACTCATCCATTCCCTAAACACATTTTCTAAACATCCAGCCATTAATCAATACCTCTTACTAACCAGGTTCAAGGTTTATATTGTAATGTGCACCAGTCTCAGTCCATACTGTATGGACTAAGAAAATGAGATTACTAAGATATTTATTATATCTCTGAGGTTACCCAGATGTAAGAAAAAGGAAACTTTCAAATTTAGTGGGCTGTACAGTGAAATACAGCCTGCAAAATTGACCAATCAAACTGCTTGTACTAACTGAGAGATACAATAAAAACTAATATGGCGTGAATTTTGACATGCAATTGGAAAACATTGATGTGTACATGATTGCAAAATAATAACAATAAATTATTAAATTCTCAGCCTCGGATATTGCATTTCTAGCGTTCTGATTGGTTCACTAAATCCTGGTTATCAGCTCATATACTGTAGTTTGACCTTATATGGAAAACGAATGCCCCAGGTGTCGTTAAGCTAAATTTTTTTAGAAAAGGAAAAGAAAAGGAAGAAAAGGAAGAAATACCAAACAACGCCATCTCAATATAACAACAATAAAAGCCACAAAGTTCGGTATGACACTATTTAATGGTACGTATCTCTGAAGTTTCCTTTAAAATCAGAAAAATTGCACGATTTTATGATTTAGATCACATAAACTTAACAACAACAACAACAACAATAACAACTGGTTACCTTCAAAAATTTCAGGATGGCTTGCAAATCATGGCGACCTACGAAATTTCTCAAGAAGAGCTTAATGCCTGCCTCTATGTTTCTCAGGGTTTTGAAATGAAAAGAAGTACCTGGAGGAAATGTGAAAATAGCTGGAGGACAATTGCACTGCATTAGCGGTGCTGTGCGACAAAAGCTGCACAGGGGGAGGGTGCGGTAGGGGGATACCCCCTCCTGTTGGGGGGGTCACGGCAAATTTTTAAATTTTGCATACCCAGAGAAGCATTCTAGTAATTTTCAGGGCAAAAAAGTGTTCGTTTGGAGGTCATTGTAAACTGAATTATAAACAATAGTTTTCTTCAAAATGTCACTAAGAGAAATGCAGCAACGATTTTTATTCAGTCGATATATGGCTTGCTGAAATCTGAATTGAGTCCTGACTACTTTTACTTCACTTAGACGTATTATTAATACAGTCAAACCTGTATATAACGGCCACCCTCGGGACTTGAGGAACTGGCCGCTTAATACAGGATCACTAAAAATACTCACTGGGCATGGTCTAATGTCAATTTTAATGGCGTATCATACAAAAACATTTCATGCAAGGAAACAATGGGACAATCAACACTCTTTCAAGAGATCAATACTTTAAACAAAGTTCAGTGCCAACTTGTAGTTGTTACGATCGAAGTGGAGTTATAACGATAATGTTGCTAATTAAAAGTAACACAATATACAATTTAATTCTTCAAGTTAAAATAACTCCTGTTATCCATGGTACTATGCATATGGCTTAGTTTCCATTCAAGGGTGGCTGCTTAATACAGGTAAAAATAACAAAGAAAGACAAACATAGGACTGCTACAGGGTGGCCGCCGCCGCTTAATAGAGGTGGCCGCCTAATACAGGTAACAAATACAGCGTTTGTATGCGCGAAAAATTGGGACTTTAAAAACTGGCCGCTTAATAGAGGGTCGCCGCTTAATACAGGGCCGTTATATACAGGTTCGACTGTATAAAATGTTACAATGATTTTCATACAATAATTACGCGGGATGCCCTGAAGGGGCATACCGTGTCTAAAAACGGGTCGATTTCTTTTTTTTTTTTTCTTTTTTTTTTTTTTTTTCTTCCTCGTAATCGCAAACCTGTACATTAATTTATTCATTAAACCCTCCCCTCTCCTACCCGGGATGTATTCTTCTGATTGTCTTCAACAAAAGCAGGCCAATCAAAATCCATTCTTGTCGCTTATATCGCTAGGGAGGGGACCCGCTCACCCCTACCTGTGTGACGTCAACGCATCATTTGATTTCTTCATTACTGACTGCATTAAATTGTGGCGCCATATTGTTAACATGTTGTGGACTCAAGTGTGCCGTTTTCAAACGGAAATTTCACCATTTTGAAGCGGTAAATCGAAAGAATAACTTCTAAGAAGCACTCGACATTTAAAACGGTGGAAATTGGAGAGTTCCTGGCTAAGGAATCGTGCTTTGTTTGACAGTCCCGATCCACGATGGATCGATGGGAGACTAAAAAGAGGTCATTGAGAAGCTTACGTTATCGTAATGGAATTTCCAAAATTTCCTGTGGGACCCTTTGTAGCGTAACACAAGGGAAACAAGATAACGCCATCTTCGTGACTCAAAATATCCATTAGCAAGGATAGTTTTATCAATCGGCGAAGCACACAGTTGGAATAAATGAATTAGCCCCAGTATCTCGCGTAAATGTCGGTACTCGTAGCAACAAATCTGCACATTAATTTATTTATTAAACTAGTCGGGATGTATTCTTCTGATTGTCTTCAACAAAAGCAGGCCAATCAAAATCTATTCTTGTCGCGTATATCGCGAGGGAGGGGACGTACTCACCCCTACCTGTGTGGCGTCAAAGCATCATTTGATTTATTCGTTAATCTAGGATTAAATTTGTGGCGCCATGCATATTGTTAACATGTTGTGGACTCAAGTGTTCCGTTTCAAACGGAAGATTAACCATTTTGAAGCGGTAAGTCGAAAGAGTTAGTTCTAAGAAGCAGTCGATATCTAAAACGGTGGGAATTGGAGAGTTCCTGGCGAAGGAATCGTGCTTTGTTTGACAGTTCTAGAGCACGATGGGACTTCGGAAGAGATCATTGATACGCTTACGTTATCGTAATGGAACGCGATCATCGTTACTCAAACTATTCCATTAGCAAGGATAGTTTTATCAATCTGCGAAGCAACTATTTTGAAGCGGTAAATCAAAAGAATGACTTCAAAGAAGCACTCGACATTTAAAACGGTGGAAATTGGATAGTTCCTGGCGAAAAAAAATCGTGCTTTGTTTGACAGTTTTAGATACACGATGGGAGACTGATACCCCTTTCCCCGGGAAATAACTGGGTATTTTCCCACACTGTCCATTCCGGTAGTCGAGCATTAGACTTTTTAATACCCATTTACCCCGGGGCATTTGATCATCTCATGTTTTTTACGTTACAGCACTTTTTCCCCCTTTAATGACCTATTCATTGGCAAATACAGTAAGTTTCTTATTGAATACGTCCATGTACAACAAAAATGGGACGCTACAGCAGCAGAATGGCCATTTTGGCAATACTACGGTGTGTTGGAATGTTTCCTGAGGTATTACAAACATTGTTTTGCAAGTCAACGATCTGTCATGTCACTCATCGTCGCTCGCGTGATTATCAACACTTCCATTTCTAAAATTAAAAAATAAAACAGGCTAACGTCATCACTCCCCGGGTCATCACGCAATGTGTTATTCAAGCTTTAATACGATGGGCCTCGTCAGTTTACCCATAAACGCATAAAATATTGCTCGTGTACCGACCGTATTAAGTTCTCTTTTTCAAACATCTGATTTTAACAGCCTTGAGGCTTGAGTAACATTTTCACAACAAATAGCGGTAGGAGAAATGTGCGGGTCATTGCGCATTTTTGACCTTTTGATTATTTTTGTGAAAACAGACGCATACGTCAGAGAATAAATATCCTAAAGGAACAAATTACTTTCATTGTTCAATTGTCGCCTGACGTCGCACAAACAGATACTTCATACTAACTAATTCCTTTGTTTTCTGCGGTCATTTGTTCCTCAAGAAAGCTACCAACAGTAAGTATATGACGTTCGCCTCTAGCTACGTTAGCTGTGATTTCATACAATAACAAAAGATGAGAATTTCGTCAAACAGACCGGTAGGAGTGGTATCTGACGAAAATGTCGGTGGGTGAAACAACATAACGCTATCTTTGTGACTCATACTACTATTGCATGCACACATGGAAAACGCTGATAGGATTTTATGAATTTGGATGATATCCGTTATCTTTAGCCTGAGTGATTCTTTTTTCTTTCAGCTCAGATTGCTTCACGAGAATTTCCGCTATCTCTGAGATTGCTGTGACCTTTAATACGATTACGATATCATTAGCAACTTTTGAAATTGATTGAAAATTAGCCTTTGAAAAGTTATAATTTCCCTTAATAAATGATCCCTTAACAAGCTTAGTCAATATGAAATGCTATCTAATCTTTGCAAGCTTATGTGCACTCTGGAGGGATGATGTACGGTGTTTTGAGCGAAAAATCAATTATGTTATTGCCATGCTATGAAAACAATCTCGGTGTAAGGTTACGTTGTGATGGTGCAAACAATCTGGGTACAATGTTACTTTGTGATTGTGCAATCAATCTGGGTACAAGTTTACGCTGAAATGGTGCAATCAATCTGGATACAAGGTTACGTTGAAATGGTGCAATCTACGTTGATAAAGACGGCGAATAGCAAGTTAAGCGTTTAGTTACATGGTAACAATTGTACTTTGCGATTGGCGTTGAGTTCGAAACGTTTTCATTAGTCGTATTTAGAGATCTTTTTCGAGGAGGACACCAATTACTGCTTGAGGTAACTGCTTTTACCTAGACTCTGTTTGGTTGATATAGCTTGTAATCAGTAGCGGTATTTTGTACGAAATGACAAATAGGCGAAAAGTGTCCTGCAGATCTCGGTTTATATATTCAGAGTTTACGTTCACTCGTGTTTCACGGCAAGGTTGTGGTTTGTAATTTATCTTAACTGGAATTAATTGAAAAAGCGTTGATTTTTTTTTTATACATACTTCTGATTTGATGGTTTTTAATTTATCTTTAAAGCGACGATTGGGGAAACTGTCATCCTTATACTTTTGTGTTAAGACTGCATTTGGTAGCATACCAAAGACTCAATAATGAATTGTTGTTTCTGATGAAAGGAAGCTTCAACAACGTTCATCATTTTTCTTTTCGCGCTGCACCCGACTTGGGACCCTGTTCACAGGCCAGAGAGGATGAGCTACCTCTTCCTGTCTTGTCACAGGCTAATGTAATATATGAAACAAGAACCCGTTAAGAGTTTAAGCTGCTCGATTGCAGCGTCAGTTAACTCAGTAATACTCAACCTCTGTATTTGAATTTTCATGACTTGACCCTCATGTGCAGCCGCTCTAATTATAACAATGCCCTACACACGGAAATGTGACTGCCTGCGTGATGCAACGTTTTCTATTATGTCGTAACGGGGAACTCATTTACCGTAACATCACTAGAAATCCCTATAGGCCCTCTAAGGAAAAACAAGAGAGCCTGTTGGGCAAAACTATTACGTCATGTTCTGTATTTTTAATTACATCGCGTTGTAGGGAAAGTTACCTCGTGTATTTACGGCTTATGTGAAGTACATGTAATTTAGAAATCTTCGGTAGAGTCTTTTCTCGCCATATCGAACAAAGGATAATAACAGCGAAGTTTTACTCTCATTTGAAATACAGTCGAACCTCCCTTTGCGACCACCCCTCACGAGCAACCACTTTTCCAAAATACCAAACGTTTTCAAGTCAAATCACTATAGATGGAACCTCTCGTAGGCGACCACCTCTCGTAAGCGACCACCTCTCGTAAGCGACCACTTTTAGAGATGATTGTTTATAATTTTCAATGGTTTTTAACCTCCCGTAAGCGACCACTTGACACACAATCTGCTGTTTCTATCACGGGCGAAAATTGACTGTAACATATCGGCCCACATCATTACAGCGGATACCGTATTTTAATAAAAAGTGTTTTAAAAAGTCTCATAGCCGGAGCTACCGGAAGTGTCTCCCGACATTGAAACAAATGATAACATATAACGCACTATAGTGCACACTGAAAAAAACTTTAATCTGAATCCCTTATAGGAAAGAAACTCTCTCATCTTGTAAATAGCATTCATGTACATGCACGACCAATGATGACTCTCTTAACCTTGTATCATCTAGCCTGCGAGCAAGCTCTCCACCCCCAAGAGAGCTTGCTCGCAGGCTATGTATTATCCAACAGAAAAATTGTGGCGATAAAGAACGTCAACTGGACTATGTAACAAACAAACAAACGCCAAAGTTGTTGATGTGTTACGCTTGAAATGAAACATTGCCGTTTACTGTTTGCTCTTAAATCAGGCAGTCTAAAGAAAAGTTTTTACTTTGGATTTCAATAAGCACTGGCAAAAGGGTGTCCGCAATTTCCATATGTAAATTACCCGAAATTTAGACCCCCACCCCCCTCCCCCCCGTGGTCTGACCTCTGGCAAGCGACAACCTCCCGTAAGTGACCTCATATCCTTGACATTATGGGTAGTCGCTTACGGGAGGTTCGACTGTAATCATTGTCCCATTGATAATAAATACAACTAATTTAACACTTTTTTATATAAACTGGGCTCATGTCACCTAATTGGAGTCGATTTTTTGTGCGTACTTGCGTGTTTCCTTTTTACAGACTGGCGCCAAATAAGCCAAAACAGTGTTGGCAAGGACGTCAAATCCCTGCAGGGAAAAGAAAGAAAAACGCTCTATAATCCCTCGACCTCACAGGGTGGAGGTTAAGCGATAAATAGGTCCCTATTGTCGATTACTGGCGCCTTTCTCTAATAATCCCCCTTTGATGAGGCCTGAAATTAAATGATCCCCTCTCCAGAAGCTTCAATAATCTCAATGGCACTGGTAGAAATGTTTTTCGCAATGCTTAAATGGTACACTTGGACAAGTCGAAGTAGCCGGAAGTCAGGTCTCTGTGGCGGTATCGGTATCGGTAATTACCTAATCATAAGCAACTTCCAGTATGATGTCACGTAACTTAATGGAAGGTCAGAAAAACAATCTCATGCTAGCTTTCTGAGTTGCTCATATACTGTATTTTGTTTTATTTTAGTAAAATAATTCTGATTAGTTTTCAGCAGTTATTTTTTCTTTCAATTTTAACAGATTATCTTTTTTTTTGGTTTTGTTTTGCAGGTGTAAGTTGTTGACGTTGAATTTCTTCCTGAGAGTGAAACCAACTGATTGTTAGCAAGGAAGGCCTACAAAACGTAGCACCTACATAGTGCTGGACTGTTTGTTACAAGAGCATCCAGTGGCAGAAAACGTAGCGACCACAAAGCGTAGCAGTCAGCTGATTATCAAAACAGAAAACCCAACAAAGAACATCCATCGTAGCAGCCACTCGGTTGTTACAACAGAACACCCATTGTAGCAGCCGCTCGGTTGTTACAACACCCATCGTAGCAGCCACTTGGTTGTTACAACAGAACACCCATCGTAGCAACTACTCGGTTGCTACACCCATCGTAGCAGCCACCTGGTTGTTACAACAATAAGTAGCAGCCACTTGGTTGTTACAATTGTTACACATTATACACAATTGTTACACAGAAAATAACAGATATTCAAAGCTATACAAACCTTGCAAACCTTGGAAAACAAAGAGTGTGACATAAAACAGAGAGTGCGATATTGAAACAAAAGAGACAGTGAATTACACAATAAAGAACTGTGAAGAAGAGTCGGACAAAAATAGTTACAGAGTATTTAACAATGCTTGACATGAATAAAAAAGTGAAAAACGGTACTTGTAGGTCACTTTTTGCATTGTTTATTAATAATATTAAAAGGGATACTAAAAGAAGACGACATCATTATCGAGAACCCAGTAGAATCCCATTAAGAGCTCTAAAGAAGGGTTTAAAAAGGAGAAACAGAAAATTGGTTAGAAAGTATGTTTTAAAAACTGTCCCAAAATCGTCTTTTCTTTATCAAATTATGAAAGTAGCTTCATTACGAAAAACAGTACTTTGTAGCACTAGGAAAGCTATGGAAAACTGCACAAGCAAATATCTTGCATCGAAAAAAGAAAGGACTTATAAAAATGTTAATCATGAAATGACACATGTCACTACAAAGGAATCTAGCGATATAGAGACCAATCCTTATCCTCGTGTCCTTGCTTTACGTGGACTCTTCGATCCTTGCGTTATTTCAAACAAAGAAGCACATATTATTAATGGAAATATATTCATCAGTAAAGCGACAAATTCCAAGACCTCTTCCATCAGTGAACCGTCACAACAGGGAACAAATGCTAGAAGACATTTCATGAATTATTGCCTTACTCATTCAGGCAAGTTTTCATGTGCGGTAGATTGCTTTCTTGAACTTAGCGTTGCTATTTTTAAAGATTCTCTGAAAGATATCGAACGTAATGAGTTTTTTCAAACTTTATTTGACGCATGTCTACAGTTAGAAAACCATGATGTACAAACAGAAATGACAGTAGTTCGAGAACCTGTTTGGGTTTATCTAAGACAACATTGTAACTCATTTGCCGCAATGTCTGCAGATGCTGTATTTAGTGACATATTTACGTTGGATACAGTTGGTATGATGACGGAGGAATTAAAATCCCTTTTTCTTATACAACAAAGTAATCAGTCAGTTTGTTCATCGTGTAACAATGCAATTATAAAAAACACAGCTATATTTGTACTTTACATAAATTCTCCGAACTTGCTTCATAATGGCTTAGAGAATTATGTTTCTGAGGCTATATTACCAAATAGCAGTGCACTCTATTGTGATTTGTGTCAAGAGCATTCTGGGGATCTTCCAATGCTACAACATTTTATTACGCTTCCACGATTTTTAACTGTGGAACTGTCATCCAATTATATTAATCAAATATTTTTTCCTTTGACTATGGATGTACTTGGTCAAAATTATGTACTTAAAGGCATGGTTCGATGTATAAGTTCTCATTTTACAGTTGCTATAAAAGATGATGCTCGTTGGATATATGTAGATGATATGTGTGTTTCAGTTAGAATTTACACTTCGTTTCAGCACCTCTTGAGTATCCATTCTAACGGTTGGTTTTTTGCTATATATGAAAAGTCTTCAATAAGAGATAATAATTCTTCAATAAGAGATAATAATGGTATACAAAAAAATGCAGTAGCGTGCAAAACTGTGCAGCAAAATTGTAATAATGTTCTTGTTGGTACTTTACCGAAAGATGTACCTATTATTAAAACTACAAATAATGAAACTATAACGAAGAGTTCTGCTATAGCTCTGTATGCAATTTGTTTTTCTGTTGTTAAACCTTGCAGTTATTGGAAGTCTGATACATTAGATGCTCTTGTTGAATATGGAAGTGCTTTCTTTACTGAGACTATTAAAAATCAGACAAGTTCCAGTGAACTACCACAGAATGTTAATATATGCGGTGCCAATATTAATGTAAAATTTGTTACGAGCAATAAAGGAATTCTTGTATGTAATTCAGTTTTTAGTAAATTAGCCCTTGAGAGGTTGATGTTGCAGAATGTAACTAAGAGTTCAGGATTTTTACTTCAGTTTCCCAGCCTATGTTTAAGTTGCGTTTTTCACAAAACCAGCAGAAATACAACATTTTACTTAATTTCTTTGAATAAAATTCAAGGACTTAATGTACACAGAGTAAGTGATAAAAATTATTTAGTCGAAAGGGTCTATCAAAGTGTGACAAATACTGTAAAGTCTAATGAAATACAGTATTTTTTTCAGAGTGTATTGTGCACGTGTGAGTTAAATAAAGGTGAAAAACAAAAGATTATGAAATGCCACAAATCTGCTAAGTGTAAAATAGAAAATGCAATTAAAAGGAGAAAGTCTTATTCTCAATTCGAGCCTGCAAGGAAAAAAATCTGCTTAGATAAGTACCGTGAGTGTTACAATAAGAAAAAACAAAAAGTTCTGATTGCACGCACCGAAAAATATAAATCTATGGATAGAAATGAAAAGAAGAATCTTCTTGTTGCTCGTGCTAAAAAATATAATTCTATGGATGTCAATGAAAGAAAAATTCTTCTCACGGCTTGTGCAGGAAAATATAGATCTATGGATCCCAATGAAAAACAAAATCGTCTCGCTCGTTGTGCAGAGAAATATAAATCTATGGATCCCAATGAGAAACAAAATATGCTAACTCACCGTGCAGAGAAATATAAATCTATGGATCCCAATGAGAAACAAAATATGCTAACTCACCGTGTAGAGAAATATAAATCTATGGATCCCATTGAGAAACAAAATATGCTAACTCACCGTGCAGAGAAATATAAATCTATGGATCCCAATGAGAAACAAAATATGCTAACTCACCGTGCAGAGAAATATAAATCTATGGATCTCAATGAGAAACAAAATATGCTAACTCACCGTGCAGAGAAATATAAATCTATGGATCCCAATGAGAAACAAAATATGCTAACTCACCGTGCAGAGAAATATAAATCTATGGATCCCAATGAGAAACAAAATATGCTAACTCACCGTGCAGAGAAATATAAATCTATGGATGCTCATGAGAAAGAACAACTCTTAGCTAAAACAAGAGAAACTTATCACAACATGAAAAACGAAGAAAAAGAAAAATGGCTCGAAAAGATCAGGAGAGTGGCTAGGAACACAGAAGAAAGAAAAGCTATCTCAGGCAATGACTTGGACTTCTGTATTGCATCTTTTCAAAAAGCAGTAAGAGAAGGTCCTTATTACATATGTTCTGTGCGTAATAGAATTCTTTATAGGAAAACAGTAATAGAATTAAAGAAAAGTAAATATGTCAAACAGCATCTTTTCACAGGAAAAATGTCTTTTGATAAGAAAGAATATATCTGTAAAACATGTCACTCTAAATTGTTAAAAGAACAAGTTCCATGTCAAGCTGTTTATAACAAATTAATGGTTGATGAAATCCCCCTAGAACTAGAATGTCTAGAAAAACTTGAGCAGATTCTTATATCTCAGCGCATTGTCTTTGAAAAAATAGTAATTATGCCCAAAGGTCAACAAAGGAAAATTAAAGGAGCTATCTGTAATGTGCCTGTAGAATGTGATCATACCTGTAATGTCTTGCCTAGACCTCCTGAAAGCTCGGGAATAATTATGTTAAAACTTAAAAGAAAGCTTGATTTTAGAGGCCATGTTTACTTTCAAGCTGTACGACCTGCAGTTATACTCAATGCGCTAAATTGGCTCAGAATGAACAATCCTTTATATAGTGGTATAACAGTTAATATTGAAAACATTGACATAAATCTGAGAGAAATGCAGTTACGAGCTGATTCAGACAGTGCCGATGGTGAAAGGTCTCCGATTATTCAGGTATCTTGTGAACAGAAAGCAACAAATGATCAATGCAAAGTGAGGAGGAAAGAGATGATCCTTTGGATGAATTTAGAGCAGCAACTTCTGAAACCTGTTTACAGTCAGTGCTACCAGATTATCCTGTAAGTGTGGACAAAAATACCAGATTAAAGTCCCATGGAAATGAAATTTTTAATATTGCACCAGGTGAAAATAAACATCCAGTTTCATTCATGACTGATAAACATTGTGAAGAATTAGCATTTCCAGTATTATTCCCAAAGGGCAGATTTGGCTATACTGTAGAGAGAGCGGTTAATCTGTCACCTACAAAATACTTCAATGCCCGTCTCTTACATTATAGTGGTAAGTTTGCAATGAATCCTGAATATTTGTTTTTTGCGCAGTTCATCATAGAACAAAAAAAAGTTTCAGATAGTATTGCTATTGCTCTGACAAAAGTTCATGGACAGTCTCTGACTGCATCTCATTTAAGATCTAATGTGCGAAATTTTCAAAATCTTATTTTTCAAGACCAGGCTTACTTGTTTTTAAGACAAATTCCAGGTACACCGCCATACTGGCAAAAATTTATGTATGAAGTTATAGCGATGGTAAAACAACTTGGAATTCCAACATGGTTCATGACATTGTCTTGTGCTGACCTTCGATGGCCTGAGCTGTTTCAAATTATTGGGAAGATACAAGGACTTAATTTAACTGATGAAGAAATTGAAGGATTGTCTTACAATGAGAGGTGCTCTATGCTTAATTCTAATCCTGTTGTTGTTGCTAAGCATTTTCAGTACAGAGTAGAGACATTTTTCACTGAAGTGTTATTCAGCAAAGGAAATCCTATTGGTAAAATATTTCATTATGCTTTACGTATTGAATTTCAAATGAGAGGATCACCTCATTTACATGCACTAATATGGACAAGTGATTGCCCAAAGTTAACAAATGAAACAAAAGAAGATTACATAAAATATATAGACAATCATGTTCAAGCATATTTGCCAGATAAACAAAAAGATTCTCAATTATTTACCTTAGTTCAAACTTATCAGAAGCACAATCACTCAAAGAGTTGTAGAAAATATACTAATGTTCCATGCAGATTTAATTTTGGACAATTTTTCACAAAGAGAACAGTAGTAGCAGAACCACTTTCTGAAAAGTTAGATGAAGAGTTGAAAAGAGACATTTTAACAAGAAGAAATGAAATTCTTTGCTTAGTAAAAGAGGAAATAAATAAAATCTTGAACCCAAATAAACCACAGTATAATCCTAAGACAACGGAAGAAACACTTTTGAGTTCATTAGGTGTTACAGAAGAACAATATTACTGGGCCTTGTCTATATCTGGTGATTCTGATTTTGATCTGCATCTTAAAAGACCGCTTGATAGCTGTTTTATCAATAATTATTTTGTTGCTGGAATAAAAGGTTTTAGGGCTAATGTTGACTTACAACCTGTTTTTAACCATTACAAATGTATAACTTATGTTTGCTCATACTTCACAAAGGATGAAACAGAATGTTCACAGGCTATTGCCAATGCAGCAAAAGAAGCAAAGACTTCAAATTTGGCCATTAAAGACAGTTTGAGAAAAATAGGAGCGGCTTTTCTTTCTACTAGAGAAGTGAGTTCACAAGAATGTGTATATAGATGTATGCCTGAACTTTGGTTGAGAAAAGTTTTCCCTAAAACAGTTTTTGTGAGTACAGATTTAAATGACAATAGAATTCGAGTTGCAAAGTGCAAAATAGAACTTGATGAGTTAGATGAAGATAGTACAGATATTTACAAATCCAATATAATCGAACGCTATAGCATCAGACCTAACAAAATCCCAATTATTGATAACTTATGTCTAGCTGAATTTGCTACATATTATTACAAAGAATACAAAAATGATTGTGAGACAAGCGATGCACAACCTGAAATTCTTACAGATGATGTTATAGAATCACATGTTCAATTTACTACAAATGCAGCTGTCATTAACTATTTACCATCCAAAATAAGATTAATAAACACAAATGAAGTTATGACATGTAGAAAAACTAAGGCTGTATTACGGTATCATAGACCTAACAAAGTAAAAGAGCCCGAAAAGTACTTTCACCACTTACTTATGCTGTACTATCCATGGCGTAATGAAGATAGTCTTATTGGCAATGGACAAACATATGCATCAAGATTTTATGAGCCTAAAGTGCAAGCTATTGTTGAACAAAAAAGAACAATATTTGAACCTGAAGCAGATGCTATAACAGAAGCATTAGAAGCCCTAAGAAATAGTGAAGTTAATAATTTTAGCCATTCCTTTGATTCTTTAAATGATCAAGAAAATGAAGACTTGCAATTAGATATGCAAAGTAATGTTGAAAGTGATGAAGAATCATTTAATGAACAAATTATTTCACATCTTTCTTCCAATTCTAGTAGTGATAAAGTGTCTACAAATGCAACAATTACAAGTTATGTTCAACCAAGGGAAATTTCTGATGATCTATTACGTGAACATATAAGGTCGTTAAACAAGAAACAGCGTATTGCGTATGATAGTGTGCTACGCTGGTGTAGAAACAAAGTTAAAAATCTTCGTTCTCTAAAACCTTACGACATTAACCCAATATGTCTTTTTATGACTGGAGGTGCTGGCTCAGGGAAAAGTCATGTAATAAATACAATATATCAGACAGCAATTAAAACATTTAGACAGACAACAAATAATCCTGATCTGCCAACAGTACTGTTAATGGCGCCCACTGGTGTTTCTGCGATACACATAGGCGGAACAACTATACATTCAGCGTTGGCTATCCCTAAAGAAACCGGTGACAATCTTCCAGCAATGTCTGACCAAAAGAAAACACAAATGAGACTTACACTGTCGGAATTAAAGCTTATTATAATAGATGAAATTTCTATGGTTTCTAACATTACTCTTCTTCATATACATCAAAGGCTAAGGGACATTTTTGGATCATCCAGCTCTAAACTATTTGCTGGTATAAGTATTATAGCTGTAGGAGATTTGTATCAACTACCACCTATACGGAGGAAACCTATTTTTGAAAAATTCAACAATGAGTGTTTCAATTTATGTCATCCATGGCATGTCTTCACGATGATAGAATTGACTGACATTATGAGGCAGAAAAATGATCGGCAGTTCGCCGAAATTTTAAACAGATTTAGAACAGCTTCACAAACTGAAGAGGATCTTAATTGTATTAATTCTCGAGTATTAGTCCCATCAACAAACAATTACCCCTTGAATGCACTTCACATCTGGGCAGAAAATGATCCTGTTAATGAACATAACAACAAACAACTTTTACAATTATCTACACCATTGTTTGTACTTAGAGCTACAGACCAGTATCCATCAAATGTTACAAAACAAGATATTGACAAAGTATTATCGAGAGGGAGATCTGAAACAGGAGGGCTTGAATTTGAAGTGAAGATTAAAGAAGGTGCTAGAGTAATGCTTACTACAAATATTAATATTGCAGATAGACTTATAAATGGGCAAATGGGAACTGTTGTTAAGATTCATGTCAATAAAAAAACACAAAAACCAACTGTGGTTTATATAAAGTTTGATGATAATGAAGCAGGAAGAACTTTAATACAAAACAGTAGTAGTATATTTGCTAGAGAAAATGCTGTTGTTCCTATTGAACAAGTATTATCAAAAATAAAAGTTCGACCAGGTAAACCATCTTCTCCAGAAGTACAGAGAATTCAATTTCCAATAAGTCTAGCTTGGGCATGTACAATTCATAAAGTCCAGGGTTTAACACTGCGAAATGTTGTTATAAGTTTCCATTTGAACAAACAAAGATCTTTTAACTATGGACAAGTATATGTTGCGTTAAGCAGGTCAACTTCACTTCAAGGACTTCATATTTTAGGAGAAATCAATACTAAACACATAAAAGCAGATCCTAGAGTACATAATGAATATGATAGATTAAGAAGTTTCAAGTTAGTAGATTTAAAAGATATTACACATTCAAATAAACGAAAAATAGAAGATAACAATTTAGTTGTAACATTATGTCTTTTAAATATACGCTCCCTAAGAAAACATAGCTCTGATGTTAAATGTGATGTAAATCTTTTGAAAAATGATCTTATAGCATTCACTGAGACTCAACTTTTACCTAATGATAACGATTCAGATATTATAGATAATTTATCTCCTTTTTCCTTATATAGGTATGATCATAATTCAGATAAATATTCAAGTTTGGCCATATGCATCAAAAAAAAATTTCATGTAACAAATCAAGAATACTACCCAACTTTAAATGCTGTTAGGTTTATGTTCACATTTAACAACCATAGATCATACGACGTAAATATTTCTCTCCTTTTAATTTATCGTAAAAATAACTCAAACATACTTGACCTTATTAATGGTATTGACTATTTAGTTAGAAGTAATCCTATCGATATAATCCTGGGAGATTTCAATATTAACTATTTTAGCAGCAAAGACATGGAACCACTCTCATCATTAATGCAGTCTTTGGATTATTTACAGATTGTAGAGATACCTACATTTATTTCAGGTAGTTTACTAGACCATGTTTACATCAGACAAGCAAATAAACTTAATATTGATAGTTCAGTAATCAATGTGTACTACTCTGATCATGATGCAATAAAAATAACAATACGAATTTAAACTTCGCGTTTACCGTTTCGTATTTGATAAATAATAGACTTCGTGTCTCCAATCCAAAAAATAATTCGTTAAATCAAAAAAGAATGTTAAATACTTTGATATGATTTGATCTGATGAGACACAGAAAGGAGCCCGTCCATCCTTCCTAGCCGAGTGGATGTATTGTCATCAATGCATTCATGGATTCTGTTATCAAGTAAGTAGGATACAAAAAGGCTTTTTACTTTTTCTATATCAACGTTCGATTCCTTACTGTGATGTTTTGTTGAGATGTAGAACTTGATTGATTTGATTAATGCGTCGATGGATTGTATTATCAAGTATGCAGAATACAAATAGATTTTCTAATAAATTAATTTGTAAATGAAAGAAATGGATCAGCTTTATGATTCCAGTAGCATTAGTGATTCCAGCCATTATTCTTTTCAGTCACTAGCGCAAGATATAATGGGTAGATGCTCAAGTCTAAACTTCCTGAAGAAATGTAATATAAAGATCCGGTACTTAGACGACAAACATAACTCATGGATCAATTTATCCAACAACAACAAACGAGGCTTCAAGAATTTTGGAAGACCAAAAGAACTGCTTCAGAAAGGGAATTTTTAAACAATTAAATTGAGGACAGTTCAAGCTAGCCCTTCTCGAGGGGGTGCTTCAAGTACCAATGTTCGGTTTGGCGCAAGAACTCCTTCGCGCTGTCGCCTATTGAAAAAGGCACAGGCGACAGTTTCAAGTTTGGAAAGAATTCTGCAAACCTGAAGTATCTCAGTGAAGCAAAGTGTCCAGTGACAGACAATGGAATAAAATACATTGGGAAGCACTGTGTTAAGTTAAACTACTTGAATATCAAAGGATACAAAGCTCTACGAGATGTCGGCATAACTCACATCGTTCAAAACTGCTTTAAACTGATATTTCTTGATATGGGGAAGTGTAACATCATGGATTACGATAGTGATGGTATGCATATTATCAGCATTCATTGGCCTCCGTTTAAGAAACTCATTATACGAAGATGTGAATATATGACAGCTACAGGAATCAAGACTATTGCTGCACAATGCTGTAGCTCCCGGCAGTACTTACAAGTGCAAGAAATCTTAGAAAACTGTAGATAAAGAAAAAAATATTACTGTATTCATAGTATGTGCACATGGATAAAGCATTTGTTCAGTCTGTTTTTTTTTTTTTTTTGCTTGCTTTGTAGAGTAACTTGCAGCTCCAATACAGTGAGTTGTGCTATCTTCTTGATAACTACGGCGTGAAGAGGAAATTAAACTATGTAGTACATCGTCACGTACCTGGAACTGACAAGGAGCAAGCAACCATATCGTTTTAATGTTTTAGATTCAAATGTGCTGTTTACAGAAAGAAAATTAACCTTTTAGAAGGGGTAAATCGAAAGGATAAGTTCCAAGAACTACTCGACAGTTTAAAAGATAGAAAAGGGACAGCTAGCGGTATTGACTGCGGACCAGATTGTGCTTCGCAGTGCAAAGAGCCAGGAAACCTGCGCTGCAGACTTTGTCGAACTGATGCCTAAACGTTATTGGAAATCCACTTCATAAAAAACATTCAAAGTCTGATTGTCAATTTCTACTTAAAGTTTACGTCTTCATTAAGTAAACTTTTTGTCTTCAACAATAATATTATCTTTTGTCTCCTGAGTCAGATAGTGTAATCTGCCCCGGGTCATGACGTTTTCCGAAAGCAATTGCCGTTATAATCTCAGGATAGCTGTGAAGCGTACAATGGAAATAAATCAGGAACAGCATCACGCGTAAATGCCAGTATAGGCATCTTGTTTTTATTGATGAATCACTTGATCAGCATCTCTATCAATAACGTTACACGGTTGTGGTATCCGCCTTTTCATCTGTGATAGCAATATGACTTTCTTGAAGGAAGCGATGTACGAACCCAAATGTACAGACTGTGCTCGCAGGTGCCACGTGTATAATTCGCCTACCCGCAAGATGAGAAGGGTAAAAGCAGGCGTCAAATGACAGATACTTCGAGGAACCTCAAATAGTTTCCAGTTCATGTTAGATGTCGTTGAAACAACTTAAAGACAACGCTGGATAGTAGTTAATGAACATGAAGAAGATGTATATAACTATTTTAATAATTATATAAATCTGGGTCCCTGGCAAAAATATCCACGTCTGTAATCAGCTACGTTATTGACATAAATTCATACTTTGGAGACAAAAAGTACCTGGCGCAAGCCCTAAAAGTAGCTGGTGACTTTCGTTGGGCGTCGGGTGCTTTTGAAAACCCTGGTTTCTATGCATTTACGAGGACTCCAGTTACAAAAGTTCATCTATGAAATCCGTACGAGCGGCGGCCATAATGTTCAATTCCATCGCTCAGCACTACTCAGCAAAACATTTGCACAAACGTGCACAGATCTTACGCTTCTCCATAAGCTCGAAGTTTAAAAACTTGCACTGAATGCTTGTCTCAGTGAGGTTGCACCTCGTACACTTGGACTTGCTGTGAGTGTTTTAAAACGTCTGCGAGGAATTCAATTCAGCGTAAAAAAGCTCTCCTTGATCCCTTCTTTCGCTCGGCATCACACAGCAAAACATTTGCTCAAAGGTGCACAACTATTATGCTTCTCGACGAGCTGGAACTTCAAAAGCACTTGAATGCTTGTCTCAGAAAGGTTGTAACTCGTACATTTAAACGTTTCTTGAATTTGAGATGTCCGACTGTGTCCGATCTTCTTCCCTTTCGATTTGCAAAGAGCTGCATGTGTCATGTGATCATTAAGTTTCGCGCGTTTTGGTTGGAAGTTGCCTCAAAATCCGGTCTTTTTAATTTGAAAGAAATTTTTAAGAATTAAAATCAACGATAAAAGTTTTGAATGACGTTTCGATGACTCGCTCATCATTTTCAAATTCTAAAAAGTCAGATTGTTAAAAGTTCATGAACAAAAGCACTCAGCTATTGGAAAACACCTGCGTGACTCTCACAATCAGAAGAACAAAGACCTCACTGAACAATTCACTATACTGAAGAAGTGTCGTGGGAAATTTGAATGCTTGATCTACGAAATGCTTTTTATCCAGGAAAGGAAACCGAAACTGAACACTCAATCAGACTCAATAAAAGCGAAACTATTTAGTACCTAATTAACACTCACTACATTCCACATTGTAGTTTTTAATCACGTGCAACGAGACTTCACACGCGTTCTTAATATTTAAAGAACTTTTAACAATCTGACTTTTTAGAATTTGAAAATGATGAGCGAGTCATCGAAACGTCATTCAAAACTTTTATCATTGATTTTTATTCTTAAATGTATATCAAAAGCGTTTGTTATTAATGAAATTTTTACTTAAAATAAATTCACTAAACTTCAACAGCAATACCCAAACGCGGAGAATTTAATAAAAAAATTATTCCATTCGCGCTTGTTACACGGAATGCCCACAGGGCATGACGTGTCTAGGTTTCGGTCGGGTATCTTTTTTTTTTTCTTCATCGTATACACAAATGTGCACATTAATTTATGCATTAAAATATGTCCTCCCCTAGTGGGGATGTATTGTTCTGATTGTCTTCAACAGAGGCGGCCCAATAAAAATCTATTTTTCAGGCACATATCACGAGAGAGGGGACCCACTCATCACTTCCTGTGTGACGTCAAATCATCATTTGATTTATTCATTAAAACTAGATTAAATTCTTCCCTCTCCAAGAAGGGATCTATTGTTTTGATTGTCTTGAACAAAAGCGGCCCAATCAAACTCCATTATCCGCGCGTATATCGCCAGGGAGGGGACCCACTCATCTCTACTTGTGTGACTGCAAGGCAAATCATCATTTGGAAAAGTTGTTTTCGTTCAATGGCGGCCACATGTCTGAATTTAGGACTCCGAATCTGCCGTTTTCAGAAAGAAAACGAACGTTTTTCGAGCGGTAAATCGAAATAATAACTTCTAGGTAGTACTCGAAAGTTGAAACGGTGGAAATTGTGTGAGTTCACAGCGAACAAACTTTACTTTCACAAACAGATCGAATAATTCAAAGCCAAGGAAGCCAGACCAGTTCAGCGGGGTCATGACGTTATTGCAGAGTTATTGCCGGTATGATTCCCAGTAACACAATGATAAAAATCGTTATCGCAGAGTGATTTCCGGTATGTTTCCCAATAACACAATGACAAAATATCAAGCAGTCTCTCTGAATAAAACCATTGAATTATTTCAATTGCGAAGGGAAGATAGTTTTTAAAAATCTGCGAAGCATACAATGGAAAATAAATGGGGCTACATTAAGCATTCCGTGTAATGCCATTAGAGGTGCATCTTGTTAGATATGAGCTTGGTTATAGCTAACTCGGCGCTTCGCGCCTCGTTGGCTATTTACCATCTCATATCCAACCCGCGCTCATGGAATAATTGTTAATTATTGATCTAAGATAACATTTAATGATTTTGAGGGACCACAGACAACTGCAGAAGGTGGAGGAACATGGTTTAAGCATCTACAGTCATTTGGATCATCTTTGATCAACATTGTGGAATTGAAGACAGTAACTAGCAAGATTTCGCACAGCCCCATACTTTAATTATGCAGACATTTTTACGACTTAAACACCATTCATGCTCGTTCTTTGTGTAACAGGTATGACAGGGACACAGGTATGAGGTACTGAGGTAATGAGGTACTGAATTAAGATGGCGGGACCTCCATTTCGTCGTTGTATCGAAATTACCCAGAATGCAACTCGGACGGCAAAGGGGAAATCAAGGGCTTTGAAAAGTGGCTCGAATCAAATGGCTGATGTTCGAACAGCTGTACGCGTGAGAGGCAAAATTGGAGATAAATGCTTAGTCATGAGACTAAGGTTTGCTGTCATGAAGGAATTTTGGTTTTAAAATGAGATTTTGAATTAAAAAATGGGAAGCAAAGATGTGTGTTTTTCAGCTTTGTCGATGCCGCAGAAAACGGGCATTTTTGGTTTTGCTTGAAAATAAATGTTGATATGGAACGGCAAACGGAAAATAAACTCAGTTTATTACGCGGGATGCCCTGAGGGGGCATACCGTGTCTAAAAACGGGTCGATTTCTTTTTTTTTTTTTCTTCGTCGTAGCTACAAATCGGTACATTAATTTATTCATTTAACTCTCCCCTCTCCTACTCGGGATGTATTGCTCTGATTGTCTTCAACAACAGCAGGCCAATCAAAATCCATTCTTGTCGCTTATATCGCTAGGGAGGGGACCCACTCACCCTTACCTGTGTGACGTCAATGCATCATTTGATTTCTTCATTAAAACTGCATTAAATTGTGGTGCCATATTGTTTATAACATACAGTACCGCTCGAAACTATGGGACCATTTGCACGCGGTGAAACCTCGTCTTTACCGAACGTGATTGCTGCGAATTCACCGCGGTGGGACGAAAACCGCAACCGCAGCAAAGACGAAAGCAACCAAAAGCCACAGGGAATTAGACGCGGCAATGCCTCGGTAAAAATACAATAATGACTAATTACTATTGTCAGGGTATTGTCAAACATTATCTCACCTTTCATCCTAAAGAAGCCCTCAAACAAAAGAATTTGTAAAGACTCACCGAGTCGGAAACCGAACGACCGATAACAATTCGTTTGACAGTCACTGACGAAAGTTTCTTTTCTGCATTTGGGACATGTTCAGTTTTTGTCACGCTACAGGCAATAATCACAGAGCAAAAGACATAGTTTCAGTTTAATTCTTGCTGTTTACGCCACACAGTCAAGAAAGATATTCTATTCGTTTGATAAACCGCCTGACAACCCTTCCTACTGATGTAAAGTGCGCAACAAAGTTCAATCGAAATAGCGACGCTGAATTCAAAATATGCAATCGGATTTCAGTACGGACGTGGAGAAAAGCAGAGTGAAAATCCCTCCAAATGTATTGCCAATGTAATCCGGATTCGAAAAACTAAAACTTCGTAATAGATTTGATTTGGTATCGAGTGTGAGCGTCAAGATCGATTCACTTGGAGCAAACACAAACGTGGAAACTTACCGCAACGCTTAACGTATTTCTATTAATATTTACTTTGGATAAAACGAAAACAGCAACTTTAGCAAAAGTGAAAAGCCCCTTCCGATGTTTTAAAACGTTGAGAGAAGCCGTCGTTTGGACGTAGAAAGGACCGTGCCATGATGAAAACACCGGGCAGATTTCAGTCACGTGCTAGGCAACCAAATTCCTTCACGTGTATCAAGTTTCATTCCGCAACAACACAACGTGGAAAAAAATTATAGTAAGTTAATTTACGGCGATTCTTGGTAGGAAACCTGGACTCTTGCAGTTTGTTATTAAGCCACAACAGGAGTAGTAGTGCCTTTTCACTTATGCCCAACTAGTTCCATTGTAATTCATTCAAAAAGACCTGGAAGCGCTCTCTTCTGTCGTCGACTAGCGTTCGAGCTTTCACTGACCTTTGCAGTTTGCGTTGCTTCGCGTATCGAAAGGAATTGTGCGAGTGAAGTTTAATGAATTGTTTTGCATGTTAAGCAAATTATTTTTGGCATAATCCGAAATATTATTACATTTACCAGTTCAATTCACAAGTTCGCTCACAGAGCGCTTTGATTATTTCCCTTGAGAGCGAGTGCGCTTCCGTGAAATTTATCACACCTAACACCCGACAATTCGCTTATTGTCCTCGAACAACATGAAAACACAGCGAACAATAGCCTATTCAAACCCAACCGCATCCTGCCTTTCACCGCGGCTTAAGTCAACCGAAAAAAACCTAGGTGAAACCGAGGTTTTTATTGCGGTTAGACGAAGTTTTGCCTCGGTGAAACCGCAGATCAAAACCGCGAATCGACCGAGGCAAATTCGCGGCAAATGGTCCCATAGTTTCGAGCGGTACTGTATTCTGGACTCAAGTGTGCTGTTTTCAAACAGCAATTTCACCATTTTGAAGCGGCAAATCGAAAGAATAACTTCTAAGAGGCACTCGACATTTAAAACGGTGGAAATTGGTGAGTTCATGGCGAAGGAATCGTGCTTTGTTTGACAGTCTTAGACCACGACGCGAGACTGAAAAGAGGTCATTGAGAAGCTTACGTTATCGTAATAGAATTTCACAAATTTCCGGTGAAAGTCTAAGTCGCGTAACACAAGGAAAACAACGTAACGCGACCGTCGTGACTCAAACTATTCCATTAGCAAGGATAGTTTTATCAATCGGCGAAGCATACAGTTGGAATAAATGAATCAGCCCCAGCATCACGCGTAATGCCAGTATAGCAGGCATCTTGTTTGCTCTTAAAGCCTAAGACACTTACTAATTAACACTATTAGTAGACCATAATAACCAGATTTCTGGATTTGAGAACGTGGCCAATCTTGAAAGTGGAAGCCTCTAAAACGGCGACATTAGTCGCCGTTAACGGTGAAAGGGTTAATAAGGAGCCTGGCCATGCGTGACTAGCTACGCAGACAAGGGTGGCGTCTCCCGGTGGCGTCTGTCACTATGTCATAAAAAAACTACAAACCAAGAAGAAATGCTTGATCTTTTGATCAGCTTGCACCAAAACATTTGATAGAAACGTAGACTTGAACTTACTGTTAGCATTCTGCGATAAATGTGACTCAACAAGACTTCCTTCGGAGACATTTCAGTCAGCTTGAAGTTAAGCTTAATTTGCATGTGTCTACCGACATAGCGTGCCTCACACTTTTCAACGCGAGCCTCTTTTAATCAGAGTCACGCAGAGATCTCTATCAAGTTAAACTTAATCCAAAGAAGCAGTTAAAAGCAATGTAAAACGTGTTCGTTATTAAGTCAATAGTAAGATTGTCATTTTCAAGCAACAATCTCTGCAACATGCATATGTAAGCAAATTTCGATCCAACGCGAAGCCTCCATGAACAATAAGACTTGCATTGATTCATCTCGAGCTTTTACGAAGCACTAAGACCAATTTTCATTGAAAGATTAAAGTGGAATTGAATCGAGGGTTCTTTGAAAGTTAAAAACCAAGCTTAACAGAGCAAACTATACACGCTATATCCACTTTGCCGTACGCTTACCTTCGACGTCAAATTCGCCGAACAATCAGCTTCGCGATCCACGAAGAAATTTTGCCCACAGCCAAGCTCCATAAAGTTGATTCACTCGCTACATGTTAACAACCTCGGCAAAAAAGATTTTCTTACCCCATGATTGCAATATTAATAGCAAAAGTACGAGTAAATTATGTTTTAACGCAAGAAGGCAGAAGAAAATCTTCCTCCCTTCCTCCGTCTCGGAATGCACGCTTTGATGAAGAAGGATTTTTTCCCGGATTGGTTTCGTTTTCCAAATATGGAAGTGATCTGATTTCCCGGGTAGGGGGGGGGGGGTACTCCCCTATATGGGCTATACGGGGACGTGCCGCTGTTTTTGGCCTCTCTGCCCTGAACAGGGTATATAATTTCAAGCGAGGGTGTCCTGGACCCGTCCTAGACAGGGTATGGTTGCAAGACTGTTGTCGAGTATTTGGCAATCCGAAATCAGAGGCGTTACTCTGCATTTATTTCAGTGAACAATGCTTCACGTCAATTGAGTTTCCACTTAAGGTTCACCGCTGTTAATGCAAAATTTTGGGATTTTTCGCCATCACTTCTAGGAAGTGTATCATTTTATCTGTTGTGATTGGTATTCGCGTTTCAATGCGTGGAACATCACGTCCGGTAAGTGACAGTGGGCCTTTAAATGTTATTGCTATTGCCAATAAACACTTTTGTAACACAAGAGCTAGATGTTGTCCTTTGTCCTAAAAAGGGTCTTAAAATAGGGGGCATTTTCCTACACAGGGTAGGTATTTAAGGCTATTTTCGTCCTAAACAGGGTCAGGGTTTTAAACCCCCAGCGGCACCCCTATAACCAAACATGGGTCAAGTGCCCCTCCCCCCCCCCCCCCGGGTCTGATTCGCTCGATTGGAAAGTCACGACAATGGACTTACGATAAAAGGAAAGTGGAATTCTCGAGCCTTTCGTACTTATTGCCATAAATTCGGTTCGTAATACTTACCTCGTAAAAGAAGTTTTCTTTTCAATTCTGTTGTTTTATGGACATAATTCTTAGGCTACACATGTATCCTGAAAAGATGTGTTCTGTCCCATCGCTGAAAATGCAGAAAAATCCAAAGCCCCGGATAACAATAAAAGCGAAAAAAATAAAAATAGAAAAAAAAATGGACAGGCAAATCCTTACTCATTGAGTGCTTCCATCTCCTGGGTATTTCAATTTCTTGATACATTTTCAGCTTCAAATAACTGTGATATGTAAGGTCAAACAAATCTCCCGTCTTGCTCTGTTATCGTCACTCGTACCAAGTCTCTCGTGCGCCAGTAATGATGTTACTTGATCACGAACACGACTAATCTCGTACCCAGATCTCCCACGGTCAGGCGGAGGGGAGATCTCACATTTCGACATTCCCGAACCGACGACTGAGATCGGGGTACGAGATTAGAACACGACGCGAGCATCCAAAAGTAACGACAGAAACCACACTTACTTCCTTTCGAAGCAGTTAAATGGAAACATTATCCCCGCCCAGCTTTATCTTTCGTCTAAATTCATTGATTAAGAACTCGTAACTTGGAAAATTCCGTGAAAAACATCCAAACTGCGAGCAGCTTCTTTTGTTTGCCTAGCCTAGCCTCCCACGTAATAGTTTCTGTGTGTTCTGGGGGAGTTGTATTATGATAAATTTTTATGTTGAGTGAGAAACAAACCGACGGTCGCGAAAGAATTTGAGGGGAAGAAAGACGAATGCTCGCTTTCTAGGAAAAGTGAACAGCACGTCATATAACAACAACATATCATAGACGACGGGAACGCAAAGAAAATAATCACTTATGCTCTGTTTATACGAAACTTAAAAACATGTTGAACAACTCTCTTATTAAACACAGTTCAAAATTGTAATATTCATAGAAGATGCTTGCTTATGTTTTACGACTTCACATTTAGCATAATTAAAGTTTAGTTAACATATGTAAGATTCCTTTTTTCAGTATTCTGTCAATTATTGTCATTCTATTAAACCTGGTTTAACTAAACACGTTTAGTTGCTGTGAATAAGGTATAACTACGTTTTTGTTAATACAATTCAAATTCTATAAGTATGTATAAATTAAATTTTAAAAGTATGTTTATATAAGAGCGTTAAGTCGAAATTAGATTGACGTTTTATTCTACTTCAGAATTATTCACCTTACTATCTCAGTAGGATCGAGTTGAATTTGTTGTGACTGCTTTGAAGTTTATCAAAATTCACAAGACTTAGAGCATTCTTCTGAGCAGTCTGTTATTTTCTTTAAGAGGAGAGATCAAAACTACCGATATTCCAACAGGCCCCACCGGCAAACCACAAAATAGATGGTGGCCTCTGCCTGCACCCCCCTTCCTCTACCTCAAAAGATGATGTCTTTATTGCATAGCCACCCTTGTATCCAGCAGTAAAAACTAACAATGAGATTCAAACCTCACTTTTCTTGTTTATCTAGCAATGCTGACTCTTGCTGGCTGAATATTTCTGTGTCAACTTAAATTTTAAAGCCAAGAAATTTTGTCGGCAGTGTTCATGAGATAGGTTGTGTCTTCGATAACCCTCCACCCCCTCCCCCCGCCACCCCCCCCCCCCCAGACAAGGTGGGTCCACTTCGAAAAAACTTGTTATGACCAGTTCACTTAGGGATAGTAAAACGGACGAAACACGTGATTACGCGCGAAAATTATCACACGCGAGGAGCCACGTCCTCTCGCGGAAAGCGATTTCAGAGCGTGTTTGCGTGTGTTTTCCTCGCTTTACTGTCCCTAAGGAAAATAGGAAATTACTCGTAGTCTAAATATCGACCGTTGTGTATTGACGTTTTCCTTAAAGCCTTGAAATTTCACCATTTCACGTTGCAATTTCTCAGACCTGACAACTCCAAAGAAATGTAACACAATAAATAACGCTTGAACCATTGTTTTGTTGTAACTATTTGGTTTTCTAAAGTAGTCTTTAGGATCCCCGTCGTAACTGCTTAGATCCCTTATCTGATCGGGTTAACACGAGTGTACAAATTCCGACGCCGCACCCCTCATACATTAGTATAACATCTTACCCTGTGTATTATTGGCAGCGACTCCCCCTTCCCCACCCCCCTCCCCTCCCGGAACAAACTAAGGGCCAACAAAGAGCGATATCAAACCCTGCTGTAATTGAGTGGAAACTGAGAATACTAAGCTAATTTTTCCGTTGGGTTTGAAACCATGGAAAACTTGGTTTGTGTTTACATGTGTAGGAATTTAAACTTCATTATAAATGTTGACGTATTCTACAGTACATGGACGAAAAACTGGGGGACACCCATTTAAACGTGGCAAGGAGGCTAGTGTGAATTTACTACTGAAAAATTCTCCTATGAGAATGTATCAGAAACCCGTCTGTGAGGGTGGCTATGGCGCTCTGAATTGTAAAATATCCAAAGTAAAATCCAAAGTAAAAAAAACGGAATTACGTCGACAGAGCCACGTTTGAGCTCAATGGCTGGGAAGACATTAAAACATATATCTTACTTTAAATACCTTGGATCTAACATCTTGGATTCTAGAAAGAGCCAAGTTAGTTAAGTTCTCGCCTGGTAAGTCTGTAACAAGTTGGCACCATTTGTCGCTCAAACTTACTTTAGTGCAGTAGAACTAATACTTGTGTATAACTCTAAAAAGTTGAAGAATAAGTGCTAAGCAGCAAAAGAATCTAAAAACTAAAAAACATAGTGGATGCCATACTAACCTCATTCCTGGAGTTCAAAACTCATCTTAGATGCAGCACGTTTACCACCTAGCAACACCTCCTAAGTCCAGGGGCCCGTTTCTCGATAGTCCCGGTTAATTTCCGGGCGCGATAAGTGTCTCTTTTGGTGATAAATGATTCTTAACAGAAGTCAATTTTTGTTAGCTTTGGATAATAAATTTTGAAATCTTATAATTCTATTAAAAACATTGGCTCAGTACCATGTCTGTAATCACTGTGTAATCGGCGAAAAAAAATTAAAAATATACTAACCGGGACTTTCGAAAAACGGGCCCATGGTCAAAAGGCGACTGAGTATCAGACCTTTCGCTATGAAAACCTGTTTCAGTCGTAGAGGGCGGGGAAGGAGTGGGGCGGCTGGAGAAGAAAGTGGAGGAGGTGGGGGTGGGGAGGGGGAGACCCCCGAATATAAGGGGCCAAAAACATTAATCCCCGTGTCCGGAAATATTTAAGAACATTTACATTTATTTCTCCAGACCCCTCACCCAATCCCCTTCTCTGTAGTTGCAGTGTAATAACCAGCTCTTTATTAACACACCTTGATGTATACACAGTTCTTATTATCTAAGATCTTTCTGTTGCAGTGGCTGACTGAGACATTTCCAAAGATGTTCTATCTTCCGTTTGGGTCAGGGCCGATTGATAATGATCGTAGTACGTATTAATTCTAACCCATGAGAGCTATCAAATTCATACAATGTTTCTTCAAAAGCTTCAAAACCGTTTGAGGTAGGAACGGTAGGTGTACAAGTTAGGAACCTTTTATTTCTTTTCAGATACTGCAGGCGTTGTTAAGTAGAGGATAGTCGGCGCATTTTCAGTCGCTTTAGGGACTGTGGTTCAAGGATAGGTTGGTCGTGAAATTCTTGTGTTGTTTCTTTACACAATAAACTCAAATTGGTATTGTCTCCCGCTGGCGAGGTGTATGATTACTGGCAAATAATTTCTGGGGGCAATAACTGCTTGGTGATAGACCAGTGTCCCAGGAAAGCATTAGTGCTCCGAGTTCCTTCATGGTACAAAAAAGTCAGCTCCAAGCGCTTCAGCAGTAAAATGCGAATTTCTGAAGAATCGTTTTCTTCAGTTTTCAGAAAGGACTGGGAAACAAACAAAAGCAACATGGCTTGAGTTTGTCCAGAAAGCTTCAATGATGAATTTTTGCACAGTTGAATCTTTTAAGATAATTTGAACCCGTGAAAATTATCCCACCTCTTACAACGACATCATGTTATTGTTCTTTTTTCTAGGTTTCCCCTTCTTTTGTAATTATTTTATATTGATGCTGAAAAACCCTTTCCAGGGACGCTCAATAAAGTGTATGTATGTATGAAAAGTTTGAATTATCAGCGATTGCATTCTGTAAAGCGCAAAGCAGGAGAAATTCGAGTTATTGAGGATTCGTTTTACCAATTTTGTACTATAGGAAGTTTGCGTGAGCGAAAGTTGCATTCTGCGAGAGAGCGAAGGGAAACTCCATTTGTAGAAAAAATGTTTTTTGGAAAATGTTAAGAGAAAACCTTTTTCTTCTGTTAACCATTTCGTAAATTTTGTTAATTTAAAGACCGAGGCGCAGGAAAAGTTGGTGCAGCCAGCAAATTGTGCGCAGACTAGCGCCCGTACCCTGGAATGGCGGACAAGTATTAACATTACTGGTGCTAAGGCCGGGGCACCAAGATCAAACGGCCTACGGGTATCAACACTAGAGATAAGGTTACCGTATACCTTCAGAGGTGTCTCGCGTCCAGTTTAAACTGGAAATATCCAACCCCCTACATCAAATTAAAGCTTATGGAGCCGGCTCTCAAACCACACCAATAATTTGCCGAATTTTTCACGAGCTCTAAATGCGAGCGTCCGAATCACTTTTTGAAAGCTACAAGTCGAAGCGAATTTTGTTTTTCGCTAATTTAATTTGCTCCTCAGTTTCCGGACCCAAAGCGCTATTAAAGCGCGTCTGCGTTTTGCCATATTTAATCGCAAAGAAAAGTTACAGAACATTTTCGAAATAGGATAAAAAATCGTGGGGTGATGGTACAAAAGTTGTTCTCAGAGAAAAATATTTCGAAGGAAAAAATCCTCAGACACGCTTTTGTTGTTTATATGTTAAACAAGCTACTGTCCAAGTTTGAAAGCAAACGAACAAATTCCCTTTGAGGTTTAGCCTTTAAAGTGTCTCCTGCAAGTGAAAAAATTGATTCGAGAAAACAGTGCTAAAAAATCGGCAATTAATTTTCTTTCAAAATTCTTGGTATAGTTTGATAGCCAGCTTTATAAGCTTTAATTTGATACCAGGGTTCAGGTATCTATGTTTCAAACCGCACGCGCTACATCCCTTGGACTCCAGACACCTCTAAAGGTATACGGTAACCTAAAGACCCGTGCCCGGCACAAGTGGTCCACGTAAGTCCTTTGCCGTCGCAATGCTCCGCTTGTCGCCACTGCACCAATAAAAAGGTCCGTTAATACAAGGGCCCATGTCCGAGCACCATTTCAGGGCTCCAAGATCAAACGGCCTACGAACAGCAACATTAGAGTTAAGGCCCGTGCCCGGCAAAGTTCTCAACGTTCTTTACCGTCGAAGTGTGCTACTGGTCGCCAATGCACCAATAAAAAGGTCCGTTAATACAAGGGCCCATGTCCGAGCACCATTTTAGGGCACCAAGATCAAACTGGGCACAGGTACTTTCAATTCATATTTTCAAAAAAAATTATTTTCAAGTGCTTTCCTTTGATGCAAACCAGGACTTGCTTCAGCTTTGGCTCAAATCAATGGTTTTCCACCTTGTCCTCAAACCGAATAAACGTTTCACAAAAAACAAACTAACAAATCAGAATTCGAAATGTTCCATCAAACTAAAAGAGGCGCGGGATATTCCTGTAGCTTGGTTTCATTTCTAATCGGTTGAGAAAAGGGTGCGACTTTATTTTAACCAATCAGAGCGTAACAAACGAAAACCTAAAAAAAACGAAGAAAAACTTGCGATGGACAATTAACAAAAACATCAACAAAAACAAAAGTGTATCACATTTTGTCCTCGCCTGGTGTCCATTCATCTCTTTTAAGGTTATTCTAAGCTGGCACATGGAGAAAATGCGCCCTGGTTGATGAATTTCGTATCGTCATCATCTCCCTGCTGTGAAATGTGTTGGTATTGTAAGTTATATATTAAACACAAGGAAGAGTGTTTCATACGATTTTCATCAACGAGAAATGCGCCTCGCTTTTTCAACCAACTATTCGAGGTGTTTAGAAATCGCATTAAACACTCTTTCGTGTGTTTGACGTAACTTCTCAAACCATTAAGAGTGCCTGACTGTAACTTTCGAGAATCGCTGGCCAAGCTTGAAAAATCGAAACTCCTGATAATTTGCCTGAAGTTTACTTTTGGGGAACTATCTTCGAAAATATTATTTGAATGTTCTGGAAATTTTTAGTTTTCGAGAATTTTGGAGAAAACGAAATAACGGGTTTTGCCTCATTAATTATGCAAAAATCTCACTCAAAATTAGCCAAGTTCAATACGCTTGTGTTGAAACAGTACGCAACGCTAGAAAGCGAGGTCGGTTTTGAATAAGAGCATAACTCACCTACTTTCTATCAATGGGACCTATGTAAACTTTTGTAGAACTTTGGAGGGTTTTATGGCTCTTTGAAAAATTAACATTTTGAGGACTTCGCGATGGAGCGAAAATTGAGTAAGTTTGAAGGTTTAAAATGCATCTTGGTATGTCAGGTATCGACTCGAGAGGAACATTGTGATAAAGCTTGGGTCTTCGTCTTTAATAATACGAAATAAAAAATCTGGGCAATCAATGCACGCGCTGACGAAAACCAAAGTTAGCGAGGCTTCGTTAACAAATTTGCATAATTCGCAACTGTTGAGAAAATGCTATGTTGTGGCGACTCGGTGAAAACATTGACCCAGCTGGCTATCTTCAAATGTTTATTTTACCCCATATTGCATTTGTCTGCTTCTCTTTCTTGTTTAATAACGTGGTAGAAAAGGTCTGGAAAAAAAATGCGTGATCGGAAAAGAAAATATACGTCAAATTCTGGTGGGAAATTTGCATAATGCAAATCTTCCAATAAATCTTTCTGCAAAGGAATCTGATTGGGAAGGTTTCGTTTAGAGACCATTTGACAGAAACACCCCACATAAAAGGAGTCAAAACAACGTTTAATAATTCGATTTTAACCAATTATTGTCGAATCTTAACCTTTAAATTAATAGTGCCAAAAGTGATACTCGCTATTGCGCTATCTGCGTCACGTCAGTAGCTGTCGATAAGTCTTAGAATATAATGCCCACAAACCAACTTGTGCTGCGAAATTGCCAATTACAACAACTAGAAAAAAGACCTTTATTTACTGGCATATGAGTGGTTTTGATAAAAATAAAACGTTAATTCACATGACACTTGAATCACGTTTAAAAGATACATGCTTGTCAAATGAGATGCGAAAGTTGGACACAGGGTCGGTCAAAGTGAATATTTTTAATTAAATCAAGTTTGTTTACTGGAATGCATGCTTTTTCAAATAGCTAGTCCAACCTTCTTCAGTGGCCTTCCAAATAATGATCACCCAGAATTGGGTCAGTCAAAAAAGCTCTCAATTCGTGTTGTTTGATACTGTACCTTCGCAAGTGACTGAAAAACAATGTCAGCTGGCACGCCATATTTTAACGTAATTACTGGTATGCAATATCACACATGCACGGATATACGCTTCAAAAAACCTGTGTGCCAATTTCCGTTTAACAAAATAATAACCTATTTACAGTCCACATTGGCCGAGGGCATGCATTTATCTTTGTCGAATGTCAACAACAGAAACACGGGTATCTCAGTGACACTGTATACACGCAATGTCTACTGCATACATCACAGTTAGCCGAAGCTCTATGACCTTTGTTTGACCTTTATATTTTGATGTCACGATGAGTGTTACGCAATGGCGTAAATCGTTACGGTTTGTATGGGAATTTACGAACGTGTTTTGGAGTCGAAAATAAAGGACATAAATTGGACAAAAATTGCTTACCTTATCTCCTTGATCTCTTGCCAGTGTTTTTGCGCCATATTTTGGCCATTTTAGTACGATTCCAGTGGGTATTTAAAGGTTTGTTGAACATTTTCCTCGCTCTATATCCTGCTATAAATGTCCCCAAAAGGTTGGTCACTTCAGTAGCAATAGTTTTCGTTGCAACGTCAACAATGAGGTCAGTACAAAGTCTGAGTCGCAGACAAAGGACTGCGGACCACGGACTGGGTATAAAACAGAAACTAAAGTAAACGGACGACTTCGGACTACGGACTACGGACTACGGACTGGGTTTAAAGGAGAACTGAAGTCTGAAAATCATATTTTTCTTGTATTCATTCTCAGTAACTTTAATATGTATCAAATCAAGTTTCTGTAGTTATTTTTGTCGCTTTATTGTTTTTTTTTTTTTTAGAAACAAAACAAGGACTTGGAATAAAATAGTGAGGATCGACAGTGCAAACATAAAATCTTGCATGCTTTATCTCAGCGAAACAGCTGGATTTTAAATACGCGCTGAAGAGAGCCGTCATTTTAGTTTTAAGCATTCATCTCAGGGTTCGATAATGGTGAAAACTGGCGTGATTAAATTCGTAAAAGGATGTTTGATGATCATGATCGTGATCAGCCAATGAGCCCACGTGCACAATCATCTAGATGTCGTACATAGACATGCATGCAGTAGACATTTCGTGTATACAGTGTCACTGAGATACCCGTGTTTCAGTTGTTGACATTCGACAAAGATAAATGCATGCCCTACAGCCAATGTAAACTGTAGGGCGTGCAGTCAGCCCATAGTCCGTAGTCCAAAGTCCTCCTATCCTAATACGAACTTTATGCCCACCCCGTGGTCCGCAGTTCTTCGTCTGCAACTCGTGTTTTATAATGACCGCGTTGTTAACGTTGCAATTTATTTCAAAGAATACTTTTGCTACCAAAGTGACCACGATTTTGGGGATATATATCTATAGTGGGATATCGTATAGAGAGAGGAAAATTTTCAGCAAACCTTTAAAAACCCACTGGAATCGTACTAACCAAAATATGGCGCACAAACACTGGCAAGAGATCAAGGAGATAAGGTAAGCAATTTTTGTTCAATTCATGCCCTTTACTTTCGACTCCAAAACACATTCGTAAATTCACATACATTAACCCTTATAATTTACGCCATTGCGTAACACTCATCGTGACATCAAAATATAAAGGTCAAACAAAGGTCATAGAGCTTCGGCTAACTGTGATGTATGCAGTTGACATTGCGTGTATACAGTGTCACTGAGATACCCGTGTTTCTGTTGTTGACATTCGACAAAGATAAATGCATGCCCTACAGCCAATGTGGACTGTAGGTAGGTTATTATTTTGTTAAACGGAAATTGGCACACAGGTTTTTTGAAGCGTGTATCCGTGCATGTGTGACATTTCATACCAGTAATTACGTTAAAATATGGCGTGCCAGCTGACATTGTTTTTCAGTCACTTGCGAAGGTACAGTATCAAACAACACGAATTGAGAGCTTTTTTGACTGACCCAATTCTGGGTGATCATTATTTGGAAGGCCACTGAAGAAGGTTGGACTAGCTATTTGAAAAAGCATGCATCCCAGTAAACAAACTTGATTTAATTAAAAATATTCACTTTGACCGACCCTGTGTCCAACTTTCGCATCTCATTTGACAAGCATGTATCTTTTAAACGTGATTCAAGTGTCATGTGAATTAACGTTTTACTTTTATCAAAACCACTCATATGCCAGTAAATAAAGGTCTTTTTTCTAGTTGTTGTAATTGGCAATTTCGCAGCACAAGTTGGTTTGTGGGCATTATATTCTAAGACTTATCGACAGCTACTGACGTGACGCAGATAGCGCAATAGCGAGTATCACTTTTGGCACTATTAATTTAAAGGTTAAGATTCGACAATAATTGGTTAAAATCGAATTATTAAACGTTGTTTTGACTCCTTTTATGTGGGGTGTTTCTGTCAAATGGTCTCTAAACGAAACCTTCCCAATCAGATTCCTTTGCAGAAAGATTTATTGGAAGATTTGCATTATGCAAATTTCCCACCAGAATTTGACGTATATTTTCTTTTCCGATCACGCATTTTTTTTCCAGACCTTTTCTACCACGTTATTAAACAAGAAAGAGAAACAGACAAATGCAATGTGGGGTAAAATAAACATTTGAAGATAGCCAGCTGGGTCAATGTTTTCACCGAGTCGCCACAACATAGCATTTTCTGGGTTTCGACAAAACGCTGACCCCCGGGTCAGCTGACCCCCTACTGACCCCCAACTGACCCCCTAACTGACCCCCTCAAAAAATCTCAGTGAAAAACAAAAAATCTTAAATTAAAGTTATAAAGTTAACCTGCAAGATGAAACAGCGCAAATGTCGAGTGAGTTACCACTCAATTTAACGTTTGACTGTTGACTGTTGTCACGAAATAACATCTGGAAACAATTCCCACGGTAAAATACAGCAGAAAGTAGATTCTAGGTCCCGCTCTGGTTCGCTATTCCCGCGCTGACGGATTCCCTCGCTGGCGATCTCGGGTGCGTAGTTTATTTTGATTGATTTATTTATTTTTCAAAATTTCTTCCTAAATTTGCTTCCGTTCTAATCTTACATTGGTCATCTTTAGCTTGTTTAAGGGATCACTGCTTTGTAGTATTAGAAATGGCTTATAACAAAAAACCTCACAAAATTACCCGACGCATTTTCCTGAAATCATGTGTTACAGTTTAGAGTCTATAACCCCTTTCCGTAACGACAGATTGTTTGACCTTGTTGTACTTTTGTCCGACTGCCACAGTTCGCCTGCCCTCCTTGTAATACAATTAAGAAACGAAAACAATTCGCTCCTGTCAGAAAATTGACTTTCGAACATCAGTTTCGATCATCGGCTTTTGAAGCTTACTGAAGTTTTTTTTTAAAGTTACCTAGTGGAACTGGGATTTTTTTTTTCGAACAGACGCTTGATTCTTTGATTGCAATCAAAAATCTTCTGTCTAGCGGCGATTTTGGCTATTTGAATGGTTGTCAACTTCATGATGATATTATGAATCCCTTTCAAACTATTTTGGTCACAACGAGAACTGGGTGCATCGGAACGTTGGTTTATGGTGAGAAACAGGTGTATCCGTTCCTCATGATTTGTGTTGCATTTCGTCATCTTGGAAATTTCAGGTTGGTTTATAACTTTAATTTAACATTTATTTGTTTTTCCCTGAGATTTTTTGAGGGGGTCAGTTAGGGGGTCAGCTGACCCGGGGGTCAGCGTTTTGTCGAAACCCGCATTTTCTCAACAGTTGCGAATTATGCAAATTTGTTAACGAAGCCTCGCTAACTTTGGTTTTCGTCAGCGCGTGCATTGATTGCCCAGATTTTTTATTTCGTATTATTAAAGACGAAGACCCAAGCTTTATCACAATGTTCCTCTCGAGTCGATACCTGACATACCAAGATGCATTTTAAACCTTCAAACTTACTCAATTTTCGCCTCATCGCGAAGTCCTCAAAATGTTAATTTTTCAAAGAGCCATAAAACCCTCCAAAGTTCTACAAAAGTTTACATAGGTCCCATTGATAGAAAGTAGGTGAGTTATGCTCTTATTCAAAACCGACCTCGCTTTCTAGCGTTGCGTACTGTTTCAACACAAGCGTATTGAACTTGGCTAATTTTGAGTGAGATTTTTGCATAATTAATGAGGCAAAACCCGTTATTTCGTTTTCTCCAAAATTCTCGAAAACTAAAAATTTCCAGAACATTCAAATAATGTTTTCGAAGATAGTTCCCCAAAAGTAAACTTCAGGCAAATTATCAGGAGTTTCGATTTTTCAAGCTTGGCCAGCGATTCTCGAAAGTTACAGTCAGGCACTCTTAATAGTTTATGAATACATTCAAAGCAACCGTTCACCAAATTTTAGGATAATTACGATCACATTTTCAAATCTCCTTCATTCTAGTGATTTCATTTGTTTTCTCACATGAATTATTAATGAGTTTAAAAAGGAGAAATTCTATGTTCATCTCTGTAAATCAAACAGCAGATATATACAAATTCCTTCTATTGACGAGTTTCTTTGTTCCCTTCGCTTATGTTCTGATGAACCAATTGGTATTTTAGGAACACTTCACGTTGATCTATGTAAATCAAATGCAGATATCATACTCAAGCATTTAAACTTCAAATGGTTTAATAAAATTTTAATACTACCTTTTACTCCGAATTCGTCTCTCGGAGTCAATTTCATATTTGTCTCTTGTAATCTACTTGGTAAAAGTCACTAGGCACAAAACATTCAATCCTGCAATTGCGTTACAAGGATTATAGAAAAAGACAAAATCTTCTGAATTTGTGTCTTCTGATTCTAAAATGTTGAATCTGGTTTAACTTTCAAGTTCATTGACGTCTATGTACAATTGAGGAACCAAATGCACCCTGTTTGGAATATGTACGGCTGTACAATTGCTATCTACCTAACTACAAAACTTATACCATGTCTTCGGTTTGTACAGCACGACATAGCATGAAATAATGTTCACGTTGGTTACAGTTTACTTAATGAAAACAATAACATTTGGCACGAAACAATTTCATGCCGCACCTGAATTACAGGAGATTTAACAGTACCAGGATTATAGAAAAAAGACAAAACCTTCTCGATTTGTGTCTTCTGATTCTAAAAATGTTAAATCTGCCTTGAACATCAAGTTCATTAACGTCTATGTAAAATTGAGCTACCAGATTGGGGCACCCCAAGTTTGAAATGTGTGCGGCTGTACAATTGCTGTCTACCTAACTACAAAACTTACACGATGTCTCTGATATAATGTTCTCATTTGTCACACTTAATAAAACCAAGAACATTTGGCACGAAACAATTTCATGCCGTACCTGAAGTACAGGAGATTTAACAGCACAAAGATTATAGAAAAAAGACAAAACCTTCTCGATTTGTGTCTTCTGTTAAATGTTAAATCTGCCTTCATCTTCAAGTTTGTTTACGTCTATGTACAATTGAGATACCAGATTGAGGCACCCCAAGTTTGAAATATGTACGGCTGTACAATTGCTGTCTACCTAACTACAAAACTTATACCATGTCTCTGATATAATGTTTTCATTTGTTACACTTAATGAAACCAATGAAATTTGGCAAGAAACAATTTCATGCCGTACCTTAATTACAGGAGATTTAACGGCACAAAGATTATAGAAAAAAGACAAAACCTTCTCGATTTGTGTCTTCTGTTAAATGTTAAATCTGCCTTCATCTTCAAGTTTGTTTACGTCTATGTACAATTGAGATACCAGATTGAGGCACCCCAAGTTTGAAATATGTACGGCTGTACAATTGCTGTCTACCTAACTACAAAACTTATACCATGTCTCTGATATAATGTTTTCATTTGTTACACTTAATGAAACCAATGAAATTTGGCAAGAAACAATTTCATGCCGTACCTTAATTACAGGAGATTTAACGGCACAAAGATTATAGAAAAAAGACAAAACCTTCTCGATTTGTGTCTTCTGTTAAATGTTAAATCTGCCCTAACGTCTATGTACAATTGAGGTACCAAATGCACCCTGTTAGAAATATGTACGGCTGTGCATTAGCTATCTACCTAACTACAAAACTTATACCATGTCTTTGGTTTGTACAGCACGACATAGCATGAAATAATGTTCACGTTGGTTACACTTTACTTAATGAAAGCAATAACATTTGGCAAGAAAAAATTTTCCCCGTACTTGAATTACTGGAGATTTGTCAGTACAAGGACCATAGAAAGAAGACAAAACCTTCTCGATTTGTGTCTTCTGATTCTAAAATGTTCAAATACAATTCAGCTGCTTTGACTTTCACAGTCTTCAAGAGCTATTTACATTACTTACACTTAAAAGGTAATTTCTTCAACAAACCGATCCATTTGGGAATCATGAGACGAGAGGAACCCCACAGTCACCCCCAACAACAAATTCAAATTATTACCATGACAACGGACTTTCATTCTCAATTAATACTTTAGTAGTCTGCAGGTAACAGTGAGCCGATACCAGCTTCACATGCGATACGATATTCGTGAGATATTTTCCGATACTTGGCACTTTTTTTATATCGATACAGTGACGTCTTTGCTCCAGACTTGTACTATGACGTCATTACCGTCGGTAGAATCCAGGCTTAACCGAGAAGAGGACGCTCAAGTTGCTGTGTTGCCAAGAGAACAGTAAAATTCTTCCGCAAAAAAAGGTTATGCTTGAGAGCAGTAAGAATTAAAATTCCTCCAACGTTATGTGGAATACACATCACGCCTCTTTGAAGTTGTCAGTTTAACGGCATCGAAACACAACCTGTGTCATTCATAAGTATCGATACTTGAACACTCCCAGGTATCGACTATGTGGCATCAATATCGACTCACCCTTACGCTGCAGACTTTAGACTGGGTATCAGCTGCAGACCGAGATAAAGTGTTTGTCGTTAAGTTTTGAAGTACTTCACCACAAGTGCACCTTAGCACATAGTTTCAAATTCATCGAAACTTCTCTGGAATCCTTTCCTATGCCAGACCACGAATCGTGCGATTTAGCCTTAACGTTTTAGTCGATGGATGAAAACCTCAAGTGTGAATATTGCAAACGTTTGTTATTATGATGTACAAGGTGGTTCAAACTTTTGATTTCGGGGACGAAATCCTAAAAGTGTGACCACTCAAATGAAAGCTACTGAGCAGTACTTTCCTGTGGTGCTGTTTACTATACTGTACAAGTTGGTTCTAAGTTTTGAGTCTGTGGATGAAATCTTCAATTGTGACCATTCAAATGAATGTTACTGAGCAGAACTTTCCTGTGGTGCTGTTTATTATGCTGTACAAGGTGATTCTAACTCTTGAGTTTGTGTATGAAATCCTAAAGTGTGACAATTCAAATGGAAGCTACTGAGCAGTACTTTTCTGACGTCTTGTTTCTTTCCAGTATTGTTACAAATTTACATTTGAAATTTTTCTTGAATTTTGATTATAAACGCTCCCTGGAATGAAAGAATTCTTCGTGTGTCCATTAGCAGGGATTGGTACGCAACGTTTTCCAAGCCTCCGACAGGCGTTGAACCCAGCTTGGCTGCTCTAGAGCCGCCAGAAAGACTCAGGCCGAGTCCAACACGTTCCCGTACAAACGTATCTCACATCTAACAGCAAACGTTTCATCAGATTTTATCACGGACTGCAGCCTATACCCAGCACGGTGCGCTGAACGTCTCACATCACTTAAGCCCCAGTCAAACGGCACATAAAAGTCAATAATAGTTGATGATTGTCGATGACAGTTAAAATTCGCGCACTCGTTTGAACACCAACTATCACGGCTATAATCGACTATCATTCACTTTGAGCATGTTCAAATTCTTCATGATAGATGATGATAGTTTTTCCCGTTTGACTACGCGCATGATAGTCGACGATAGTTTTTCGGTCAGCTGTTTTCTCTACCAACGCTCTCTAGATTCATTTTCCGTTAGTTCTTCCAACAACAGAAGGAAAACGAAGCAGACGGCTGCCCTCTTTCGCCGCGAAAAATTTATCCGCTCGAAGTTTTGTAACTTAACGCGACGCCATGATTGTAGTGTTTACACTCGGCGGTGAACTATCCTCGGCGATTACGAGTTTCTTTGAGCCGTTTGACCACCCGCTTGTTAGCTGATAACAGTTGATAATAGATGATGCTAGTTTTGACTATCATCGACTATCATGCGCCGTTTGACCAGGGCTTTATGGCCTGAGAAATCAACGATAAGCCTTGGTTTCTGGTTGAAAGGGTCGAGGGGTCGTATTGTAGCTTTGTTTCACGAGATTCCTCACATTATCAGTGACCCAATTACAAGCTGGTTCCGAGTTATTTAGAGCTTTGTTAGTGCAGCTGCAGTAAGAATCCAAACAAAGTTGTTACAAATTATGCCGACCACACGTGGCACATCAATCGACGGTGAAGCTAGCGTACAACTATATTGTGAGGAAAGGTCCATGAGGGATGTTTTGAATGTTTTGAATACAGCTTCCTCCGCCCAAATCAAACCACCCCCACCCCCCCCCCCCCCTACCACCAAGCAAACAAACAGAACAAAACAAAAGCAATTGCTAAACACAAGTGTTGCACTAAAAGATAAAATCTTGAACTAAAATGTTGCACTTAAGCTCCTTGACACGAACTACGAGTTAACAACAACCGTCAAAATTACCCTGCAATCATTGCCCAATTTTGTACTAAAGTGTGAAAGCAGACAATAGAGTATCCCCTTTCTGTTAAGGGAGCTTGTTCTCGATATAGCAAGATATTAACATTTATTACACCCATTTTGAAATCGCTGGTGATCCTTGCAATCTGATTGGCTCTCAACAGTGCGATTTATTCCCAAATTGCACCATTTTTTTGCTCTAAATCGCATCCTTTCTTCAGCCCATCAAAATGGAAATGAAGTAACAAAAATAGAAGATTAATATTGACAATGATACTCTGTGATTTAGGTGTAATAAAGTGGTAATTGAACTTTGTGTCGTGCAATTTTGGTCTGAAATTATACTTGTGATTTTAAATCAAACTCGCCTTGCGCGCTCGTTCGATTTTGAAATCAGACCAAAGTGCACTCCACTCAGTTCAATTACCACTATAAAACGCTATTGGCTCGTATAATCACAGCAACTTTGACATTGTCATAACTTTCCACATCTGAATGGTGTAGTGTAGCATCCCTCATGAAATTTTCCTCCTACTGTGTTGCATGCCAGATTCAAGTAAAATATCACGCAGTGTAACAAGGCCTCCTGTGTTCCAATTAGTCATTTAGCTGGCCAGGACCTCAAAATTGTAATAAGCACTTCCTAATCAAGCGAAATTTAGACTGGGAAAGGTCAAAAACTAAATTACACAGAAAAATGATCGTTGTTGTTTTACGTCTGGCATTATTTATCACGGACGTGCGTGTATTTCTTCACATGAGAAACATTTCAACCCTTTAAGGACGGTGCCTACTTTTGTTACTGCGCATACGTTCTGCGCATCTCGAGATACTCGGGTTTCCTATGGGTGGTACCTACTAATACAGGGATATTTTCGCGCGGTTTAAAACTATGCGGAGAAAGCAGAACTTAGCAAGTGCTCTTGGTATCCAAAAAGAAAATTGGGGTAACCATGCATTTTTTAGAGATAATAAAGCTTCAAAATGGGAAAAAACGCGGTACATTGCTTTGTATTTTACTGTTTTTTTTTTTTTTAAATTGTTGCTTGAAATAATTATCTCTGAAAAATACGTGGTTACCCCCTAATTTTCTTTTTGGATTCCAATAGCCCTTGCTAAAATCTGCTTCTCCAGCATAGTCATAAACCGCGCAAAAATACTTCAGAAGTTTTTTTTGAACAGTTTACGAAAAAAAGGAAAAACAGATCTCAGTATGGGCTACTGGAATCCAGAAAGAAAATTTGGGGTACCGGGGCATTTTTTAGAGATAATTAAGCAACAATTATTCTTAAAAGCAGTAAAATGCAAAGCAATGTATGGCTTTTTTTTTTTTTTTCAAATAGAAGCTTTATTATCTCTGAAAAATGCACGGTTACCCCCAATTTTCTTTTGGATAACAAGAGTACTTTCTGGGTTCTACTTCCTCCACATAGTTTTAAACCGCCCAAAAATATCCCTGTGTTAGTAGGCACCACCTATAGGAAACTCGACTATCTCGAAATGAGCAGAACTTATGCGCAGTAACAAAAGTAGGCACTGTCCTTTAGGCCCAATAGAGATTAGCCTCTTATTTCTTTTTGGAATACGAGTAAAGTACCAAACACACTGGTCATGAAGGTGAGGTTGTCGTTTACTTCCCAGTTTACATTTTGTGAAAACTTTGACGCGTGACTCATGTTACGCAATTCACGATAGACATTCCAGAACTATCACGTATCAGATTTTATAGCCGTATTTGGGAAACGTTTATGTGTTTTTTTTTTTTTTCAACACATGTGCTTGATTGAGCAAACTTGATTTGGATTCTGTAACACTGCACTTTTTCTAGCGATTGTTGGTTGGCTTGAAGACGGAATAAACACGTTAAACAGTAAACTGGAAAACAGTGACTTACTTCATTGTGAAAGGGACATTTCTGACTTATCTTTACACAGATTCCTCACAAGGGCAATGATCGTCAAAGTTAATTGACACCAATGAGGAGAATCTGGAATTTGATATTGAGGCTTAAACGGTTGAAGGAGTTTCTCAGTAAGTTAAAAGCCTCCATTTTAGACTTTTAATGTTAACGTGCACTTTGTTACGCAACTGTCTTGTTAAACACCACACAAAGGACCGCTCAGAGCAAAAATCATCATTAAACTCATTAAATTTTTGTATTACAACTGAAATCTGAAGGTATTGTTTCAGTCAGTAACACAGGCATACTCGGAAAAAGAAAATCAAGTTCTCCCAACAGGAGTCTAGCCTGTGACCTTCGGATTGTTAGTTTCTCTTTCATGTTCCTATGCTTACACTGGCGTGAATTGTTCCGTTGGTGACACTCACATATCTCACAGCAAGACATTGAACAATCTGCTGTCCTTGAAAGAGTACACTTGTAAAAGCAATGTAAAACAAAAGCTTGTGTTAATTTTCCAGACCGTGAATAAGTTTTCAGATCAATCATTTGTGTGGTATAAAACCAGCCTTGTTTAATTCAAGTCTAACGTTTGCCTTGAAGACAAACGGCAGACTTGAAAGAATTACAATTTTTCTAGTTTGTTCATGGAGTGCCGGTAGTACTTACCTCAGCATCTTCATCTCCATACAAGCTTACCGCTAAGCTAAGCAACGTTAGAGACTTACAGTCTGCAAAACACTTGCTAAGATCACATCCAAGGCCTCTACTTGTAGAACTGTGGTCGTTAATTGTCAAACTCAGAGTAGTTAATGTGTCACTTTTTGCCAGATTATTGCAAAGTTCCAGTAACCGATCTTCACTCACTTCACTGCAGCTATTGATTGTAAGACAGAGAGTTGTTAATGACTTGCTTTTGGCAACACAGTCTCCTAGACTCTTCATCCAGTCTTCTCTCATTTCACCATAGTTGTTGACTGTAAGAGAAAATGTAACTAACGAGGGGCTCTTCTCCAAACCGCCACCCACATGATCCATCCAGTTTTCAACCACGGCCCTGTAGTTGTTGATTTCAAGAGTAAACGACATTAATGACGTCAGTTTTGCCAAAACATTGCTTAGATGCTCCATCCAGTCTCCTTTCTCAATACTGTAGTTGTTGATTAGGAGAGTCATTGTCGTCAACGACAAGTTTCTTGCAGAATTGCCAAGTTTCTCCTCTCTCGGGTATACAGTGAGATGATCGAAGTTGTTGAATGTGAGTGATAGTGTACTTAATAACGTAGTTTTTGCCAAAATGTACTGCAGATACAGCATCCAGTCAATACGTGTGGAACCGTTGTTGGTGACTGTAAGAGTCAGAGTGCTTAATGTCATACACTTTGCCACAATGTCACCCAGACCAAACATCCAGCTTCCGTCTGTAACAGAGTAATGGCCGACTGTAACAGAGAGAGTAGTTAGTGACATGTTCGTTGCCGAACTGTCTTCGAAAGGCAACGAACAAACAGAACAGTAAGCGTTGAGGTTAAAACTGAAAACAGCCAGTGATGTGTTCTTTTTCACTGCGTAAAACGTACGCTGCATGAGTTCATTAACACCGGAGTGGCAGTTATTAACTGTAAGCCTGAATGTAGTCAATGAAACATTGCTTTCCAAACCATCACACAGACCATTCGCCCATAGTCCACCTTTGTCACAGTTGTTGACTGTAAGAGTAAGTGAAGTTAGGGACCTGTTTTTCGCCAAAGCATCGCCCAGACTCCCTATCCACTCCCCACCGTTGTGAATCGTGACAGATAGTGCTGACAACAACGTGTTCTTCGCCAAACCGTCAGTCAGGCTTTGGATCCACTCTCCACTCTCAGGACTCCGGTTGTCGATTAAAAGCGATAGTGTAGTTAGAGAATTGTTTTTCGCCAAAATATCTCTCAGTACTGGCAAGCTGTTCCTACTATACCCACTAAAGCAGATTGCAAGAGTCAGTGTTGTCACTGACATGTTTTGTGCCAAACCTTGACCCAAATGGGTCATCCAGACTTCATCCTTGCCACTGTAGTTGTTGGCTGTAAGGGTAAGGGTAGTTAAGAACGTGTTGTTTGCCAGGCCATTACCCAAACCATCCACGCGACTACCACTCTTGCCACTGAAGTTGTTGACTGTAAGAGCAAGTACTGTTAATGATGTGCTGTTAGTTAATACGTCGTCTAGACCGTGTGCAAAGGTTTCGCTCATGCCATTGACTGTAAGAGCAAGTTTGCTTGTTCTACTATCCTTAATTTTGGTGAAGACTGAAGGTAATAATGAAGGATCGTCAATACAGAAATCAAGACCGTTAAGGCTATTATTTGACATCGCGCAATGGACCTTCACGTAATGGTTCTGACCATTAGTTTTTAACTCTTCAAAAGCAATCTTGCCACCTCTGGTCAACTCTCCCAGAATATTTAAAGTAACGAAAGAATCGGCCTTGTGTGACTTCAAATAACTTGAGAGGCTGTTTGCAACACGATAACCAACTTTTCCGTGGATATTCACAGTGCGTCTAAAAGGCGTTGAATCTACCAAGACCTTACCTAGAGCTTCTGATCCATCATAGCTCAACTCGCCGCAAAGGTTTACTGACTGTTCTACTTTAAAACCAGTTTGTGGCAAAACAAGACAAAGATTAGCTAACTTAGCAGTTGCTATCTTTCCTTTGATACCCGGGTGGAAAATGTGCTTTCGCTTTGGCTTGTTTTCTGAAATTATACCTTTAACAACAGTCGCCCAGCTTTCTGGGAGGTCTCCAAAGACTTTAACTTCTAAAGTATCCAAGGAGCAATTTTGTAGCAAGCCTCTTTCTAGGGAGTTGAGAGCTGATTGACTCAATCTTCCATACACGGTCAGAGTAAAAGACTTTAAAACGGTTTGTACTGCAAGTCCTTCCCCAATGGTAGTTGCTAGTGAATCTAGTATCCCTCCATATAACGTGACATCAACAGAGGCCACGCATTTGTGAACTAGAATTCGTTTAAAAGCCAGTACTGCAGTGTCACTCATTGAACCATAAATCTTGAGGACAACTGACTGCAAAGGTGTATCAGCAGACAATCCCATTTCAAGAGCGCTTGCCCAAGCCTCGCCCCATTCTTCCTTCAGTTCAAAGGTTACAGTTTTCAATGCCTTGCTTGCAACCAATCCTCTACCAACAATAACAGCTTCGCGCGAAGATATGCTGTATAATGTTTTAAGAGTAAATGACGATAAAGTTGAGTTTGCAGACAGACAATTAAATAAACGTTGCGCCTCCACTGTGGCCAGGCTACATGTTAAAATGCACAAAGATGCTAGTCGATGAGAACAGGACGCTAGGTAATCCACAACGTTTTCTAGTAAAGCACCAATAGGATTACCTAAAATTTTGCGTGAAAGTTCAAGTTCACGTTCTCCCCTTAAGTTCACAGTTAACTGTTCAGGGTGTTGCAAATTCGAAAAGGTCTTGCAGTATTTTGCGACCATAAAAAGCCCCTTGTATTCATGTCCAAAGTAAATGTCAATTTCAACAGTCAACGGAAAAGGAATGAAGGTACAAAGAGCCATCGCAACCTGTTCAGCATTTCTACTTTCACTGAAACTTTCAGTAAAAAACGTTGCTTCTTTCTCATTGCACCTGAGCCAGTTCCAGTCTTCACTATCCAGCTTCTCACCAATCTGGCTGAAAAGGATACTCGCTTTCTCACCCAGTATACCGGACAAAAACAGAAACACTTGCCGGTATTTTACTAAAATATGGTTGTGGAAGTCCAACTGAAACTCTTTGAAGATATTGACCTCTTTCTTCAATAACAGAAATGCCAGGTATGCTGCGGCCAAGTATTCTGCAAATGTTTTGTGAAAGAAGTGGTATTCGTGCTGTGGGTTGATCTTTTTCAGACTTGCTTCCTTGAAAACGAGACCTGATATGCGAGCTGCCAGATCTTTATACATCTCTTCAAATTTTGCAAGTTCTCCTTCACGAAATGAAAGACGATCTTCCAACAGGCATTTCCAAGCTAACTCCCCCAGTGCCAGTAAACTCTGTTCAAATTCATTTTCGAGAGCCTCGTCATCCCGGGGAGCTTTCAACTTATTTTTCGCACAGAATCTTCGTAAAATGCATCGAACAATAATCTGATAGAGCTCAGTTCGACGAGATGGAAGTTTACCCTCATAGTCCTCAAAAACAACACAGAGAAGGAGCAAATTCAATGGATTCTTTGGTAAAGCATGGAGGAAAGAGTTTTCCTGGATTGCTTTGATAAGCCTCTCTCCTTTTGACAAATGTTCGGGCCCCAAAAGTCTGAAGTGCTTCCTGATATACTCAAAGGCGTCTTTGTCAGTAAATCCTTCTATTTGGAAAAGGACATCAAAGTTAATGTTCTGTCTCAATTCTATTCCTCTCTCTTGACGCGATGTCGCCAGAAGAAAGCAGAATGGAAACATTCGTCTGTGAAGTAATCTACCCACGTGATCTTCAGCACCTACAGGTAGCTCATCAAGGCCATCCAAAATTATTAGAACTTGTTCTTGGTTATGGATATTCTGGATGTAATCCCTTAACTCTTTCTTGACGTCGTCATCTTCAGGTAGAAGTTGTTCATCGATGGCTTTTATTATGTCTCCATCAATGTCCCGGCATTTCAGAAGTAACACAATATTAAATTCAGGAAATGAACACCCTTTCGGAATTTTTCCATTTGCCCAATCATAGGCTATTTTAAGGCAGAAAGTTGTCTTGCCAATTCCTGGGCTTCCTTCTACCAGCACTGTGGAATCTTTCTTGTTTTTTGAAGAGTTCAAGTTGTCATCCATCTCCACTTCACTTTCACTGTCTTCAAGCTGAATACCTCCTGGGAATATCGAACAATACAAACTTTCAAAGCTGTCGAAGATGTCTTCGATATTTTTAAGCTGAACACCTGCTGGGAATATCGTACGATACCGCATTCCAAAGCTGTTGAAGATATCATACATGGCCACTTCGTTATTTTCTAGCCGAAAGTCTGTTTTTCGTCTTGATAGCATTTTCAATCTTGTATAGACATCGTCAAGAGGTAACTTCAAGGTGTTCTCCCAAAGGAGGGGTCTCAAAAGAGACCGCCTGTTATACTCTGCTTTTAGAACCTTAACAGCAGGGTTATCTTGCCCTACAACAAAACAGCAATCACAGTCAAAATTGTTCTCTGCGTGGAACAGTTTACAGAGAACATGATTTGTAACAAACTGCTTGTATAGGATTTTTCACTTTGAGTCCCGCATGCTTGGTGTCAAAATACATGAATTTTTCTTCCATTGCAAAAAAAAAAAAAATATTCAAGAACTTACAAAGACAAATTGGAAAAAGATCTCATGCTGATATGATAATAATAACTCGTACAAAACTCATCTTTACTGTAATGCCAAGAGAGTGTTCGGAATATAGAAAAGGGTCCCGCACGCTTAGTATAAAAATAGTTCTCTGCGTCGAACAGTTTAGCGAGAGCATGATTTTTAACAAACTGCTTGTATAGGAATTTTCACTTTGAGTCCCGCATGCTTGGTGTCAAAATACATGATTTTTTTCTTCCATTGCCAAAAAAATCAACTACATACAAAGACATAATGGAAAAAGATCTCGTGCACATTTACTGATATGACACGACTCACACAAAACTTATCTAAAATGTAATACAGAGGAGAGTGTTCAAAATAGGAAAGGTCAGGGTGCACATATTATTTAACAATAATTTTTGTTTTTAAACAAAGCACCAGTTATCTAATGTTACAACCACTATACCACCAGAACAACCAATCAAAGAGATGAGTAGTGAAGTTTGGCTTGTGGGCCTTCAAGAGAATTTTCCTTTTTACAAGGCGACACATGCACAGTAATGGAAGCCCATACCTCCATTATTTTGTAACTCATCTATTAGGATCAAATTCATGATGTAGCGATTTACCAACTTAGTAGGTTACAAGGGAGAATGCAGTGAAGGATACAAACAACATATACAAGGTAAGTATGTAAATGCTTTGTGACAACTCTGATGTTAACTTAAACTTTTGTATAATTTCAATTTTGATAGACCAACCTTGAATTCCACTTGTCAGATGAGTTTGAGAGGCTGCAGGGAAAGGAAGCTGACTGTAACCTGCTACTGAAGACTGACTTCCACCAGAAAATCCTTCAGAGGGGAAAATTGTAAATATTATAAGCAAACTTGTATGTCGTTATACTCATAAAGGGAATCACTAGAAAAAATGGAAATGTGGGTCTTGAAGTATCTCAAATCAGAGCCTACAAAAGCAGGGGCCTTTTCTAGCTCAATAACAGGGGTAGTGTATGACAAGAAAAATCATATTCACACAGTTACAACATTTTTTGAGTCAATTTAAATCAGGATTTTATTTGAAAACTGACTATTAATCCCATCTAGATTCTGCCTGCAGTGACTTTGAACCTGAGTAACTTTTTTTTTATATTTGTGCAAACCCAATGAAACTTCAGGAATTTTTCGGAAATTTATTTGGGAAAAACTTGAAGTGGTTGGTTAGTGTTTGTTGACTTTGATGTTATCATGGCAACCAATTTTTTACAGGCAGTTTCTTCAGAAAATGAAAAATCCCTTTTTAAAACAAAAACAACAAGAAGTGGTGTGGTCTGTAAGCTGAGTGGTGTGTAAGCCTACAATCTTTTGGCAGTGATAACCTCCAACATCGCTAATTCCCCCAAATCGATAGATACAGAGATATAGTGAAGCAATAAGTAACCACCAGATAGAATTGCATTTCTTGCAGTCAGAATGAAATACAGGGGAAAACGACATTTGTCATACGGATGCTTTTTTAAAATCCCTGGGCTTTAATCCTTACGTTTTCACCTTTCATTTGGAGACAGAAACCATTTGTTCAGTCCGGATTTGCGGATTTGTATCCGTGTAACGCCGGGTCAATGACGGGTCTTAATATCAGGTATGATCTAGAGTAACGTTACGCGTCTCGCGTCGTTATCTGATCCTTGTACGTTTTTCTATATTCCGCTGTTTATATTTATAAATGAAATAAAGGGAAAAGCATTTGTTATTCACCTTTCATTTGGAGACAGAAACCATTTCTACGTTGATTGTTTTTCAATAGTAAACGTGAGACAGATCTGTATCTGTCTTGGCCCGCGGGGTCATAGAGGGATTTAGTTGCAAAATTTTCGGTTAAACAAAACTAACCTCGAGGAACTAAAAAAAGCTAAGTAAATAAAAAAACGATATAAACTTTTCGAATTTTTTACGTGCCAGTAACAAAAAGATGAAATATGACTGGTTGTAAAACTTCGAAAGTTAAAAGATGCACAAAAGACGCTATAAAAATAGACATATAAACAGATTAAGTTTCTTCAAGTCTGTTCATGTGACCCCGGGTCATGATGACGCTAACAGCAATTTCCGGTATGATCGTTGTGCATTGCGACCCCCCAAAAAAATAATAGAACAAAGAATTTGATAATGCGACCGAAAACTTAACTCATGCTACCTCACGGCCTGAGTAAAAATTACTGTAACTTTTGTCTATTTAGCTCATGTTAGTGTTCCTGTATTGGTTTTTATTACTTTTTACCTAATTTAGGCACTTTCCTGAAGTTTTGGCAATCCAATTGACAATCATAAAGTTATTACCATTTGATATGACATCATTACTTCCCATTGTGAACCTCAAAGGAAACATCTTTGGATGTACATGTAGTATCTATCCTCCCAGCCTCAATATCATAGCTTCTATGGCTGCAAAATTATGGTGGGGCGGCTTGGTCCGTAAAGACAAAAAAAAAAGCCCAGTCTAGTCATACGGTTAAAACATGACCTAAATGCAATGTAACAGTTGATGGGATTATACACAGAATGTTTCCACCTACTTTTGGTTCTACTTCTATAATAATATTGTTTAATGATGCACCAAGACAACTGGCAAGTTTTGTTAATGTTATGTGATTAGTTTTATTGTAATTGTTTCAGTATTTCCTACCTACCTTCAATTCCACTTCTCAAATGTGTCTGAGAGGCTGCAGGGAAAGGAAACTGACTGTAACCTGCTACTGAAGACTGACTTCCAACAGAAGAACCTTCAGAAGGGAAAATTATAATAAAAGCAAACTTGTATGTCATTTTTGTCATAAAAAAAGACTGAACGAATGGAAAGGTGGGTTATGAAGTCTTCATATCACAGCTTGCGACGCAGAAGCCTTTTCCAGCTCTTGATTCACCCACAGGTGAAATAAGGACTGAAACAAGTGTCTCGTGTGGCAGGCAATTCAGATCATTAGCAGAGCAGAAAATATGGCTCAGACAAAAGCATTAAATTAACTTAGCATAAGGCAAAGAAAATTATGTTCACACAATAAAGCCAATTTAAACAGATTTATTTTATTTGAAAACTGACCATTCTAAATGCCATGTGACAGTTGTTGGGATTATACAAAATGTTGTCACCCACCTTTTGTTCCACTTGTCAGATGAGTTTGAGAGGGTGCAGGGAAAGGAAGCTGACTGTAACCTGCTACTGAAGACTGACTTCCAACAGGGAGACCTACAGAGGGGAGAATTACAATAAGCAAAAATTAAATACACAAAATAGCATCTGAGGAGTTCAAGTTGTGAAAATCTGAGATCTGAGTTGTTACTTCCAAAATCCAACATCATGAAGTCATTTGATATGATTTTACAGTTGTGGAAATTTGACATCAGTGAGTTGTGAGAATGTGACATCTAAATTGCAAAAATCTGACATTCAAGTGCAATCCTAATCTAAGCTAGGCCCTCATACATGTACAATGTAATTACATCAATCTAGGAGTTTGTGTCTCATCAGGGGTTCCAAACACTCGAGACAATTATAGCATGAGGCTGCAGTTCATCGGCGTCTCAATGTTTGGAACCCCTTCTAAGGCACACCCTGTGGTGCTGTCTTTGTTTTTCTCATCGAAAAAAATAGGGGGACTGTTATCAAAATGAGATGACAGTCACCATCTCATAACCACCGTCCCATTTTGTACCACATGACATATTTTGTCCAATAATACCCGGTAATAGTAATAATTATAGACAATTACCAAATTTTTGTAGACTCAGCAAGCGTGAAAGTAACAACATTTTTCGTTTGTTTCTTGAAATGTAATAGTTATTTACATAAGTGGTGAAAAAAAATACACATGTTTCGGATGAATCTTCATCCATCTTCAGTACAAACCCCGTAAGTGGGTGTGAAATAAATACAAAAAGTATAGTACAATAAAGCTAACTAAAACCAATTACAATGTGACAAGAAATTATAAATTAAAGTAAAAATATAGCTCATTATGGCGTGACGATGACAAAGGAACTGAACAGGAAATACATACTGATTAGACAAACAAAACTAAATAGCTGTTATAATAGCGATTTCGTTTTGTTTGCCTATTCAGTATGTATTTCCTGTTCAGTTCCTTTGTCATTAATTTATTGTTAATTACTTATTATATTTTTACTTTTCTTGAAAAGGCCTTTGAAATGGAATACCAAATGTAAGTTACAATTATACATAATTGCACAAATATGTCATTGTTTTCAAAACTGGTATCTGCCCACCTTTAAACAGGTGTATAAGCTTCAATAAATATTGAAGTGATTAAGTTAAGTAGACAAATCTGATTAGCTGGCATTGTTTTACATAATAAGTTCCTCTACCTGGTTTGGGCCAAAGGCTGACATAGTGATGTTCATGCAGGTGTCCCAACACAAGCTGGCTGCTGCTGCTAACATCATGTTCTGGGTGGATAGTTAAGTCATGTGACAGACTGCTGATCACGTGAATGCATGTTTTAAAGCAGTTTGCTGCAGCATGGAGAATAATGTGATCACCCCATGTCCCATCTGCTGCCATGTTTCTAAGGTAATCAGGCCAAGACTGATGTCCATGTACAAAGTTAAACAGTTCTGTCCCATCTTGCTGTAAAAAAAGAACATAATAACAATAATATTATTAACAAAAAAATGTCAAAGTACATTGTGCCACTTCATCCAATGATCAACTGAAGGGTAAAGCTTTTCACTAAATTAACCATTGCATCAATCGGCAACGAACCAAATTATACCGAAACATATTAACTGTTCCAATATGTTATGTATTCAGTTGTTAATGAATAACTGAAGCATTGGATACAATGGAATTTCAGAGCTTTGCTTGGCTTTAAGCATCCACGTGATATCAGCCCTTGAATAATGTACCAACTGTCCAAGAAATAGCAAACATTTTAGAATTGCCTTCTGCCTTTTCTTGCAAAATGAAATCAGCAAGATATGAAGCAACAATTAAGTTTTATCTTGATAGAGGTATTTTTCAGTCAGTGACAAAGGCATATTTTACTCGGAAAAAGAAAATCTGAATTCTCTCCCCTAACAGAGTTGAACCTTTGACTTTCCATTTGCATGTTATAGCACTCAGCTACAGGAAAATTGTGGGAGCTAAGACCATTAAACTATATTCATGCAGTGACAAACATCTGCATACTGCTAGGATTTGAATGTGATATGGTGCTTAATTATTGTGATGAATAATGATAGAGGTATATTTTTCAGTCAGCCACTTTTGCATCTGTACTTGAAAAAGAAACTCCAACTTCTCCCATTTTATTGCTTTGCTAGATTTGTAAAACCATAAAATGAAACCAAACTCACTTGTTAGACCACAGGCATCCCAAGCTCACGTTTAGAGAAAGCGAAAAATTAATTATCTATTTATTCATAAATGCGTCACGGTTGTGTGAGTTGGAACGTGACCTTTCATCTTACGCTGTGTTAGGTTACATGAGAACCGTTGAGAATTTGAGCGCTTTATAAGACGTTGTATGGGGAATAAAATATCGTTCATTTAGAACGCTAAATACATTAAAATATCCTCATTTTTTACGTAAGATGATTCAAAAAACTCACCTCTTGTGCGTCTGTTGTGCTTTTTCGTTATTTTCGCTGTTTTGGGCTTTTTATGCCACCACCGTTCTCTCCTTCATAAGACGGAGTCTGTCTTAAGAAGGAGAGAACAGTGGTGGCATAAAAAGCCCAAAACAGCGAAAATAACAAAAAAGCACAATGGACACACAAGAGGAGAGTTTTTTTAATCATCTTACGTAAAAAATGAGGATATTTTAATGTATTTAGCGTTCTAAATGAACGATATTTTATTCCCCATACAACGTCTTATAAAGCGCTCAAATTCTCAACGGTTCTCATGTAACCTAACACAGCGTAAGATGAAAGGTCACGTTCCAACTCACACAACCGTGACGCATTTATGAATAAATAGATAATTAATTTTTCGCTTTCTCTAAACGTGAGCTTGGGATGCCTGTGGTCTAACAAGTGAGTTTGGTTTCATTTTAATGATATTTTAGCAGAAAATTAAAGTTAATGTTTGGCAAAGCAAGGCCCGCGTTGTCCCAGCGGTACATCCCGCGGGGTGTTTACCATATTAGGCACAAATCGGTCAAGCATATATTATCGATTGATCATTCGTCCCCTTCTCATATTGCTGCAAGTTTTCTACGCAGCAAGGTTAATTTTGTCTGTCTTGCGATGGCAAGCTCGTTAGACACGCTTTCCAACGAAGTGTTGCGCCTTCTCTTGGCCCAAAACAACCTCGATATCACTGGAGGTCGAGATCAGCTGATCGAGCGTTTAGCGACTGTTTCTCCAGCTGGCGTTTCGACTCATGATCACTCAAGGACACGAAGCTCGGACACGACCCCAGAGGCTGCTAAACGCCCTCGGCTCGAGCAAAGCGGCTCTGAAGAACAGTCCGGCTCAGAAACCAATCTGGGAGGCTCACCAGAACTACCTGAGGTCACTGAACAGCACGGTCGCGAGCAGCCTGCCGGCGGAATAGTCGAGGATACCACGCGCCAGGCACAAAATGGCGCCCAAACAGGGGGCGTTCCCGGTTCGGTTCCACACATGGATAGCACCGCTCTCGCGGCTTTAATTTCGACAATTATGGACGAAAAACTCAAAAAGCTTACGCCTGCTACAACTGCTCAACCGATCGCCCCGGTCCTTCAATCTCAGCCACAATTGCCGCTCCAACAGCAACTTGGCGACCCTCAGTTCGCGGCGGGCCTTCTCTATCAACAGCCAAGCACATCCACCCAGCGCCCTCAACAACAATTTCCTCAAGCCTCACCTACCTCGCATGTTCAGCCCAAGACCAGACAAGCCATCGTACGCGGTGAGTACGTAGAGTTTGACTCGCTGCTGCCAGAAAATTCTTGCCTCGATGAGGGTGATCATCCCGGGGTTTCAATTTCATTCGATGGCAAACAACTTAATATCCCTTCCCCGTCCAGAAAGAAAAAAACCCATATCGATTCCATCGATAAATGGCTCTCGGCCTTTGCCGTCTATTGTATGGTTCTCCTTACCCAGTTTCCCCAACGGGCGGTTGAAATGTTTTGTTACCAAGAAATTATTCGCTCGGCCCATCGTAAATTTGCTGGTTTTGCTTGGTTGTCATACGATATCGACTTCCGTCGGAAAGCTGCCTCCAACCCTGCCCTAAATTGGGGGGAACGGGATATTCAACTCTATTTACTGAAGTTTACTGGGCAAGCTAAATCGTCTTGCACCATCTGTGGGAGTGGGGACCATTTATCTCATGGGTGCTCCCTCTCTGCCCTTAGGCCCAGTGCAACCACTCAACGAGGGACTTGCAACAACTTTAACCGGGGCGCCAAATGCAGCCAGGATCCATGCCCCTACAGCCATCGCTGCAAAACCTGCAACGGAGACCACCCAGCCTACAGGCACGATGACCCCACTCCAAAAGCTAGAGGCCAGGGTGATAAGAAGTCATCAAGCCGCTGAAGTTCTTACATATCTTAAGCCCCAAACACCTATCAACATCCCTCTTTTAACTGAACTCCTTTCCAACCACCCTGATAGGATTTTTGTCTCTAATTTGTGTACTGGGTTAAGCCACGGTTTCCGGGTAGGCTATAAGGGTGGCCGTTTCCCCCGAACTGCGAAAAACCTCCCTTCAGCTAAGCAACACCCTTCTATAATTGCAGAAAACCTACTCAGTGAAGTGGAAATTGGTCGCCTGGCAGGCCCCTTCGAATCACCTCCCTTTAGCAATTTTCAAATTCACCCCTTAGGGCTGGTTCCCAAAAAGAACAGCCAAAAATGGCGCACCATTTTCCACCTGTCTTACCCCAAGGGGACCCCTGACAGTTTAAATGCAAATATCCCCATTGAGGAATTTACCCTCCAATATATAAGAGTAGATGATGCCATTGCCCTTGTTCTAAAGCATGGCCAGGGGTGTTACATGACCAAGACTGACATTCAGTCTGCCTTCCGAATCATCCCCGTACATCCCGACGATTGGGAACTCCTTGGAATGTCTTGGAAGGGTCGCTACTATTTTGACATGGCACTCCCATTTGGTCTCAGGAGTGCCCCGTTCCTTTTCAACCAATTTTCAGATGCTCTTGAGTGGTTGGTCAGAAATCATTTAAACATCCCCTCCATTATCCACATCCTCGACGATTTTTTCATTGCACAGCCCCCTCCATCCTCCCTTTGCGCTACAGCTCTCTGTCGAGTGCTTACCCTCTTTGAGGAATTAAATGTTCCTCTTGCCCCAAAGAAAACCTTCCGCCCTTCCCAAGTCTTGGAATTTATGGGTATAACTCTGGACTCCATTCGCATGGAAGCCAGGCTTCCATTGGACAAACTCCGCAATGCACGCTCTTTGCTTGCCTCCTGGGCTTCAAGACGAGCCTGTTGCCTGCGCGATCTCCAGTCCCTCATTGGAACATTGCAGTTTGCCTGTCGGGTTATTGCCCCCGGTCGCCCCTTCATGCAGCGCATCATCAACCTCACCCGGGGGGTCTCAACACCAGGGGCTTTTTTATCACTCAACCCCGAATTCCGGAAAGATATCCAGATGTGGCAAATCTTCCTTGACCATTGGAATGGGGTCAGCCTTTTCCTTCCCCCTTTTACCCAAACCTCCCCTGATATCCACCTTTTTACTGACGCCGCGGGTGGTATTGGGTATGGGGCCTTCTACGACAACCAGTGGTTTCAGGGCAAATGGCTCCCCTCCCATCAGCTCAACCCCGATACTGGGATTAGCATTGCCTGGCAAGAGCTCTACCCCATTTACCTTGCTTGCATGCTATGGGCTCCACTATGGGCAAATAAGAGGATATGTTTCCTTTGCGACAACCAGGCAACAGTTGCAATCCTGTCGTCCAAGAACTCCAAAATCCCCCGAATTATGAATCTTGTCCGTTTGATTACTCTCCAAACCCTTTTGTTTAACTTTACTTTTACTGCTAAACACGTACCTGGGGTCGATAATGGCATTGCTGATAGTCTGTCTCGTTTCCAGATGTCCCGCTTCCACACCCTCGCACCGGATGCATTGCCCGCTCCCTGCCAGATCCCCACTTTCCTGACCAATGTTTAACTGCACAGGCAGCTACTTACATCTACCAGTCAATTGCTATTTCCACCCGCCGTACCTACTCATCTGGGGAGCGCCAGTTCATCCGATTCTGTCTCCAACATAGATTAATTTCCCCTAAAACTCCCCTTCTCCCTACCACTGAGTCCACCTTAATTCATTTTGTTACCCACTTGTCCAATACTGTCTCTTATGGCACCATTAAAGTTTATCTGGCAGCAGTTAGGAATTTACATACTGAGTTTGGCTGTCCCTTGGAGTTTTCCTCTATGCCCCTATTGCATAAAACTTTGCGAGGGATTAAATCCCATCTCGGCATTGCGAAACGTTCCCGCTACCCCATCACTGTTTCGGTCCTCCACAGCATCTACAAAAAACTGAACCCTTTTTGCTCTTTAGACACAGACTCTTCTATGCTGTGGGCCTCCTTTACCTTAGCTTTCTTCGGTTTTTTGCGTAGCAGCGAGTTCACTTGCAACGGCAAGTTCGATATCCAAATTCATTTATCTAGGTCAGACATCTTATTTTACCCTAATATTTTTCACCCTACCTCGTTTGAGATCGTTATTAAAAAATCTAAAACAGACCCCTTCCGGGAGACAGCCACACTCACCATAGGCAAGTCAAACTCTACCGTATGTGCCGTCACCGCATTGCAAGACTACATGCTCCAAATGTCTTCACGCCAACCAAGTCTGCCACTATTCCAATTTATGGATGGCCGCAATCTCACTCGGATCTCCCTCACTAACAACCTCCGGGCCTTATTACAAGTCTGCGGTTTGGACAGCGCCAACTTTGCCTCACATAGTTTCCGCATTGGCGCAGCCACAACTGCAGGGGCAGCAGGGCTTCCCGACTGGCTCATTAAGGTTCTTGGACGGTGGAGGTCTGACGCCTACCAATCTTATATCAAAACCCCAAAAGACACACTTCTCCAAGTCCCTACGACCCTGGCTTCATGCCTCACTTGATTCCTCAGCATGGACAACTGGAGAACTCCATACTTGAACGTTGTAGAACAAGTATTTTATTTTGACAATTTATCTATTTAATAATTCCATACTTGGACTTTGAAAACACTGTTGAGAACACTCTGATGTCTCATAGCTACCATTGGTAGCCGTTCCGGTAGTCCAGCCTTATTTGTAAACTATGGTTCATGTTCTAAAACCCGTTAACCATAGGGATATAGCTAGTGGACCTTCAATCTAAAACCCCAACCGCCTCAGTGCGTTGTTTGACATCTTGCTATGCTCGGACAGTACCGACACCAGCCAAGTCTCGCTAGCTATATCCCTTGGGGGCCTGCTAATATACAAAAAAAAAAAAAAAAAAATTACACCCTGACCCCTTCTCCATAGAGGCCGTTTTCGCTTGTCACTCAACGCTTGGGGCAAGCAGCGGTCTGTCTTGAACCTCCCATGGAGACAGGGATGGGGGTGTCTTATCAGCTCATTGTGGGCTCGCACAGGGCACTTCGCGTTACACTTGGCGTCTTGGGCGGGGAATTGCTGCCTGCGGCACCCCTTCAGCCCTGTGCTGGAGCCCCGTCAGGGAGGGGACATCTTGACATTCTGGACTGGATTCTACGCCAGGACATTACCCCAGGTCGATGTCTGCCTTGCAGTACAGGCATGAGGCACCCCCTCGGCATGGCGCCATGTGCCGAGGCCCCTCATCCCTTATGCGGTCGGTGGGTCCTATCCCCATCCGAGCCTTGCCAGTACATTCCCTGCCCAATCTTGCCCATCAATAATTATTGTCTGTTGTGTTTATTGCGTGCCTTTACATTAAATGATATTTTAGCAGAAAATTAAAGTTAATGTTTGGCAAAGCAAGGCCCGCGTTGTCCCAGCGGTACATCCCGCGGGGTGTTTACCATATTAGGCACAAATCGGTCAAGCATATATTATCGATTGATCATTCGTCCCCTTCTCATATTGCTGCAAGTTTTCTACGCAGCAAGGTTAATCCCTCCCACCCTCCCTTTTTTCATAGCCTTTTTAATTACTGTTGTTCTTCGCTTTCACTCCTTTGTAAGGCATGTTCGGTTTTGTTTTCATGCCATTTCCTAGCATTGTTAACAAGCTGTAAGAAGTATCATTAATAAAATAAGGGCGGGGAATTGCTGCCTGCGGCACCCCTTCAGCCCTGTGCTGGAGCCCCGTCAGGGAGGGGACATCTTGACATTCTGGACTGGATTCTACGCCAGGACATTACCCCAGGTCGATGTCTGCCTTGCAGTACAGGCATGAGGCACCCCCTCGGCATGGCGCCATGTGCCGAGGCCCCTCATCCCTTATGCGGTCGGTGGGTCCTATCCCCATCCGAGCCTTGCCAGTACATTCCCTGCCCAATCTTGCCCATCAATAATTATTGTCTGTTGTGTTTATTGCGTGCCTTTACATTAATGGTTTTACAAATCTAGCAAAGCAATAAAATGGGAGAAGTTGGAGTTTATAATAAAAAGATAATTAATTTTTCGCTTTTTCTAAACGTGAGCTTGGGACGCCTGTGGTTAGACATTACCAATACTACATTGTAACTTACCAGTGTAGGGTTCTCCTTGAGGTATTGGACTATGCACTGCCTCAATACTTCATGAGAGATTTGGATTCCTTTCACTAGGTCCAGTTGTTCTGACAATGCATAAAACATGCAATTCCCTGATCCCTTGTTATGAGAGATTATCAAGCCTTTGTCTGAAGCAATTTTCTTTAACTCTCCAAGAAGATGTGTGTTGCCGATGATCTTGCCTGCATCATGTCGCATTTGCTCAAGACCACGGAAAATTTGTTCAGCTGTCATAACTAAAACCACCAATAAATTAGGAATAACAAGTGTATTTCCAAGAATCCTATGATATATTATAGTATTTATAGAGTATACAAGTATCAAAAATCTAAATATTATTTAACAAGGCAACAAGACATACGCAGCTAAAAGTTTTTGCAAATGTTACATGTTCGTGTTGACAAAATGTTGTAAGTGATTGTTGCCATTAGAAAACTAGTTCCCACCTACCTTCTGTTTCACTTGTCAGATGAGTTTGAGAGGCTGCAGGGAAAGGAAGCTGACTGTTAACTGCTACTGAAGACTGACTTCCAACAGAAAAACCTTCAGAGGGGAGAATTGTAATGAGCAAAATTAGCCAACAAAGCATTTTAGGAGTGAAAAGCTACGCAGTGCTTGCATGCAGCAGCAACATCTCAATAACATACAGTGCGCTACAAAATGTACTGGACTTTATTAGCATCTCAGACCACAATCAGCAGACCAATGCATTAACATTCTTTACCAAATCAATTTAAGCATGCAGTAAATAATATAAGGAGGCTTGCACAGCCATCTGACATACAGTGTATGGACTGCATTATCACCATTATGATAATAATAACTAGTAGTAATCACAGATTATTGGAGTGCGTTCGATTCCTTACATAGGACAAAACTTAGGTATGGTGGGCGCTTTCCTGTTCGTTTTAATTTGACTTATTTCGTTCGTTTCACTCTTTATGCAACTTTTCTTTATTGCAATAATCATCATCTTCACAGAATATTTGAAGTTTCCTTTCCAAATTAATAACCACAGTTTTACTGCTAGTTACCCAGCATGAATAAAGCAAAGTTAATGGGCAAATAAAAATCTTAACTTTGAGGGTGAAGAAACATCTGGAGCATGAGGGATTATTTCACTCTTCCACCCTGAAGCTACGAGATTGGGGGCAAACCCGAGTACGTGACAAATCTGACAGAGAAAAATTATAAATAAGGTTGCATGACATTTGCAAAATATTTTCGTAACGTCTTTAATCATTGAAGAACGTACTTCAACACAACACGGTTTACTTTTATTTCTACTCGCTACTACTATTTACTAACAACAAGATTTCAAGGTATTTCTTATGCGCTACGCGAAAATCCCACTGCTATGGAGGGATAAACATTTTGAATGTGGAGATCTAATTAGCATATCGAAAGTCTTGATCTCAGATAACCAAATGCGCGTGCACTAGCATAAAAATCTAACACACAAATAAAAATGCTACCGCAGGCGATCAACTATATATTTCCATTCGCTACCAAATCTTACTATTTATTAGCTACTAGAAAGATATTTTCATACTTTACGCGAAATTTCCGCCCCAAGGAAGCGATAAACATTTTTCAGGCTGGGATCTAATTAGCATATTGACAGTCTTGGAGCACTTACCATTTGAATGGAATTTTCGGTAGTTTTTTCTGGACAAATGGAACTGCACTTTTTCGCACTAAGGAAACGGAGCGGATTGAACCGTATCATTTGATGGGAAATTTCGGATGCCAGTGGGCCGGGTCTGAGTACGTATCAACAAGAAATATGGCGGCTGAACTTCCCGTCATGTTAGACGTTTTAGCGGACGACTTGGAAAATAATTTTTTTGGAGAAGAAGACGACGATTTCATCGTTTTGTCTTCTGCAGCATCCATATTTGCAAGGAAAAATTTAAATCGAATCCTTGGATATTTTAAGCAAATGATAGCAACGTATTCTCTGGATGAATTTAAAGCTCATTGTCGAATGCAGAGGGCAACATGTCACGGCTACGGGAAATATGCCTGCTGGAAACCCATTCGGAAGACATGTTATCGACCAAAGAAACAAATTTTAATTTACCTTTGTTGTATGACGAATCAGGAGAGCGTACGACTTGTTGCTGATAGATTTAACATTACATTTAAGCAAACATTGCATCGATAAACGTTTTGGAAATCTGCCGCCATCTTTCAGATCTTTAGCATTCTTTCTCAGAAGTATGACCGTGAAGAGCCTGTCACTGGTAATTTGAACAAATGGTACAGAAATTTCCGGGAATTCCGGTAAAAGCGAGAAAACGGGAATACCTTGGAAGGTATTACCTTTTTTCCGAAAACATTCCTCCGGGATGAGCCGTTCCATTTGAATTCTCCCCGGAATTACCGAAAATTCCATTCAAATGGTAAGCGACAAGTATAAAAATCTATTGCTCGAAACCTCAAGAACTCAGAGAGATGAAAATGTTGCTGAGACGTACACTATTTGCTTTTACTTGCTACTGCTCTTTACTTGCAGCAAGAAAGATATTTTTGATACTCTACGCAAAAATTTCGCTGCTATGAAGCAATAAACATTTTGGATGTAAGCTTACTCTACGCGAAAATCCCACCGCTATGAAGCGATAAACATTTTGAATGTTCCGATCTAATTAGCATATTGAAAGCGTTGTACAAAGCATAAAAAATTATTATAGAAGCCTCATGAATTCAGAGAGAGAAAACTGTGTGCTACCGTATTGTTCATCGCAAATGATCCCGTATATGTCCTTGTTCGTCGAAGAGTGAACGAAACAAAACCTCTAAACTTGAGTTGTGAGACGAACACAGTCTGCTGGCCGCTTTGCACAAACTCCAGCGAAGCACGAGGCAGAATGCTTTGCGCAACGAAATTGTGACTTCAGTCAAAATGGCGTTGAAAAGGTGAACGGCCGGCCGGCCGGCCAATCGATCGAACGAAAAAACACGGGTCAGCTTTCGCTTGCATGCACAGGGAACCTACGCGATCACAGGCAGCCCAGAAGATTAGGAAGCGTTCTTCCTTCGTCGAACGCAATAATTACTTAAAAGCATGGTGAGAATAGAAATACATCTAGTCCTGTAGCATTAATAACAATTTTAATAATGAGAAATCCAGATATTTAATGGATAAATTTGCATGATTTTCTAGAGGCCGACTCCCCTTTCTGTGATCATTTCATGAATTGAACTCTTCTTTAGAGACTGAAGACTGACTTCCACCAGAAAAACCTTCAGAGGGGAAAATTGCAATAAGAAAATTACACAACATAGCACTTTTATTTTCAGAGTGGATGTACAACGAGACAGCAGCATGCAGCAGGTATGTGAATGTAAGGGGAAAAAGCCACATACCGGTACATGTAAGTACACCTCACTAGCATAAAAAAAATATATTGTTTCACGATCAACACACCAAGACAGCTGACAATTGAAGGGCTGGGAGCATATAATCGCCCAAAGGACTTTTTAGATCGCTTTTTCTTGTGTTAGCTCAGATTCACCAGGGTTTTTTTTTACGAGGCCATTAATTCCTTAAGGAAACTTTGCTCAATGTTTTATCTGCTGCTTTGCCGCACAATTTACAAAACAGCAGATAAAATATTGGAGCATCATTCCCTGAACGAATTCAAGTCCACATGTGAAAATTGCAGTCAATCTTAACCTAAACAACAAAAAGCAATCTGAAAAGTCCTTTGGGTCAATTATGCTGTCAGCCTTCAATTTTTGCAAATGTTACCGATAGCTTTAATGGAATAAAACTAAATGTTTACAGTCACCTACTTTCAGTTCCACTTCTTAGATAAGTCTGAGACGTGACAGGGAAGGTGACAGGAAGCTGATTGTAACCTGCTACTGAAGACGGACCAAATCCAACAGAATAACCTTTAGAGGAGAAAATTGTGATATTAGGTGGAACTATATATCACCAGTGATTTCAGTAAAAAACAATTTCACAGATAGCTGGCAGTCTGCAACATTTACATAAATGCAGGAACAACTTCTAAAGGTCATAAACATACATCAAGCTTACTGTTTAACGATTTTTGCAGATGCTACCGATAGCTTCCTTGCAACTGTTTTGATAAAATGATTCATGCCTACCTTCTGTTCCACTTGCCAGATGACTTTGAGAGGCTGCAGGGAAAGGAAGCTGACTGTAACCTGCTACTGACGAGTGTCTTCTCTCAGGGAGACCTTCAGAGGGGAAAACTGTAATAAGCAAAATTATACAACATAGCATCTTAGGAGTGTAAAAATACACAGTGCTTGAATCAGTAACATCAACATAAAGTGATGTACATCATGTACTGGCCTTTATTAGTACATTATACCCCAGACCACTATCACAGACCATTGCATTATTATTCTTTACCAATTCAAAGCATGCAGTAATATGAGGAAGCTTGTTAACTTTCCATCCAACATCCACGTTGTGAAAATTTGTCCTCTGAGTTGTTACTTCCAAAATCCAACATCCAAGTTGTTTGATCTGATATTAGGATTGTGAAAATTTGACATCAGAGAGTTGTGAGAATGTACGTGACATCTGAGTTGCAAAAATCTGGCATTCAAGTACAATCCACCAAAGCCCTCACACATGTAAGTCTCATATGTTAAGCCAACAGTAAACTTTTTTCAATAAACAATACTTGGGAGGCACCTTCACTTAGAAGGGCTTTGTAAAAATCTGGCCGCTGTATACCACAGGGCACATCAGCCATTATTAATACAACAAAGGAATTTTACCTGAAGTGATGTTCATCATTCTTTGCACAAGTGACCTGCACTGCTCCTCCCAGCTGTAAACCTTGGCATACTCTTCACAGATAGACTTCATTTCCACAAGTCGTACATTTCTTCTTTTCTGACGGACACTCCTGATTGCCTCAGCCCACCTGTTAGGATCGTCTGAATCCACTACACAGATTGAAGCATGAGGCACATTCTTAAGAGCTTCTCCAAGACCAGAGTTGCCACTTACAAGCACAGGAAGACCAGCAGATAGAGCTTCAAGAGCAGGCAGCCCAAACCCCTCAGATCTTGATGGCATTATAGCAAGATCTACCTCACAAAACTGCTCAGCCAACTGCTCTCTTTCTTTGAAACCACGTACAACTAGTTGATCACGGGAAATGCCTTGCTGAAGCAACATTTCTGCTACTTGCTGCTCTCTTCCACTTTGTACTCCAACAACCTTCAGTTTGTAGGGCTGTGACATGTCTTTCAACTTTGCAATTGCCTGAGCAGCAATGTCATAACCTTTCAGCTGCAAGTCTTCACTGTCACCACTCCCTAGCAACAGAACAGAAAATGTTCTTCTTTCTTCAGAAGCTTGCTTCACATCAGCAAACTCAGAGAAGATGCCTGGGGTGAGGTTGAGAACATTTTGATCTTTCTGAAAGGGACGCAGATATCCTGAGAAAGCTTCCTCCAGCTTGGGTCCAACTGCTACAACTTGATCAGACAATTCACAGAGTTTGACTTCTAATCTGTGCTTTTCCTCTCCTTTAGAAACAGCATCTGCATTGGTTTTGAACATTCCAAGCTCTTCAGGGTCAGTATGGACAACCTGAATCCATTTACAATCATATTGGCGTTTTATCAGTTGCACTTGTTTCCCGAGTTGGACTCCATGTCCAATCACACAGTCCACAGCATGATGAGCTGGTAGAGAGGACAACCAGAGATCTGGATTTATACCATGCAGTTTTTCTGCTTTAATGAGATGGACATTGTGACCAGCAGCAACTCTTTCATCCTCTTCACTGCATTCAGGGAGATAGACACTGACTTTCACATCAGGGAACTTTGCCAACTGAATGGCGAGCTCTCTATTGATGGTTGACACACCTCCTTTTGTTGACCTCCATTCACTGCTTAGAAGAGTTACGTTCAATGTTCTTCTTGAGGACAAACTTGGGGCTTCCTCTCCATTACCTTCCTGTGATGTAGAGGCTATGTTAAGAAAGGAGGACTCCTAGAAGACAATATAATTATTTACTGATAAGCTGCAAGCAGTGTTCCTTCTCAACTAAATTAGTTAAGGCAAAGGGTTGTTATACTAACCAAAGAATATTGGGCAAATTATTATAAATTGGGATATCGATTTCCTGCTTTGAGAAAACACTGTTTTGCTTGAAGTGAGAAGGTAAAACTTGACTTGCAGTTGCAAAAACATTCTGGGATTTTAGAATGTCTACTGGAATGCAAAAACAAACAAATCCACTAATCCCCTTGAAATTGAGGCACCCCACCTTCATCTTCAAAATGAACACATTCTCTTTATGACCGTCTGTGCAAGATTGGCTGATCAGCCAGGAGCGGCCGGTCTATTCCGGGTGAGGGGTGGGGGGTGAGGGGTGGGGGGTGAGGGGTGAGGGGTGAGGGGTGGGGGGTGAGGGGTGAGGGGTGGGGGTGAGGGGTGGAGGTGGGGGGTGAGTTTAACAGACGTGGATCTAGACTCTCATATACTCTCATAGACTCTCATATATGTTGACATTTGCAACCATGTTACTCTCCAAAGTCTCACGACGTTACGGCCGTACCACGTAACTCAATTTACATATATCGTGTATGTCAATACTTTGACATTTGCAACCATGTTACTCTGCCAAAGTCCCACGAAGTTACGGCTAAATCTTCAGATGATAGGCCACCCTCTTATTTTTTCAAGTAAATAACTAGAGACCCATGCCTTAATTTTCTTGAGGGGGATACAAGTCAAGATGTAATCCATGCAGGTTTTTTTCACGGTATCATATTGGTGCAAGCGAAAACTGAAAAAAAGCTACATAAAAATAGAAATGTCATCGTAATTGCATGCAGCAAAGGACGGAAATTTCCCCCTGTGCATCCTTGTTCAGTAAAGTTCCGCTTGTAAGCACCAACATGACTACAGTGAATACCACCACTAACATGAGATTCGCTGGCTTGTGTACATTATTAAATGAATTTTTCGCGACACGTGAATTTCGAGATTTTGAAGTGTACATCGCAGCACTTGATTTTGGCCAATTTTCTAAAGGCTTGCACGGCAAGTCACTTAATTTAATTTTCGTGACTGAATTTTCCCGTTGTCACGAAATATGCAAAATTAGAAAGTGTCACAAAAAATTTATGTGCTAAGTTTGTTTTTCGAATTGAATTGATAATTTTATCGTCAGCTGTAATTGTTTGTGCCACTGAAGTCCCTGAGTACACGTTACTTCAGCATTATTTACGCATGTCCGTTAAAAATTTTAAGGACCAATCTTATCAGCGGCCAACCTCAAGCTTTACTCTGTTGGACGATTCGACCATTGAAATGCCTTAATCGGCAACGGCAAATACACTAGAGCTTATTGTCGTGAGAGTTATCTCTCGAATATAAGTGATACCAGCATATTTTAGTTACTAAAAACATGTTTGTTGTTTATTTTTATGTTCCGTTTTCTATTAATGGAACTCTGATTACAAGGAAGGGAAAACGGAAATCTGAAATTGAAAGAAATTATAAACTGAAGGCATTGAACTTTTTTCTTTCTTTTTTCTCTGATCCTAGAGAGGATTAGAAATGAAGATTCGAAATGTAACATGCTCAAATCCCAAATACAAACGAGAAAAGGGAAAAACATTTTTTCTCTGCCCACCAAAAAAAAAAGGGGGGGGGGAGGTGAAGGAAGGAAACTGCTCGCTAGTTAAAGTAACGATTCAACAAAACCAGTCTAGATTCCGGTTTTTCACATGCCACTTTGGCAAATTCATAAAAGTTAATCCAGATTATTTACAGTTACAGTTGTGTTGCAGTTTTAAGATTCTGAATTAATATGAGAGTAGAGGGTTCATATCTCAAGAGCAGAACGTTTGTTTGTGTAATGACAATAACGACATTTGTAATTGTATCGTGACAATAGCGACATTTAGTAGTATTGACGCTTGCTCCACTTAGTATCATTGACAAACCAGCCTAACAACTGGTTTTTCGAAGGCCATATGGTACATGATTAACCAGGGAAAGTTAATCTAGTTTATTTGTATATATAAAGTTACAGTTTTGTTACACTTTGAAGAATCAAAACCAATATGACGTCAGTTGTATCATTTAGTCGATCCAAGATCCAAGATCTTACGAGTCTCAAACAAAAAAGCAATACAATAAACGATAGCCACAGTTTGGATTACTTTTATGTGTTTGTCGAACTCAATAATGTTAAGGTGGATCGCAGATCCGCACAGCTCGCGCCATGAACAAATTAAACGTACCCTCACCCCCGAACTGGTGATTTCGTGTGAGATTGCAGGATGTTCGTTTATCACGTATATGAGAGTCTAGATCCACGTCTGTTAAACTCACCCCCCACCCCCATTCCTCACCCCCTACCCCCCACCCCCCACCCCTCACCCCCGGAATAGACCTGCCGGCCAGGAGTCATATTAAACATGAAATTGAGAATTTACTGAAAGTTTGTGGTTTTATAGGGAAAATTGGCATACAGCATTTGAATGTCAGCATACTGTGTGTGTTCAGTGCAATGTGCTAGTATGTCTGTACATGTTACTGAGGCTGCACAGATTATTGTATCTTGTTTCACATCAAAACTTACTAGGTGTAACTTAATGAAACAAACTAAAGGATTTTCAACTTTTCTAAATACTACATTGCACAGATCAGTTATATAAACTTGTTGCAGACTGAATCCCTGGAATCTTATGCCAACCGTTACCTGTCACTTTACTTCTAATTCTGTAAAAAGTTATTACAAATATCTTTAAGTGTACTATTCAAAATCCATTTTTATAAAATCTCCTTCACAGTACAAAGCAAGCCAAGTTGTTTAATATATCAAATACAAGTTAGTTTCTATGACAAGCTGAATTCAACCTTAATTTCTCAATTGACAAAAGCTATGTCACATTGTCACACCCAGAAGTATTTAACCTTACAGCTGATCATAATAGGCAACCAAGTTTCCCCCTTAAAACCAAAGATAATACCTTTGATAGCCCTGACATCACAGGAAGCCTTTAATCTTGTTGATTACTGAAACTGAAAAAAAAAACTCAAACATTTAGTAGGAACTGTGGTTTTAATTTAGATTAGATTCATGATTAAAGTTGTATGCATGGTACTAATAATAAATAAAAAAAAAATAAAATTGATTGACAGAAGCAAACAAAAGAGGGAGATGGGGAGAACTCTTATTAGGTGAATAACTAAACTGTTTATTTTTTTGCCTACAAGAGGCACTAAAACAGAGATGATGGCAACAAATACAGTTAGCACATGATTTAAAACAAACTACACTGTATCCTTTAGTTTCTTCTTTACTGCCTTATAGCAGATGCACTGTCCAAAATGCTTTGACTGTAATTCAGACTTCTCTATCAGCCATACTATAGTATAATATTATTGTTGCACCCCATAGCAAGAACTGAGATAAGAAAATAATTTGTGCGCCAGACATTATGAACATGTTGTTCGTTTTTGGGTTGCCTGCATGTGCTTACAAGCCTGTGATTCCAGTCAGCGGTATAATTATATAATATTTAACCCAACTGAGACTTCTTGTACATTGCTATGAGATTAGCTGATTAAAGCCTTGAGCAGGCAATTGTCTCTCTTGCGTCACACATACAACAATAGTAGTGAATACTAATAAATATTAAACATAAAGAGTTGGAAATTGCTGGTATCAATGTTGTAACTTACCAAATCATACTCCAAGAACATTTGCACATCTCGAGCCAACTCTTTAACACTTGAACTGACAGATAAACTGAAATCAAGAGTAGATAATAATACCTGATACCTCTTAACTCTCAGTTGGTAAGAGTAACACCTCTTACTAACTGGGTTAAAGGTCCATACTGTAAGTTGCACCAGTCTTAGTCCATACTGTATGGACTGAGAAAATGAGATTACTAAGATATTTATTATATCTCTGTGGTTACTCAGATGCGAGAAAAAGGAAACTTACAAATTTAGTGGCTGTACAGTGAAATACAGCCTGCAAAATTGACCAATCAAATTGCTCGTACTAACTGAGAGATACAATAAAAACTAATATAGCATGAATTTTGACATGCAATTGGAAAACACTGATGTGTATATGATTGCACAATAACAACAATAAATTATTGATCTGAGACAATATTGTACGATTTTGAGGGACCACAGACAACTGCAGAAGGTAGAGCAACATGGTTTTAGCATCAACAGTCATTTGGATCATCTTTGATCAACATTGCAGAATTGAAGACAGTAACTAGCAAGATTTACGCACAGCCCCATACTTTAATTATGCAGACATTTTACAGCCTGCGTCGCAGACAGTTTATAAATCCCCGATATATACAGTCTGCGCAACGGCTCCAAAAAGCTTGTTCTGGTATCCCGCCAGTTTGCAGGGATATCTGTAACCGTTTCGGATTGGTTTAATTTCTAACGCGCTCTCTGATTGGTCGTTCCTTCTTGAGCAATCACGCAATACTCTGCTCTCCAGCCGTGATGCTAAAAATGCGATTTGTACTTGCTAGTACTTTCCCGGGTTTTCCCTTGGATTAATCGATGAATAGTTTTGACATATTTTAGCGTTGTGAATCAAAAGAAAATGACGGTCATTTCTGAAGAAAGTTGGGAACCAGCGTTTGGAGCCGTGAAAGAGCAATTTGAAATATCTAATCTTCTGCCCGAGCAAGAAAATTTGCTTCGGGAATTGCTGTTAGGTAAAAATATTTTTGTCGAATTGTTTCCATCCCTAAACGAGCAAAACTCTTTCGTGACTCTTTTCTATATCACGACAGCATAAATTACAAAAAACTGACGAATCAGGCATAACCACTTTGACCTTTTGATATACAAATAAATTGTTTTGTACTGCAACTTGTACAAATTTTATTTTTAGCTTTGTACAGTATTGCGTGATATTGCTCAATAGAGAAATATCCAATCACACAACGCGTTAGAAATTGAGCCAATCAAAAAGGGAGTAGGGTACTGTCGAGTTTGGATTCGAGTTCGAGTTCGAGTTGGACTTCGAGTTAGACTTCGAGTTGGACTTCGAGTTAGACTTCGAGTTGCGAGTTAATAATTCAAACGCAAGTATATAATTGATAATAATGTATAATTATTATTTATTATTAATGTTAATTAGCAGAAATATGTATAAGCTGGGATATTGGGATATTGGGATTTTTCATTTTTTACATGGTTTAAGTAATAAAATTGCTGGCAAATACCAAAAATATGGAGCAGGGATATGGTACCATTTGTCACTGGAATGAATAATAACAAATGGTCCATTTTTGGGGCGAAATCTGGAAAAGTTTTTGACAAGGTCCTTTCACATGAAAATTGGAAAGGAAGTAACTGTCTTCTTTTTTTCTCCAGCTTCTCAGCATTTCTAAATCCTAAATCTTTGATTGGCTAATCATGCGCGCTCCTGCGGTCCGGATTTTCCCATCTGGACCCGGAGTACGGACCGTTCCGAAATTTCCAACTTTGATAACGTTTCAAGCTTTTTGTTGCACCGTAAGACAACGTAAAATGTAAACATTTAACACAGAGTCAAACAAGTACGGATTCCGATAGCTCAATTTGGGGCCAAAATGTCAAACGCACGCATATGCCACATCTATCAAAATATTTTTCCCTCCCCCCCTCTACATAAATAATGAGCGGTCCCTAAACCTCTACTTGTGATCTTAAAGGCATTAGAAATAGAAGCCAGACTCATTCCCGGTCATGGTTTGTCTGTTTACTGCTACAAGAGTTTTGCCGGGGCCACATTTTTTTTAATTTCAAAATTTAAGGGACCAATAGCCTCCTCATCACCTCCCAAAAACCAATACGTACACTACATGTATTTAAAAGGTCAAAAAACTAGTCGTGCGTCAGAGATAAACGAATGTGAATAATTTATCAAATGACCAGTCACATATTAAGTTTCGAATTGAATTGATCTGAATTCAATTGCTTTGAATTGAATTGAATCGGATTGATCGGAGCTATTGAAAGAGTAAAATGAGAAAACAAACTCATAGCTACTAAAATAAAATTATACATTACTTGCTTAAGATAATTAACTGGAAGACAGCAAACCGGCAGTCCAAATCTTTGGGGTAATTTAAAATTATTTATTTATTTATTCACCACGACATACAATCATAGAAAGTTACAGTGAATAATAGACTAGGATCTTATCAATCTTATCTGATCAAGTTTAATACTGTGCCACTTGGGGCCTCTTCATATGAGCCCGGTTGACCGGGCTGGCTCGGTTTCCGAGATCTCGCCTCGCCACTCTTTTCTTAACAAAAATTTCGATGTGTTCATATGAGAAGGCGGGCTGGCCCGGTTACCGAGATCTCGGTTTTTGCGACCGAGATCTCGGTAACCGAGCTGGAAATTTTTCCCAAATGAACACTCCATCCTGGATACCGGGACTGACCGGGACGAGACAATTTTAACTGAGCATGGCTTGTAAGGTCGCTGACAAGTCAGGGAAATTGTTTTTATACAGAGTTAACCTCCCGATTTCCCTATTCAGGATGTTTTTGTATTTGTGTTAAAGCCTCCTGAATAAATGTTATGTTAAGTCGGAACGCAGGTCCACGAGTATTTTGGGCCTTAAGGACATTTTTCATCTCAGTTACCGTGATTAAATTTCCCATATGAACAGAAGACAAAATTCGTCCCGCCTACCGGGCCAGCCCGGTTACCGGGCTCATATATATGAAAAAGCCCTTGGATGGCCGTACAAGCAAATAAAGCTACCTACAGGAAAATACAATCTTAAAACGTCATTTCTTTATTCACTCTCTTCTGAAATGCCGTTTTCATCAATGATGAAAATATAACACTTACATTGTATCGCCACGTGCATTATCGCCATCCTTCTCTGGTGATGAAGATATCTCAATGATTGTTTCATCCCTGAAAACACAGGCATGTTTCAGCGCTAATTCAAGCAAATCTTTAAACTGCAAGTCTTCATAAAGTAAATCAAACCTACCTTTCCATTGTTAATACAGGATGACCAGCAACAGTGCCTATGATCATACCATCGTTCATCCAGGAAATGTGAGATTTGGCACAAGATAACTGGACGTGGACAACGCTAGTGTCACGCGTCACGCGTCACGCCACTTGCTCTTTCTTAACGGAGATGGATACTGTTTTGCACTTTCTTAATAGAGGTGAACACTCTTTTGATTTACATCCTTTTTCTTCATGAGAGATCGTTGGTTAGCATCATGGAGCATGGTTAGCATTTACATTTTGCGGAAAAATAATCTTTGTCATACTATCGTTGGTTTGTGCCCTCCCATCCCCCGTTGACGGGTATGCTAGTCATAAGCGGTCCTTGTAAGTATCTGTAAGTATCTCGGCTGGTTCTGGTTTTGCGGCCTCTAATTTCTTTTTTTTTTTTTGGTATTTTTATTGTAATCTTAACTCGAAGTCCAACTCGAAGTCCAACTCGAAGTCCAACTCGAAGTCTAACTCGAACTCGAACTCGAATCCAAACTCGATGATTCGGGATTCCCATCAAAAATAGTTACAGAAATCCCTGCAAACCGGCGGGATACCAGAACAAGCTTTTTGGAGCTATTTCGCAGACGGACTATATCGAGTTCTCTACAGGTATTGAGTGACAACTCCGGCTGCAACCCAGGCTAACATTTTACGCCTTAAACACCATTCATGCTCGTTTTTTGTGTAACAGGTATGACAGCGTCACATGTATAATTTTATTGGGGCTGTGTGGAAATCTTTTCCAATAAATTGCACCTGAATTTTTGGAGACAAACTTTGCAGTATTGTTTAGAATCATTTCAAGGCTTTGCAATGTATCTCTTAGTCTAGGATCAACAAATTATGGACGCTATTATTATTCGCTGTACAAACAATGCGCCTTTAATAAGGAGCCTAGCCATGCGTGACTAGCTACGCAGACAAGGGTGGCGTCTGTAACTGCGTCATAAAAAATTACAAACCAAGAAGAAATGATTGATCTTTTGATCAGCTTGCACCAAAACATTTGATACAAACGTAGACTTGAACTTACTGTTAGCATTCTGTGATAAATGTGACTCAACAAGATGCCCCTCTAATGGCATTACACGGAATGCTTAATGTAGCCCCAATTATTCCCCATTGTATGTTTCGCAGATATTTAAAAAATATCCTCCCTTGGCCATTGAAATAACTGTCTGAATGGTTTTATTCAGATATATTGCGTGATACTTATCGTTGTGTTACTAGGAATCATACCAGAAATAACTATGCAATAACGTCATGACCCCGCTGAACTGGTCTGGCCTCCTCTAGCTCTAATCCTTTGCGTTGATCATTCGATCTGTTTTTTAAAGCGGATTTTCTTTGCTGTGAACTCTCCCAATTTCCGCCGTTTCAACTGTCGAGTACTACCTAGAAGTTATTATTTCGATTTACTGCTTGAAAAAGGTTGGTTTTCTCTCTGAAAACGGCAGATCCGGAGTCTTAAATTCAGACATGTGGCCGCCATTGAACGAAAACAACTTTTCCAAATGATGATTTGCTTTGACGTCACACAAGTAGAGATGAGTGGGTCCCCTCCCTCGTGATATACGCGCAGATAATGGAGTTTGATTGGGCCGCTTTTGTTCAAGACAATCAAAACAATAGATCCCTTCTGGGAGAGAGAAGAATTTAATCTAGTTTTAATGAATAAATCAAATGACGATTTGACGTCACACAGAAGTGATGAGTGGGTCCCCTCTCTCGTGATATGTGCCTGAAAAATAGATTTTGATTGGGCCGCTTCTGTTGAAGACAATCAGAACAATATATCCTTACTAGGGGAGGACAGAGTTTAATGCATAAATTAATGTGCACATTTATGACACCGATGAAGAAAAAGATACCCGACCGAAACCTAGACACGTCATGCCCTGCGGGCATTCCGTGTAACAAGACTTTCTTCGGAGACATTTCAGTGAGCTTGAAATTAAGCTTAATTTGTATGTGTCTACCGACATAGCGTGCCTCATACTTTTCAACGCGAACCTCTTTTAATCAGAGCCACGCAGAGATCTCCATCAAGTTAATCAAACTTAATCCAAAGAAGCAGTTAAAAGCAATGTAAAACGTGTTCGTTATTAAGTCAATAGTAAGATTATCAATTTCAAGCAACAATCTCTGCAACATGTAAGCTTCATTCCAACGCGAAGCCTCCTTGAACAATTTGATTAATCTCGAGCTTTTACAAAACACTAAGACCCATCTTCATTGAGAGATTAAGGTGCATTTGAATCAAGGGCTCTTTGAAAGTGAAAAACCAAGCTTAACAGAGTAAACTATGCACGCTATATCCACTTTGGCATACGCTTACCTCCGACAAATTCGCCAAACAATCAGCTTCACGATCCACGGAGAAAGTTTGCCCACAGCTAAGCTCCATGAAGTTGATTCACTCGCTACATGTTAACAATCTCGGTAAAAAAGGTTTTCTCACCCCATGATTGCAATATTAACAGCGAAAGTACGAGTAAATTATGTTTTAACACGAGAAGGCAGAAGAAAACCTTCTTCGCTTCCTCCTTCTCGGATTGCACGCTTTGATGAAGAAGGGTTTTTTCCCGGGTTGGGTTTCGTTTTCCAAATATGGAAGTGATCTTATTTACCGGATTGGAAAGTTGGGACAATGGACTTACAAAAAAAAAGGAAAGTGAAATTCTCGAGCCTTTGGTAAATAAATAAGATAAGTAAATGAATAAAATACAGATTTATTAAAATATAAAATAATGATGAAACAATGGCCTCAGGGAGGCAGTTCCAGTCGGCTATAGTTCTTGGAAAAAACGAAAATTTAAAAATGTCCTTACTTGCATATGGCACGCGAAATTTAAATTGACGGCTTCCCCTCGTGCGACTCTCGGGGTGATGAATTAAATATTCTCGGCTATCTATATCAATAAGACCGTGATTTATTTTATACATAAGTGTTAGTCTAAACTGCCTTCTTCTCGTTTCCAGTGTGGCCCACCCTAAGTCTTTAATCATGTCCGTAACATTCCCATAACTGTTGTAATTTTGTGAGCAGAACTGTGCAGCCTTACGTTGAACCCTTTCCAGGGGCCCGTTTCTCGAAAGACCCGGTAACTTACGGGGCCCGATAAGTGTATTTTGAAATGTTTTTTCCCCGATTACAGAGTGATTACAGACATGGTACTTGGCCAATGTGTTCATAGAATTATAAGATTTTAAAATTTAGTATTCAAAGCTAACAAAAATTGACTTCTGTTAAAAAAACATTTATCACCAAAGACACTTATCGTGCCCGGTAAGTTACCGGACTTTCGAGAAACGGGACCCAGAACACTGACATCTTTCTTTAAGAAGGGGTTCCAAGCCGCGCTTTCATATTCCAGCTTCGGTCGTGCTAAGGATGTATATGCAATTTATTTTACATTCTTTGGACAATTCCAAAGGTTTCGTTCTATTGTACCCAACGTTTTGTTTCCTTTAGCTGCTGTTATAGAAACATAAGCTGACCAATTGAGCTTGTTACTGATAGTAACCCCAAGGTATGGGAAGCTATTAATCTGCTCTAACTCTACACCACACAAGACATATTTTCTCAGAGGTGGATTGATCTTATGTGAGATGGTAACAATTTTCCATTTAGAGGGATTCTAGCCTAGCCTGTGTAAGTCAGATTGAAGTAGATCGCAGTCCGCGTCGCTTGCGACAATGCCATAAAGTAAAGCATCGTCCGCAAAGAGCCTAACTGATGATTGCCCGTTATCTGGTAAGTCGTTTATGTATAATAGAAAGAGCACCGGCCCGAGGACTTTACCTTGGGGCACGCCGGAAGACACTGGACATTGAATTGATGTTTGGCCTTCACAAACAACTGATTGAAAACTTTGGGTAAGAAACGACTCTAACCAATTTAGGAGCGGGCCTTGGATTCCATAACGCTGCAGCTTCCTTAGGAGTCGCCTATGAGGGACCTTGTTAAAGGCTTTGACAAAGTCCAAGATGACCGCGTGGATAGATGAGCTCTGAATAGTCTTTGCCATATCGTGTAAGGTGAGAATTAGCTGCATCTCTGTGGATCTCTTTGCCCTGAAACCATGCTGACAATCCTTTAAGATGTTATGGTCGTTTAGATGTTTCATAATGAAGCTGTGGACAATCTGCTAGAGGATCTTTGATGCAACACAGGTGAGAGATATTGGTCTACAATTGGCTGGGTCAGATTTCTTTCCCTTTTTAAAAACTGCACACACATTTGCCTCCTTCCACCTATAGGGAACAGTGACACTGTCTATCGAGTCCTGAAAGATGACTGTTAATATTGGAGCGATTTCTGCAGCAAAATGTTTGAGAAACCAAGGTGGGATTTGGTCTGGGCCACAGACCTTGTTAGGGTTTAATGAAGACAGTTGCTTTAAAACTCCTTACAGTTCTGAAACAATTAAAGGCCAGGTTTGGGATCAGAGCCCATATCTGGAATGTTTTCAAGGTTCTCCTTGGTAAACACACTTGAAAATTGGCTGTTTAAAATTTCTGATTTAAGAGCAACATCACTTATGACTTTACCATCCACTTTAAAGTCTGCATCCTTGGATTTTCTTGATTAAACCGTTTTACGTAGGAAAAAAAGCATTAACGGTTGTCTTTTACTGACTCACTAAGGCGTTTCCTGGTTTCAGTGGTGTACAGATCCCGTTTTCTTTGCCTTGTTGTATGGTCTTTGTTTCACTTTAGATTGTCGCCGAAACGAGCGATTCAACCAAGGTAAGTTGTATCTTGAACTTGTCATCTTATGCGGAATGCAAGAGTCCATTATGTTGCCAACACTATTTTGAAAATCATCCCACTTCGCTTTCACCGAGTTTGTTATCATGTTGAGTGTTGAGCTTTCCAGCAAGTGCTTGTAATTCCAATTTAATACGCTCATCGTCCGATCCCTTTCTGATATAAACTTTGCGCTTAACATGCCGTTTTTTCTGGCAAAATTTGGTTGGTCATTCTTACTTCGTGAAAGAAATTTTCTTTCAATTCGTTTGTTTTCTGGACATAATTCTTAAGCTACACATGTATCCTGAAAACATGTATTCTGTCCCATCGCTGAAAATGCAGCAAATCCGAAACCCCGGGAAATTTGAAAAAAACAAACAAACAAAACAAAACAAAAAGAAAAACTAAAATAGAAAAGAAAGTACGATCAAATCCTGACTCATTGAGTGCTTTCCTTTCTTGGGTATTTCAACTTCTTGATACATTTTCAGCTTTTAAAGTAACTCTGATATGTAAGGTCAAACAAATCTCCCGTTTTGCTCTGCTATCGTCACTCGTACCCAAGCCTCTTATGCGCCAGTAATGATGTTCCTTGATTACAAACATGACGCGAGCATCCAAAACTAACGACAGAAATAATTAGCCAACAATTATTCTGAAAAGCCGTAAAATACAAAACAATGTATGGCGTTTTCTTTTATTTTCAAAATTTGATGCTTTATTATCTCAGAAAAAAACACGTTTAGCTCCAATTTTCATTTCGGATACCAAGAACACTTGCTGAGTTCTACTTTCTCCGCTTAGTTTTAAACCCCGCAAAAATATCCCCGTATTAGTAGGGCACCACCCATAGGAAATCCGAGTATCTCGAGATGCACAGAACGTATGGCAGTAGCAAAAGTAGGCCAGCACCGTCCTTTAAAAACCTTTTCCCCGCCCCGCTTCATCTTTCGTCTAAGTCCATTGATTGAGAACTCGTAACTTAGAAAATTCCGTGAGAAACATCCAAACTGCGAGCAGCTTCTTTTGTTTGCCTCCCACGTAATAGTTTCTGTGTGTTCTGGGGGAGTTGGATTATGCTAAAAAATTTTCTGTTGAGTGAGAAACAAACTGACGCTCGCGAAAGAATTTGAGAGAAAAAAGACAAATGCTCGCTTCCTATGAAAAGTAGTCAGCACGTCACATAACAACAGCATATCATAGACGATGGGAACGAAAAGAAAATAATCATTTATTGTCTGTTTATACCAACTTAAAAGCATGTTGATAATAATATAATAGTTTTTTTTTTTATCTTATCGCGTATTTTAGCATTATATATTGTACAGTCCGTAATCCAGCCTCTGGGCTGCGATGGATTTTTAATAAAGCTATCTATCTCTCTCTCTATCTGTTGAACAACTCTCTAATTAAACGCAGTTCAAAATTGTAATATTCATAGAAGTTGATTGCTTATGTTTTATGACTTCAAATTTAGCATAATAAAAGTTAAGTTAACATTTGTAAGATTCCTTTTTTCAGTATTTATTAAACCTGGTTTAACTGATAAACACGTTTAGTTGGTGTGAATAAGGTATAAATACGTCTTTTATAAAATAGAAATTAAATTGTACAAGTACGTAAAAATTACATTTTAAAAGTACGTTCAGATATAAGTACTTAAAGTAGAAATCAAATTGACGTTTTATTCTACTTCGGAATTATTCACCTTACTACCTAGGATCGAGTTGAATTTGTTGTGACTGGTTTGAAGTTCATCAAAATTCACAGGACTTTGAGTAGTCTTCTGAGCAGTCTGTTATTTTCTTTAAGAGGAGAGATCAAAACTACCGATATTCCAACAGGCCCCACCGGCAAACCACAAAATAGATGGTGGCCTCTGCCTGTACACCCCTTCCTCTACCTCAAAAGATGGTCTCTTTATTGCATAGCCACCCTTGTATCCAGCAGTAAAAACTAACAATGAGATTCAAAGCTCACTTTTCTTGTTTATCTAGCAATGCTGACTCTTGCTAGCTGAATATTTCTGTGTCAACTCAAAATTCAACACTTATTCTGTTAAAAAATAAGTCAATTTTTGTTAGCTTTGAATACTAAATTTTAAGATCTTATAATTCTTTGAAAACATTGGCCAAGTACCAGTCTGTAATCACTGTTTAATCGGCGAAAAAACATTTCAAAATATTCTTACTGGGACTTTCGAGAAACGGGCCCCCGGGTCAAAAGGCGTAAGTATCAGATCTTTCGCTTTGAAAATCTGTTCAGGTCGTAGAGGGTGGGAAAGGAGTGGGGTGGCTGAGAAAGAAAGTGGAGGAGGTGGGGGTTGGGGAGGAGGAGACCCCCGAATATAAGGGGCCAAAAACATTAATCTCCGTGTCCGGAAATGTTTAGGAACATTCAAAAATATTTCTCCAGACCCCTCACCCAATCCCCTTCTCCGTAGTTGCAGTGTAATAGCGGAGCTCGCGCTCGCGCCGTAGGCGCGTGCGGCGGAATCCCATAGCTAAGAGATTTTGGTAAACCCATCAGTGCCAGAAATTTTGGTTTGGTTATGACGTCACTTCCGTCCGACCGACCGCCCGTACGTACGCCACCCATGTAAGCCAACTTGAAATGAGACGCTCAAACCTTGTGCTGCAAATCAGGGTTTTTTCGGTGGGAAAATGCATGGCCAACTGCGCTGCCGGCTGCGTTTGTTTGTCTGGAAATTGCATCGCCAACTGCGTTTGAGAAAAAAATAATAATAATAATAGTTTTTAAGACGACGTGCACGACAAAACACAAACTCAATTTATGAATAAGTCTACAAACATGTAAAGCAAAGAAAGGGAGAAAGAAAGAGATCGAGAAAACAGGCGACGAGGAAGCGAAGTTCGACGTTCAAAGAGAGCGATTGAGAGCGGTAGCAAACAGGCGAAACATGAGTGACGAACAAATAGAGAAAGTACGGGAAAGGGTGCCGAAAAAAACCCGTGTTGCAGCACAGGGTTTGAGTGTCTCATTTCACATTGGTTTACATCAGGGGCGGGGGAGAAGACTCGTCAAATTTTCGTATCAGAATCATCCAACAAAAGTTGACGTCACATCCGGTCAAATTGGCGCCCAGCAGCCTGTCTCGGCGAAGTCGAATGATGGCGTCCCGGTCAGGCTTCATTTCTTCGGATTTTTGAGCCATCAGTATCAGGAAATGTGAACTGTGGATATGAAAGATGTTGTAAAGATACTGCTTCGACTTCATGAGCAAGGGTTTTCCAAAGAAGTGATTTTTTCTACTGTTTTGACGGAAAATACGAGACAGCTAAGCATCGCGTCATGGCGAAAATTTTACACTCTCAAAACGAGTGGCGTTCAGACTTTTGGCTCTTGCGGCTTGTGATCGTTCGAAAGCTGAAATTATAATAGCCTATCCCGTGTGCAACATAATGGAGGAGACATCGTCAGTCATAGTTTGCAGTGTTAACATCGGGAACCTAATTATCTCTCGACGTGAAGTGTTGGAAGCCTGTGTCATTGAAGCCGTTCCAATTGTCTTCGTTGTAAGGGACTCGTAATCTATGAGGTGAGTAAATGTAGTTATCTTCATTTCAAGGTTCAAGGTTCAAGGTTCATTTATTTCACACTATTTACACAACATTAACATAAAAAGTAAAGTATTACAACCGATAACTACAAGATAAAAATAAATACAGTACAAATTATAAAATGTGTGTGGTGGTCAAAGTAGCGAAGGCTTTCTAGTTGACCACCACCTACTTTAAAGTAAACAAGGAAATGACACTGAGCTTCATTGAATATTAGAAGATGTAGGAGATGCTTATAGAGCCTAGGATTAATGTACAGGAGAGAATTACATTTGTGTAAATTAAGGTATGTTAAAGATATACTGAACCGAGCAAGAGATCTAAACAGGACACGCTTAATAAAAGAAGAACAAAGCGAAAAATAAATAAAAACAAAAACAAAAAAAAGCATACACAAAAAGCAAGCAACATACAAACAACCAACAACAACAACAAACAAAAGGAAAGGAAAAGGACAACACATCAGCAGCAACAGCAGCGACAACAACAAACATCAAAATATAAGCAGACAATTATTATTATCATTAATATTTTTAACTCTATTATTATTATTATTATTATTATTAGTATTATTATTATTAGCTGCTGACGTGAGTACCTTTACATTTCCAGTTCTTTTCTGCTGACGTGAGTACCTTTACATTTGGGCTTTAGAGTAATATGTCGGTTTTGTGCTTCGTAGTACCTTAATAAAGACGCAAGTGACGTTTAAGTAATAAATAGTAATTCTCTTATCTGATGTGCATTCACATCATATTGGCCTGCAAGTGCGGGCTTGAGGAGGGGCTTGAGTCAGAAAATGTATCTGCGTGGCCTGGTTCATGTTGCTAGTGTGAGACAGTTGTTAAAGTTATTGATGTCAAGCCATCTTAAACACTAAATTAAATAGCATTATTGTGAATGACATTATTTCTCAAGTATTGAAAGAAACAGCACCTTCACACTTAACTTTATCTGCACTTGCACCACTTGGGGGGTGCTCATGGGTTAATTTTTTATACATTTGTACTATAATTATGCACATGCAAAGTCAAATTGTGGTAAGAACAAACAGTATGCCACAAGCCACAGACAAGTGGCATGACTGATGTTCTTACCTTGTTTTGATGTCTTCCCAAGTTTGGCTTATCAAAGGACACATGGAGGGCCAAATGGACTTTGACGGAGAGGAGAAGGGAGGGGAGAGGGTTTTATGGGAGCATGGTCCATATTTAGTGCACAGTTCAGTTCAAGGAAAAATGAAAAGAGTTCAAAAACTACACATCAGTTCAGTGACAGTAGACCTCAATATTATTGTAATAATAGTTGTAGGTGAAATGTTTTTTATTTCACTGGGACAAGTAAGAGGAGAGGGGAGGGGAGAGGGTACGAGTAAAACTAATTAATTAATTATTACAAATAATGGTCACAGTCTTACATGCATTTAAAAATGTATTACCCACTTATCCGTTGTTTGTTTTTGTAATCATATTTGGTAACAGCTGCAAGCTGCCCAATAATGTAGCTTTTTCTTGTACATACATGTAGTTCCACTTCAGATAAGTGGCCCGTTGGTAAATTTGTAAAAATCTAGAAGTCCTATGGTTCTTTGAAAAATTAATAAGTCAAACAACCATAGCAACAGTTCAAAAAACACACATCAGTTCAGTGACAGTAAACCTCAAATGTAATAGAAACTATAGGTGATGTGTTTTCAACTTTCTCTCCTTCATGCTTGTCAAGGATGCAAATGAGAGGCCTGCTTGTTTTGATATTAGTTCAATTCAAAGAAAGGTTAAAAAATTCAATCACCACACCAAAACAATAAACCTCCCACCCCCCCCCCCCCCAAAAAAAAAAAAAAGAAAGGGGGATTATATAAATGTATATATTTTTATTAACCACCTGGCCCCAGTTGTTCGAAGAGCGGATAACTTTATCCACTGGATAAGTCACTATCCAGTAGAGCAAATATACTCCACCTAGCACTTTAGGCAAGTTTTCCACACAATCCCATACTTAAATTTGGTATATGCTTTTACCCTATCCACAAATCATAGGGCTATTAGGAAAATCTTGCACACATTTTATCTGTCGGTTAGCGACCTATCAAGTGTATAAAGTTAATTCGCTCTTTGAACAACTGGGGCCTGGGTGATAGCAGACCTCAAAATTAAGAAAATTTACTGGTGTGGGTGTTTTTATTTCAATGGGTCTTGCAGGGGGAAAGGGAAGGGAAGAGGACAAATATGTTTGCAATATATTAACAGGGTTTATACGTTATATTACCATGATGGTTTAGAATTTTCCTTACTTAGGTGAAATTTTTAGGGATTTTATGTTTTTAATTTTTCATTTTAATTCTTTTATTTTTAGAGATTTAAACAAAAACTCAAAAGGAAAGAGACCAGTAAATCCCCCCGAGACACAGCAAGAAAGGAAACAAACAGCGAAAGGAAGAATTTGACAAGACTGGGAGTAACTACAATGGCCGCTTAGCTATATGATTTATTATAATTTACAATATGTCGAAGTCTAATAAATTTCTGATGACAATAATTTTCACATTGGTGTACAGCGTCGTGTTTGATTACATTGACATATTCATATGATCCAAAATTTGGTCAGCCAAGCTGACCAGCCGAAAGCCTTAGCTGGGCAGCCACTTGCTCGGCCTCCATTACTGTTTTTTTTTTTTTAAGTTTTTCGCTTTACTTTTTAACTGATCTTTTTCTCTCTTGACTCTTCTCTCAAGTGCCACAATCCCTGTTTCCCATTTTACAAGCTCCTCCTTGTCTTCTGCTGACTGTATGGCTGTCGCATTTTCTCCCTGTCTTGTCGCTTTCTTCCTTTCGCTGTCTGTTTCCTTTCTTGACGTGTCTCGGGCGGATTTGCCAGTCTCTTTCCTTAATTTGAGTTTTTATCTTTTGTTTAAATCTCTAAAAATAACAGAATTGAAACAAAAAATTAAAAATATCAAACCCCTAAAAATTTCATCTAGGTAAGGAAAATTCTAAACCATGGTAATTTAACGTATGAACCCTATTAATATATTGCAAACACATTTGTCCACTTCCCTTCCCTTTCCCCCTGCAAGACCCATAATTTGAAATAAAACACCCACACCAGTTAATTTTCTTAATTTTGAGGTCTACTATCACCCAGGTGGTTAATAAATATATATACATTCATATAATCCCTCTTTTTTTTTTGGGGGGGGGGGGGGGGTGAGAGGTTTGTTCTTTTGGTGTGGTGATTTAATTTTTTAACTCTTCTTTGAATTGAACTAATATGAAATTTACAAGCAGGCCTCTCATTTGCATCCTTGACAAACAGGAAGGAAAGAAAATTGAAAACACATCACTTATAGTTTTTCTTACATAATTTTAAGGTTTACTGTCACTGAACTGATGTGTGTTTTTGAACTGTTGCTATGGTTATTTGACTTTTTAATTTTCAATGAGCCATAGGACTTCTAGATTTTTACAAATTTACCAACAAGCTACTAATCTGCATTACTGACAAGAAGGAAGTGGAACTATGTACAAGAAAAAGCTACATTATTGGGCAGCTGTTGCCAAATATGATTACAAAGACAAACAACGGATAAGTGGATAATAGATTTTTAAATGCATGTAAGACTGTGACCATTACTGTATTTGTAATAATTAATTATTTAGTTTTACTCGTACCCTCTCCCCTCTCCTCTTACTTGTCCCAGTGAAATAAAAAACATTTCACCTACAACTATTACTACAATAATATTGAGGTCTATTGTCACTGAACTGATGTGTAGTTTTTTAACTGTTTGTGGTTATTGAACTTTTCATTTTTCCTTGAACTGAACTGTGCACTAAATATGGACCATGCTCCCATAAAACCCTCTCCCCTCCCCTCTCCTCTCCTTCAAAGTCCATTTGGCCCTCCATGTGTCCTTTGATAAGCCAAACTTGAGAAGACATCAAAACAAGGTAAGAACATCAGTCATGCCACTTGTCTGTGGCTTGTGGCATACTGTTTGTTCTTACCACAATTTGACTTTGCATGTGCATAATTATAGTACAAATGTATAAAAAATTAACCCATGAGCACCCCCCAAGTGGTGCGAGTGCAGATGAAGTTAAGGGTGAAGGTGTTGTTTCTTTCAATACTTGAGAAATAATGTCATTCACAATAATGCTATTTAATTTAGTGTTTAAGATGGCTTGACATCAATAACTTTAACAACTGTCTCACACTAGCAACATGAACCTAGCCTGAGTATCAGGCTTTTCGGGGGGAGGGGGGGGGGGCAGAGGGGGAAGAGAGGAAGGGGAAAAGGGAAGAAAAGCCTGACACAAAAGCATTGAGATGAGTATTCCACCCCCTTGATGAGCATGACGCTTCGCCGTAAATAGTAGCCAATCAAAATAAATTCCGGTCATGCAACTGTCATGTCAGCGATGTCCGCTGTGAGAGATATGAATTGAAGTTACACAGACAGCTCCATTGCAAAAGACTCTCCAAACAAAATATTTTCTGTTGAGCACCACTGAGCAGAATTCGCGACTAGACACAGCTTCATTACAGGAGGAAAATACAAATCTCACAGTTCAGAACGGCAAGAAGTGATGACAAAAACGCAGCCGTAACTAATCAAAAGACAAATAGCCGTGATAAGACACACAAAATCTCAGCTACGAAAACAAAAAGGCGGCCAGATAAAGATTATTAAACAGTTTAAATCCTAACTAGAGAGGCTGTACTGTCACTGGATGCAGTGAAACAAGCCAAACGTACCAAACCCAAATAAAATGCCTCAACGGGCATAAGAACGACTGTTGCTCAACAGGCGATAAATGCAGCACTCGTAACCCAGAAATGTCAGAAATGACCTTTGACATCAAAATACAAAACATGCGACAGTTGCATTGTTTAGTCTATCATGATAATTTTTGTTTCCGGCGGTGTGACGTAACCTTTTGTGTTTTGTCCAATCAGCGCCAACGTCCGAAATTTGGACGTTCGACACAGACTTCAGAAAGGTTTTGTGTCAGGCCTTCCTCTCCTCTTCTCCCCCTTCCCCTCCCCCTCCCCCTCCCGTTTCCCCCTCCCCTTAGGAAGGACTGATACTCAGGCTAACATGAACCAGGCCACGCAGATACATTTTCTGACTCAAGCCCGCACTTGCAGGCCAATATGATGTGAATGCATATCAGATAAGAGAATTACTATTTATTACTTAAACGTCACTTGTGTCTTTATTAAGGAACTAGGAAGCACAAAACCGACATATTACTCTAAAGCCCAAATGTAAAGGTACTCACATCAGCAGAAAAGAACTGGAAATGAAGATAACTACATTTACTCACCTCGTAGTCGGTAGATTACGAGTCCCTTACAACGAAGACAATTGGAACAGCTTCAATGACACAGGCTTCCAACACTTCACGTCGAGAGATAATTAGGTTCCCGATGTTAACACTGCAAACTATGACTGACGATGTCTCCTCCATTATGTTGCACACGGGATAGGCTATTATAATTTCAGCTTTCGAACGATCACAAGCCGCAAGAGCCAAAAGTCTGAACGCCACTCGTTTTGAGAGTGTGAAATTTTCGCCATGACACGACGCTTAGCTGTCTCGTATTTTCCGTCAAAACAGTAGAAAAAATCACTTCTTTGGAAAACCCTTGCTCATGAAGTCGAAGCAGTATCTTTACAACATCTTTCATATCCACAGTTCACATTTCCTGATACTGATGGCTCAATAATCCGAAGAAATCAAGCCTGACCGGGACGCCATCATTCGACTTCGCCGAGACAGGCTGCTGGGCGCCAATTTTGACCGGATGTGACGTCAACTTTTGTTGGATGATTCTGATACAAAAAAAAGTGCCAGGCGCTATTGGAGTGTTCTCCCCCGCCCCTGGTTTACATAGATGAGCGTATGTGCTGTAACCCGGGTTGTTTTTCGGCGGGAAAATGCATGACCAACTGCGCTGCCGGCCGCGTTTGTTTGGCGGGAAGTTGCATCGCCAACTGCGTTTGAGAAAAAAAAAAAAACAAAAACAAATAATTTTGAAGACGACAAGATACAAAGTCAATTTTTACATGTGACCAACAACAGGAGAAAGAGCAAGGCAACTAGCGGCGGGAGAAACAAATCGACTGGCGCATCATCAGAATCTGGAAGTGAAATCATTTTACTCCGATCCAGCACCAAGAAACGTTGGATGTTTCCTCTTGAAGTGAAACGTTTCGCTCACTTAACGCTGTAAAACGAACGGATAATCAGCAATGGAATAAAGGGACTGGTTATTCTCAGAAGAGGCGAGTACATTCATGCAATTTTGTTGACAAAACTTTGCTAGTTTGCTGGTTTGCAAGATATTGTTTTCTTGCAGTTTTGACACGCCGTTTAACTTAAGCTTAAGCTAATACTGCTAACTTCAGAACAGTATTTTGAGCTCATTTTTTCGGTCCATGTTGATTATTTTCCTTGGAGTTTTATTTTCTGATCTCGTCCAATTTTGCCGTCAAACAGCGGGAGAAAGAGCAAGGCGGATCGCGGCGGGAGAAACAAATCGACTCTTTTAGCAGCTTTTAGAGGCGGCACTTCATAAACAGCGGCCGAATCTTGAAGAGAAATTATTTTACTCTACTCCGGCGCGATGAAATGAAATTAAGATGCGATGGATTTTTCCTCTTGAAGTGAAACTCAACGTTGTAAACGAACGAAAAAATCAGCAATCGAATAAAAGGACTGGTTATTCTCCAAAGAGGCGAGTATATTCATGTGATTTTGCTGACAAAACTTTGCTGTTTTTGCAAGATATTTTTTTCTTGTAGTGTTGACACTGCGTCTTGTTTAACCTCAGAGCAGCCTTTTGAGCTCATTTTTCGGTCCATGTTCGTTATTTCCCTTGGAGTTTTATTTTCTAATCTCATCCCATTTTGCTTCATTTAAAAAAATTTGATTCTGAGCTAAAATAGTCAGTCAAATTTACATCTCCCAACATTGTATCGTTGGCATAAACTACTGACAAATTTTTGTCGCATATATTTCTAATTTTAGCATTTATTTCTGACAATCTTGACAGAAAACAAACAGAAATACTTAAAACAGTAGGATATAACCGCAAAAATTAAGATGTGTGAGCAATTTTCACTGAAAGTCTTTTCAAAGAACGTTAAAAGCGAATGTAAAATTAAAGTGTGATTGTTACATCGCGCGTACGCTCTATGTTCCACAACAGAAGCTTTCAATTTAGAATGTAACAAATTGCGCTCAATTTTCAGTCGCCTAGATTATCCTAGGGCTCTCATAGATTCCATCATTAGTAATTTTCTTCGTAATGTATCGGAACAGGCAGCGGAAGAGAAGCCTGAAGGCGGTCGTAAGATCAGAATTATCCTTCCTTTTAAGGATCAAGTAGCTGCCAATGCGGTTCGCAGGCAATTTAACGACCTAAGTAATAAGATTGGCCCCATATTGCAGCCAGTTTTTGTTAGTAGGAAATTAGAACATGATCTTAAGCCTAGGGAAGTTAAGCCGTCGATTGTGAATCAGCAATGCGTTGTTTACTATTTCTCATGTGATCTGTGCGATGCAGATTATGTCGGCTATACAGCCAGACACCTTTTTCAACGCGTTGCTGAGCACAAGAACTCGGCAATTGGCAAACATTTTCTTGAAGCTCACGGGAGCAAACACCTATTGAATCAGGGCCATTTTAACATCTTGAGAAAGTGTCAGAGCAAATTTGATTGTTTGGTATTTGAAATGCTGTACATCAAGAAACTTAAGCCTTGCTTGAACACTCAAACGGACTCTATACGTGCGAAACTTTTTGTTTAACCGGTAGCATTCTTCAATGCTACTATTTTAATTAATATCTATTGTCCATTTTTGTATTTATAGCCGCAATCTTGCATTTTTAATTTCACTTGATAATGATGTAATGTACATCGAAACGTCGTGTTTTTTAACCTTTTTATAATGTTTTTACGAAATGTTTTATCGCAATTTTTTATAGTCAAATGTTTTTCTAAGTCTTTGCTTCTTCGATTTCATTTTCATCAAAACAAAGCAGTTTACGCAAAACATTCATTCGATCGTTGTTTCGTTTATTTCTGTACTTATTGCTATGAATTATCACAGTGCTTTTTTCATTTATTACGCAAAGATATATTTGAAGTGTGTTTTTTGGTTAGTGTATCCATTTTCTCTTAGGTTTATAGCGTACGGCATTCTGACTTGATAAGCAAAATTTACTAGACAGTGACAGTGCCGGTAGCGCGCGTTGGCTGTTCACAAACCGTTTTGCCTCGATTATCTTAAAAACTAAAAACAATAATAAAAACAGAAAATATCATTTTGAGTCCATTTAAATTCCGCTTTTATAACACAGAGGGCAAAATGTTCCTAAAACTATCAAGGAACTTCGTAAAACAGTCAGTAAAACACTCATCGAAGGCGCAAGCAAACCAACAAATTATTTAATGTTTTCGTAGCGTACAATACAAACAAAACCGACGAGAACAGTTCCCATTATACACATGCAATTAAGAGAGAATACAAGTTTAATTCAGGAGCAAACTAACAACGATAAATCAAATGTTAGGCATCAGTTAATTGTTCACCTGAGCTGTGAAGCTTCCTACCGCTTGGAAATCACACGAACATAGATCGATAAAAATAGCAAACGATGGATCCAAAGAAGGAACTTACGGAGTAATTTCTTCCTGCTCCTTCCTCCCATCAAAAGGACACTTTCATGCTCGGTTATCATTCGTTGAAAGCACTTTAACGCCATGACTGATTTCAGTTTCTCAACCAAACAAAATAAAATCAATCTGATCCAAGTCTTTATCTTTTGACACAAATAATCTTTCGCTGTTTCTTGTGAGAGACACCAAAATTAACCTTTAGGAATTTCCTTCCCAGCTGCAGCACTTGATTTCCATGTATTTTTGGTACAAAGAACCCGGCTTAAAGAGTCGAACTTCGAAAGAACCTCAAAGAACTTGTTTTTTTGGACACAAAATGCAGAAACCAACAAAATGTAAAACTTCGTGCTCAGCCAATCAGCAGCGAGTATTTTCGCCGCTCGACCAATCAGGAGTAAGTAATTTTGCCCTCGGTGAAAGGAAAATTACGAAAAACTGCCCTCTGTTACAACAAATCAGCATTCAGTAATTTTGTCCTCTGTTTTACATTGTTATCATGACGAACTTAAGCCAAGAAAAAAAATCTCCACAGGAGCCGTAAAATGATTCCAGGGTGTGTCAAAGAAAGCTGAGAGACATCAATCAGCAAGGTGTTTGGATGTCAGTGTTGAAGTAATTATCTCATTAACCCTGACAGGAAATAAAATGAACAGCGCCCCGGGTTACACGCGCGACAGGCATTTGAACGCGAGAATAAATATACTACAACGAAATATATAGAGATCGTGTATTCGTACACCCCGCTTACAAGAACGATCGATCACGCGTGACCAGTATTTCCAAGAATGTAATGAACATTCGCAGATCGCAATCCTCTTTTGTAATGTCCCGCATTTGAATGGAATGTTGAACATTTCTCTGGAAATCTCTCCGAAAAAGACGCATTGACGGGAAAAAAGATTCAAAATACTCAAGGGAAACAATTGTTATTCTTGAAATACTTAATGCTGCAATGTAAAAAAAAAGTCATAGCTTTTATACCGTCAATAAACTAGGGGAATTTCTACGGGAACTCGAAAATCTCGTTGGCGATGTTCGAAACTGACTTCAAACTCCGTTCAAATTAAAAAAAAAAAAAGGGTCACGCGTGGCGAGGATTGACCGTAAAAGCTGAATTTTCTAGTGATTTAAAAATAACGTTTATCATCATTATCGATGGCAATTTGAATCGTCGTGCCATCCTGTCCAGCCTTGTTTGAGCGAAAAAAGCGAACTAAACTGACCACGTGACTCCACCAGCATTGCGTAATGAGTGTGATTGTTTACGTCGCCATATCGGTAACTGTACATGTACATTTCGTACACGGCGCGATCGCGGGAGCTGGATTGAGTATAAAAGTTAAATTATCACCAAACCAGGTTATTATTCTACTTTGGCGGGATATTCAAGTTTTAATAGCATCATGCATTTGATTTCTAAACCATTCGATGCGCCGCTTGTATGGAGACGATGGCAAGCGAGTCTTCGCTCCCATCCAATCTTTGGAGGGTCAAAAGTTCATCGCTTGATCCTCAAAAGCACTGGTACGTCCTTACTAAGGCCATTTGTGGAACTCGGCCGAATGACTTCGCAAAAAGCGAGATATTTCGAAGGTTTCCTGACGAGATCCAAAGAAGATCGGCGAGGGAAGTTCTTCCCGCGAAATCTGCGTCCCCTCCGAATTTCAACAGAATGCCGAGTACCCTTTACGTGGTTTCAACGTTTGGTTTGTTTGCTGGTCTTGTGCGGCAAAAGGATATCCCAGCTGATTCCTTGATATCTTCTCAAGCATTTAAGGCTGTGTTAAACATTTTAAACTCCATGCCATTAGACCTTGAACCTGATCATGACGACAGCAAGGATTTTGGTTTTGGCGGGAAATTTGTTAACCCTGACTATGCAGCTCTCAACGCCGAACTAAAGAAAAGGGACGCTCTAATCGACTCCCTTGAGTTACAACTTCAGTCTCTCCGGGCTCAAATTGGCGATCTCGAGGCTGACCTAGAGAAAAGTTTCGATTCAACGTGCTCGTCAAAGTCTGTGACCTCGAGTTGTTCCTCGCCGGAATCGTGTTCACCATCAATACCATCTTCAGAGTGCAGTTCCATTGAAGACACAAGGAACTCTCCTGATTTTGGATCGACAACGAAGAAGAGGAAAGTGCTAAGTAAGTGTAGAAAGGTCATGGCCTCTCTTAGTGACGTCTCGGAAAAGTATGAGGAGTCTATTGCGTGTGTGCTGGGCAACAGCTTTATTTTTGGCGGCGATGATGAAAAGGGGCAAGTCAGAGACACAATTTCCGAGGTAGTTGACATTGTGATGGAAGCTAAGGGCAAGAAAGGTTTCACCGAGCTTTTGTCGTCAGAAACGCACGCGCGTTTGTTTCATAGTATGAGAGTTCCTGACTGGGTTCTGTTGTACTTTAAACTCCAAGCAAAGTTACCAGACCGGGCTTGGCAAACTCTGCTGAATTTGTCACAACTTGGAAAAAGTGGGGTAAGTGATTGTTGAAAACGTTCTTTAAATTGATTAATTTATTAAAATTTGTTAAGGAAACACTTATTAATTTAAAGAGGGACTTCTAATTTGAGTCATTCAATTAAGCTTGTCCCAAATGATTTTTTTACATTTAGTCGAACAGGGATTGCTTTTACTGCACCTTTCAATAACATATTCTGAACTTTAAACTCCAAGCAATGATTTGCCTTTTTCACTGCCGTCAACCATAATTAAATATTTGTAAGTGTGGAAATCAATTTACTGTGAAAAACAAGAAATTCTGAGAAATTTATATGCAGCCAAAGGTGACTCAACCCTCCCCCCACCCAACTCCTCTTCCCCCCAATGGATTATTTTGTGCAAGTCTCACAAAATACAAGGAGAACCACTGTGAAGCTGCCTGACCAAAGCTGTGACTGAGTGCTGTCAGTAAAGGTCATGCCCAAAGTTTATTGACAACATTCCTTAGAACCTGAAGTGTTCACATCATTTGTTATAACTGGAAGGTCACTTAATCACTGGATGTTTTTCTCAGGCCCAAATGCTGCTTTGGCTGACTGTCAAGTAAAAGAAAGAAAAATAATTTCCATTGTTTGAGTCATTCGATGCTTAATTGTTACATTTTTAGGAAAAAAAAACAGACCTTCGTGTTGGTCAGTCAATAACCATAGTCTCCAACTTGTTAATCCTGTAGTTGTCTATTCCAAAACTTAGCAAGAACCGTGGCCATAGCAAAAGTTTTAAACCTAATAAATTAGCTCCAATATAATTTAAAAAGTATTAAGTTATTAAGCCATTTACCATATTGGTCATCCTATAGCTTTAGAAGTACCAGTAATTTGGGCAGTATGGGCCAGAATACAGGCTGTAAATTATATAATTATTTCATTTTCTTTATCTTCAGAAGTCTGATGATTCACCATTACTGCTAACAAAGAATGAAATCACAGCAGTGAAAAAGCTTGTCTTCTCTATAGTGAGAAAAACCTTGAAGATTGGTAAGATAAATGATGCAGAGTTTGATGCTTGTGATGTGAACCTCAGCTCTGTTCTTACATGGGCAATACGTGAGCAACATCTACTCTCCAACGACACAACAGACATGGAATTTAACATCAAACTTGATGGGCGTCCTCTTGGAGGTGAGAAATAAATTATTTAGTATTTAATATCTTAAAAAAAACATTGATCCATTAAAGGGGCACTGTCATGGGGGTTTTGCTGACTGTTCTGGTCAGTTATGTGTAAGAATCAATGCCTTGTACCTTGACTTATACACACATTACTCCTGCAGGATTAGGAAGAAGATATAAAATGAAATCATGATTTAGCAGTGGAAGAGCAAAGCCATAGCATGTTTTTGCGATTTTTGCAAGAAACAGTACAGAAACTTAAAAAAAGGCTAAATTTCTTAGTTTGAATCCATTTCCATCCTCTCCATCTGCAACAACAGATGACAGTAAGTAGTTTCTTTGCAGTAATATAGTCTTAAATGGTAAAAAACAAAGGCCAATTATTTTGGGTTTTTCCCTTGACCTGCAGACAAGTTTTAAGTTTTTAAAGTGATGCTGCAATAGCATGACAGCTAGTGCCCCTTTATAATAGAATACAATACAGGTCTTTCACAGTACATATGTATAACATTTTAAAAAAAGTCCAAGCAAAGGAATCAACAGCCAATGAATATGGGGTTTAGCATTCAAGGGCTCGGTGGAATTTCAGAGTTACGATAAATTCCATCCACTGCTGGTAATGGTTGAGTATGCATGGTCCACTATAAATATTACCATAATAATTATTATGATCTGTATGTGGTTCAAAATGGGACCACATGCTCATTTACAATAATTATTGTGTCATAAACATTGTATTATCTCAGTTTGCGGTGTGGAATCTCTTGTGGCAGCTAAAAATTAATTAGAAATTAGCTAGACATTAAGTTTTCATTGGCATTTCCTTGAAAAGGGAAATAGAATCTGAATGATGAATTCAGCCTTTGTATTGTTTCTCATTTTCTCATGCATGTTGTTTATAAATACACCTTAATTTGTGTAGGTAAAGATCAGGTGGCTGTTGGTCTTGCACCTATTGGTTTCGTGAACAAGAGCTCAGAAAGCGCCCTGTCCATTTATCCCATTGCTATAGGGAATTGTAAAGAGAAAAGGTCAGGTTGATTTGAATTCTTTTTTTGTAAAATAATGTTGTCATGCAGATACCGTACACTGTAAGTCAAAAATGAGTTTCAGTGTGACTTGATTTCCTGCAAGGTCACAAGGCAGGTCATGTAATTAAGGTTGAATTACACTGTTAATGTGCATGTTGAATGTGAATATTCAATGTTGGTAAGACTACTGTTGTGTTTGTAACCTGTAAATGTGACTGACACACTGGAGCAATTGTAAACCAGCAAGATGACAAATATTTTGGTTGCAAAAGTTATCCATACTCCTCCCACATGGCAAGCCGCACGCCTTAGCAACCGATTTTGCCATCCAAATTTTTCCTCGATCACTACAGGAGGCCTATTGTTTACGGGAGTGCTGTTGACAGTTTAAAACCACATTTTCGGTGCAATACGAGCTCCAGTGCGTTGTAAAAAGTTTACAGCAATCAACATTCACTCACTGCGTGCAGTCGAATATTTCCGGTTCAGTCAAAAACCTCCGGAAAATTCAAAAACCCGGAGAAAAATAAATTTATTGTCGTTGTGCAGCGAGTATTAAACACGGCAAAGCAAAGGCGACACACCCGATTGCTCGTCCTTATCAGGCGACTCACCCGAGATAAGAACGGCCGAGTTCAAAATCTCTCTGTGAAGAAGAAATTTCTAATATTATTATCGGAGTTAGCTCACGAAGCAAAGGCGACGCACCCGATTGCTTATTGTTCTCAGGCGACACACCCGAGAGAACAACTGTGACCTAACTATGTCTTTTACCTTTACACAATAAAACCGTAAATATTTAACCGGTATTTTTGGACACTTTTGTCGCACACAGCGTGGTGAACATTGATTGCCAGTATCTATCATCTATTTTGGTCTTACCGTCTGAAATACTAACATGTCCCTGGTGAAAATCTTTGGAGGATCTTCAAAGATCTTCAAAGATCCTCCAAGATCTGCAAAGATCTGCAAAGGTTTTCTAAAGATCCTTGAAGACAAGGATCTTTTAAAGATCCTCACAGATCCTAGAGGATTTCTTGAGGATCCTATAAAGATCTCTTGAAGATCCTGATGAGGATCCTTTCAAAGATCTTCTAAAAGATCCTGCAGGATCCTCAGAGATTTCATTAGGATCCTACAGGATCTTGAAAAAGATCCTTTAAAGGATCCTTTCAAAGATCTTTGTCAGGATCCTTAAGGATCCTCAAGGATATGATGAGGATCTTACAAGGGTCTTGTAAAGAACTGTCCAAGGATCCTCCAAAGATCTTTATTAGGATCCTTAAGGATCCTCAAGGGTCTTACAAGGTTCTTAAAAAGATCTTAGAAGGATCCTATAAAAGATCTTTGTCAGGATCCTTAAGGATCCTCAAGGATATGATGAAGATCTTACAAGGTTCTTGGTAATAACTGTTCAAGGATCTTCCAAAGATCTTTGTCAGGATCCTTAAGGATCCTCAAGGGTCTTACAAGGTTCTTAAAAAGATCTTAGAAGGATCCTATAAAAGATCTTTTTCAGGATCCTTAAGGATCCTCAAGGATATGATGAGGATCTTACAAGGTTCTTGGTAAGAACTGTTCAAGGATCTTCCAAAGATCTTTGTCAGGATCCTTTAGGATCCTCAAGGAACTTATGGGGTTCTTAAAAAGATCTTTAGAGGATCCTATAAAAGATCTTTGTCAGGATCCTTAAGGATCCTCAAAGATCTGATGATGATCTTACAAGGTTCCTGTTAAGAACTGTTCAAGGATCTTTCAAAGATCTTTTTCAGGATCCTCAAGGGTCTTAAGAGGTTCTTTAAAAGATCTATAGAGGATCCTATAAAAGATTTTTGTCAGGATCCTTAAGGATCCTAGAGGATCTGATGAGGATCTTACAATGATCTTCAAAGGATCCTATCAGGGATCCTTGAAAAATCTTTGTCAGGATCCTTGGGAATCTTCGAAGGTTTGATGAGGATCTTACAAGGATCTTAAAGGGATCCTATTTTATCTCTTCCAAAGAACTTTCCCAAAATCCTTAACAGTCATCATGGATCTGATGAGAATCTTAGAAGGATTAAAAGAAGATCCTTTCAAGGAGACAAAGAGGATCTTAGAAAGATTTTTGAGGATCCTTTCAATGATTTTTGTCAGGATCCTTAAGGCTATAATTATAATTATCTTACAAGGATCTTTAGACAAACTTGTAATGAGAATCTTATCAGTTTGTTAGAGAGAACTTTGCAAATCATGGTCTTGTGATTAACCAAAATATAGAATAATAAACAATTCACTAAAAAATAATTGGGGTTGCTTTGGAACCAAACAGGCTAATTGTACCAATTTTGCAGTCGTGGATGAAATCACCTTTCAATCATGCATAAACCATACACCGTCACATGGCAATGCAGTTATAAACCTCACCTCAAAGGCAACAGAACTAATATAGAATCTATTTTATTTGTGTTTTATTTTTAATTTTAAGCCTATTTTAAAGCAAGATAGAACAAGGTGTTCTATCTTATTACTATTTTCTCATAACAAACTGAAAAATAGCCCGTAAAACAGCCTGTAATCCTATATCACTATTGCTCAATAACATAGTAACACACTGTATTAGTTATATTTTTTCTACAAATAGGATAGGCAATGGCCAGTTAGATTGTCTGTATCACATGTTGTATGTACATATTTTGTATACACCAAGGGAAAGTTCATCTTCCTAATCTAAGGTGAAGTTACTATTTGTATTCATCATTATACCGATAACTCTTATCGGTAGATTACCTTTTGTTGTTATTTTGTATATTTAAGTAAATTTAGTTTTATTTATTGTCATTCTAGAGTTGGCGTGATGTCCCATACGATTTTGCCAACATAATTATATTTAGATTTAAATTTAGAACTTGCAACTGTCAGGTCATGGTGAACTGAAATTATTTTCATCATGCGGTAGGGAAGAAAAAGTTTGCATTCCGTGGATGTGGTTGGAAGCCCATTGACATGAGACCTTGGACAGAAGAAAAGAAAGCATGGATCCAAGTTATTGCAGATCTATTTGAGCAGATGTTTGGTGGTGACTTTCTGTCATACACTTATGATAGAGAACATGGCACCAAGGTTGCAGAAAATGTGACATCCAGTTTGTCAGAATACTGCCACGAACACTGGGAAAGTCACTATGGTAGCTGCAAAGAGCGAGCTGAGGACAACAAACATCTCTGCCATCCAGCAGCCAACACCTGTACAAGACCACTTGTTCAACAGCCAATTCTTGCCCAACAGTCAGTGCCATCAAGACATCTAGCTCCACCACAACAGCCAAGTGCAGCACAACAGGCAGGTCCAATACAACAGCCAACACAAGCAAAACAGCCAGCACCAGCAAAACAGCCAGGTCCAGCACAACAGGCAGGTCCAACACAACAGCCAACACAAGCAAAACAGCCAGGTCCAGCACAAT
>NW_028145488.1:2017500-2242500 GCF_977016875.1 Pavona decussata
TTAATTATATTTGTTTTTCGTAAACCGCGGTTCCATTTTTAGTGGTCTGTCGTGGTAAATATCCCGCAAAATTTGCCTTGGAGACGAAAATACATTTGGTATCTCGCTAAATTCAACTCCCCTCGAACTGAGCTGAACTTCGTAAACGATCTTCTATTTGGATAAACTTTAAGCTTCGTAATACTCAACCGATTCTGAAAGGGTCAATCTATTCTCCAGCACTACCTTAATAGAGGGTCAGTTAAACATTGAGCCAACACTGCGCTAATCTCGCAATACATGTATAATACGCTGACCTTGTTGACGGTTGAGTGTCGTCCCCCCGGTGGGGGGGGGGGGGGGGTACTCCAAAAAAATTTGGGTAGGGGTGTGCGGCCCGCTTCCCAAAACCCTTACCCTATTTATGACCGAAATCTGCGATTTTCCCTACCCTATTTATGACCTGAAGTAGCTTCTTCTAAAAAAAATCAAACCCAGGACTAGAGTGCAAAAATCTATACCCTATTTATTACCAAAATGGAGGCAAAATGGCTAAAAGCGGTACCCTATTTATGACCAAAACAGCCAAAAAACCATACCCTTTGGCGCCGCACATACCAATATAGCCTATATAGGGGAGTACCCCCCCCCCCCGGGGTCGTCCCTAGATATGCAGGCAGCTCTTCGAGGATAACGAGTTACTTTACCCATACATTTGTTCTTGTAAGCACAATAAAGTTACTTACCAGCGGCTTTTGGGTGTAGGCAGGAGTTAATACTTTCCACAATGCCAGCGATCCATTGGGTATAGTGTTGAGACTTTCCTGTCCTTTTGTTTGGTAGAGGTCGTATTACCTCGTGGCCATTATAAAAAGGGCAAAAATGTCACCGATTCTGTCTCGATATGGTGTTTCTTTTCTCTGTGCCTCAGTAACGCATTTGTAGTGTTGAAAGTTGAAATAGAAGCTCGTGTATTATAATGTCAATGGGCTATTCATAGCCCAGAAAGTTAATGTTTCATTACATGTTTTTGTTGATCTTTTTTTTTTTTTTGAGGGGGGAGGAGGTGTGTGGCCGGGGAACAAAATTTAAAGGCCTACCTGCAAAGGCTTTTACAGAATAGAAACAAAAAATACAAAGCAGAACAAGGCCAAGACTGAAATAATTATCTTACAATAGCGGGAAAAACGATAAGTAGGTTTAAGTCTTGGAAAAAAAATCGTCGGACATAAAAAATTACCCCACCCTGCCCCCGCTAATGTTTGCCCTGAATTTTGCTCACAGGAAGTTTTTCCGCACTTTCTAAAATTACAGTGGCACGTGCTCCTCGCATCGCATTCACAACTCGTACGAATTCGGATTGCAGTTTTTAAATAGAGCTCGCGAGAACTGAACTATAGTCCTTTTTTACCTTTACTTCTGTATATATTTTTCTCTTTTACGTGTATATAATCGTGTTCCTGTACATTTTCCTGTAAATAGTTTTTATATTCTTGCGGAATGGCCAGAAACAAGCGAAAAAACATAAAGGACAAGGAACATTTCAAAACAATCCGAAAGAACGCCAAGAGGAGATGGCGAAACAAGAAGGCGAGCGAAAAAGCCATGAAAAAGCTGGTTCACGACAACCGTGGCAGCGACTGCCAACCACTGTGTAAACCAGGTGCAAGCCAGGAAACGAACACCGTAAAAGAGGTGGAATTGCCAGAAAGAGAGACGGAGACGAAAGAAACGACTCAAAAGCCTCCATCGCACGAGGGAAGTGAGAAGAACACCCCAGAAGTCGTGGAATTGCGTGAAAGGCGAGCTGAGACAAAAGAAACGAGCAAGAAGTGTCCATCGCACGTGAGACGTGCCAGCCCAGCGATAAAGGAAATTCGCTCTACGGAAATCGTCCGCTCTGAAAAGTTCTTGGGCTCCGGAACTTTTGGGTCATGCTACCTTGCCCACTACAGAGGGTACATCGTTACCGTCAAAGAGTTCAAGGTTAAAGAGAAGACGTCCTTGGACGACGTTAAGAAAGAAGTTCGCCACGAGGCAACAATGATCAGTCACTTAGGCGATCATCCGTGCCTGCCACTCCTGTTTGGAATTGTCACCCGAAGCGAGCCCTTACGTCTGATCATCCAGTTCCACGGTGAAAAGGACAAGAGTTTAACTTTGTCACATGCCATGAGAAAGAATGCTCTCACCAAACCAGGTTGGCTACGAATTCTGAAAGAAATCGCGAAAGGCCTTTCGCACGTACATCGACGCGGAATCTTGCATAATGACCTGAAAGCCAATAACGTTGTGCTTGAGAAACGGAAAGAGTACTACCCGGTGATCATTGACTTTGGGAAATCAAGGTTTACTTCAGACCCAAAGCAAGTTATGTCTTTGTCGGTGTCTTCCCAAGCGGCTTACCGGAAACGATACCCGCACATCGCTCCCGAAATTGTTTGCGGGAAAGGCATCCAAAGTGTGGCGTCGGACATTTTTTCCTTCGGGAAAATGGCATTGGACGCGCTAGATTTGCTTCCAACAGCGACTGCCGAGTCGCTTAAGGCAGCAAAATTGGCCTGTTCTGACAACCCGGAGAAACGCCCCTCGATTAAAGAACTTTGTGCCACTTTGTAAAATGGACTAACGGAACAACAGAACATTTAAGCGTGAAGAAGTTGTGCTTAATATTTCGTTCTTCGCCTATATAACCTATTATGTGCATATGTATGTTTTGACTGCTGTGTATTTTCCCACCATATTACATTATTGGCCTTGAAGTTTTTCATTATGGATAGTGAGTGTAGAGATTGTGGGCTTCCTGTAATTTCGCGATCGCTTCTTTTGTGTTAGACTGAGAAAAGGCCTTGTGATCAAGGATTGCGGTTACGAGGCCGTATTGTTGCGGTCGACTCGTAATTTTATTTCCGTTGTTTTGGCTATGTACATGCAATTTTTTTCGTAAATGCTGTCAAGATGTCAGTTTTAACGGTTTGAACAATATATTACGTTATGGAGTAAATTATGTGAGGCTTTAGTTGTGTTTCTACTTTCGTAATTGGCGGTTTATTCTTCCCGCGAAGTCAGACGTGATCGAGTGTCCTCGCGCGAAAAGCCACGCAAATAATCTTTTTACGTCAAAAAATGCCCGGGTTAGAGGTTTAATATTTCTCTCCGCATGCACTTTGGAAATCAACAAGTGAGATGAAGCGCTACCACAAATATTTAAAAGCGACACTTCGATGGGGCTCATAGTGCGATCTGTGGTCTTGGGTTACAGTTAATAATAATTCAATCGGTCCTTAGCCTAATTTGCATATTTTTTTTCGGAGGCTTAAGTTCGTCATGGTTGATGAGCAGTTAGCTGCATATGCATTAAAAATGTACTATATAGCTGCAGAATATTGATGAGGAACTCATAAGGTTATTACGTTCATACAATAAGCAGACTTCTATTGTGGAGCTCCGCTTTTAGGCTTGGCTAAATATATATATTAACTGGTTCTTAATTAACACACCCTGATGTATACACTGTTCTTATTATCTAAGATTTCTCTGTTGCAGTGACTGACTGCTACGTTTGCAAAAGAGTTCTTTTTTTACGTTCGGGGGGGGGGGGGGGGGGCGATTGATAATGATGGTGCTACGTATTAATTCTAACCAATGAGAGCTATCAAATTTATACAATGTTTCTTTAAAAGCTTCAAAACCCTTTGAGGTAGAAACGGTAGGTGTACAAGTTAGGAACCTTTCATTTCTTTTCAGATACTGGAGGCTTTGTTAAGCAGAGGATAGTCAGCGCATTTCAATCGCTTTAGGGACTGTGGTTCAAGGATAGTTTAGTCGTGAAATTGTCGAGTTGTGTCTTTACACAAGAAACTCAAATTGATATTGTCTCTCTCTGGCGAGGAGATTGATTACTGGTAAATAATATTCTGGAAGCATGATCTGCTTGGCGATGGACGAGTGTGCCATCTACAGGAAAGCAGTAATGCTCCGAGTTCCTTCGTAATAAAAAAAACAAATTTAGTCAGGTACAAGCACTTCGGCAGAAAAATGCGAATTTGTCAAGAATCGTTTTCTTCAGTTTTCAGAAAACACTGGGATACAAACAAAAGCAACATAACTTTTTGTCCAGAAAGCTTCAATGATGAATTTCTTAGCACAGTTGAATCTCAATAACTTAAACCTGTGAAAATAATCACACCACACCAGGTTCCTCTTCTTTTGTAATTATTTTATATTGATGCTGATAGAAGGTCAATAAAGTGAAAGTTTTTTTGCGTGCGTGCAAACACGCATGTAAAATTTGAAGACGCTCCGTGTTTGTACAAGGCGATCACTCGCAGTAAATTTGGGCGCGTTTGCGATGAAAATTACAGAAGTTACAGAATTCTGGTTCAAATCATCACTTAAACTATTTCTAGAAAGCAAGTCAACATCGGAAAACATCATTTACCGTGTTGTCGCCATTGTCCTGGTCTTGTAAAGTTCGTTTGAAGCCCGAGGTTCGGTTTTAATTTTGAGCCGTATAGTTTTCGGTGGCGGTGTTTGTGAAATTGCGCTCGCTGTTGGTAAAACCATTGCTTCGTTATTCACCAGCATACATCAATAAGTCTTCATCCACGTCTCTGAGAAAGTCCTCGATACGTTTTCGGCTCTCCATATCAGTGAAGAGATTTTCGCTGATTTCTTGACCACGGTGACAGTGAACGGTCAAGAGAACAGAGTGACCCACACATTTGGGCGGGAAAACTTCAGAGTTTGACACCTGAAACTCAGACGTTTGACATCACGTGAAAACATGTTTTGGGCGCGTGCGTTCACGGGTAGATGCAATCGACGGTATGTATGTATGTATGTATGTATGTACGTACGTACGTACGTACGTACGTACGTACGTACGTACGTACGTACGTACGTACGTACGTATGTATGTATGTATGTATGTATGTATGTATGTATGTATGTATGTATGTATGTATGTAAATACTTGTATTCTGGGTAGAATGTGTTTCGTAGAGCGCTCAATTCGTTTGATTGAAGAGCAATGTATAATTCTTGACAGAAGTTCAGGCTTCAGGAGTTTTCATCGTTTATTGCGACAATACTGTTTCGTATGGTTCGAAGTTATCGGACCACACTCATCAGGCAATAATTTAAAATATACTTAGCGGGCTCGGTAAGTTACCGGGACTTTCGAGAAACGGGCCCCTGAGCTAGTTAAAAGGCGACTAAGTATCAGCACTTTCGCTCTAAAAACCAGTTCCGGTCGTAGTGGGCGGGGAAGGAGTGGGGCGGCTGGAGAAGAAGGTGGGGGTGGGGGAGGGAGAGACCCCCGAATATAAGGGGCCAAAAACATTAATCTCCGGGTCCAAAAATGTTTAATATCATTCACAATTATTTCTCCAGACGCCTCGGAACGGAACGGAACGGAACGGTAGGTGTACAAGTCAGGAATCTTTCATTTCTTTTCAGATACTGGAGGTGTAGGATAATCGGCGCATTTTCAGTGGCTTTAGGGACTGTGGTTCAAGGACAGTTTGGTCGTGAAATGTCGCTTTGTTTCTTTACACAAGAAACTCATATTGATATTGTCTCTCTCTGGCGAGGTGTATGATTACTGGCGAATAATTTCTGGGGGCAATAACTGCTTGGCGATGGACGAGTGTGCCATCTACAGGAAAGCAGTAATGCTCCGAGTTCCTTCATGGTACAAAAAATAAATCAAGTCAGCTCCAAGTGCTTCAGCAGAAAAATGCGAATTTGTCACGAATCGTTTTCTTTAGTTTTCAGAAAAGACTGAAATACAGTCAAAACCGACATAACTTGAGTTTGTCCAAAAAGCTTCAATGATGAATTTTTAGCACAGTCGAATCTCAATAACTCAATAACTTAAGTTTCTCCTTTTTTGTAATTATTTTATATTGATGCTGAAAAACCTTTTCCAGGGACGCTCAATAAAGCGTATCTGTGTATGAAAAGTTCGAATTATCAGCAATTGAATTCTGCAAAAGCGCAAAGCAGAGAAATTGCATATAGTTCCAGTTATTGAGGATTCGTTTTACCAATTTTGTACTATAGGAAGTTTACGTTGGCGAAAGTTGAATTCTGCGAGAGAGCGAAGGGAAACTCCATTTGTGGCAAAAATATTTTTGTTTCCATATGATCGCGGATCGCAGATCGCAATAAGGTCTGCGATCGTCTGCGATCATATGGAAACCAGCCTTTAGATAGAACATGGTTCTATCTTCTGCGATCGTCTGCGATCGCGATCGCAGGATCGCAGAAGTAGTTTCCATATGATCGCAGACGATCGCACACCTTATTGCGATCTGCGATCTGCGATCCGCGATCATATGGAAACCAGCCTTAAGAGAAAATATTTTTCTTCTGTTGACCATTTTGCAATTTTGTTAATTTAAAGACCGAGGCGCAGGAAAAGTTGGTGCAGTCAGCAAATTGTGCGCAGACTAGCGCCCGTCCCCTGGAATGGCGGACAAGTACTAACATTACTGGTGCTAAGGCCGGGCACCAAGATCGAACGGCCTACGAGTATCAACATTAGAGTTAAGGCCCGTGCCCGGCACAGTGGTCCACGTTCTCAGTTTGCGTCGCAGTGTTCCACTGGTCGCCATTGCACCAATAAAAAGGTCCGTTAATACAAGGGCCCATGTCCAAGCACCATTTCAGGGCCCCAAGTTCAAATCGGGCACAGCTACTTCCAATTCATATTTTCAAAAAAATAGACCATTTCCGAATTGCTTTGAACCGCATTATGAAAGCGAGGCTAAAGGCATTTGAAAAGTTTTCCTCATAGCCTCGCTTTCATATTGAGGTTCACAGCAACTCAGAAATGGCCAAATCATTTTAAATTCTTTTCATTTGATACAAAACAGGAGTTGCTTCAGCTTTGGCTCAAATCAATGGTTTTTAACCTTGCCATCAAACCAAATCAACGTTTTACAAAAAACAGAATAAACAAATCAGAATTCGAAATGTTCCATAAACTAAAAGAGACTCGGGATATTCCTGTGGCTTGGTTTCATTTCTAATCGGTGGAGAAAAGGGTGTGACTTTATTTTAACCAAGCAGAGCGTAACAAAGGAAAACCTAAACAAACGAAGAAAAACTTGCAATGGACAATTGACAAATTCACCACCAAAAACAAAAGTGTATCACATTTTGTCCGCGCTGGGTGTCCATTCATCTCTTTTAAGGTTAATTCTAAGCTGGCACATGGAGAAAATGCGCCCTGGTTGATGAATCTCGTATCGTCATCATCTCCCTGCTGTGAAATGTGTTGGTATTGTAAGTAATATATCAAACACAAGGAAGAGTGTTTCATACGATTTTCAAACAACGAGAAATGCGCCTCGCTTTTTCAGCCAACTTTTCGAGATGTTTAGAAATCGCACCAAACACTCTTTCGTGTGTTTGACGTAACTTCTCAAACCATTAATAGTTTATGAAGAAATTTCAAAGCAACCGTTCAACAAATTTTAGGATAATTACGATCACATTTCCAAATCTTCTTCACTGTAGTGATGTTCTTTGCTTTCTCTTCATGAATTAATGAGTTCGAAAAGGAGAAATCCTATATTGATCTCTGTAAATATACAAATTCCTTCAATTGACGAGTTTCTTTGTTCCCTTTGCTTATATTCTGATGGACCAATTGGTATTTTAGGAACATTTCACGTTGATCTATGTAAATCAAATACAGATATCATACTCGAGCATTTTTAATTCAAATTCTAATATTACATTTTGCTCCGATTTCGTTTCTCGGAGTCAATTTCATATTTGTCTCTTGTAATCTACTTGGTAGAAGTCACTTGGCACAAAACATTCTACCCTGCAATTGCGTTACAAGGATTATAGCAAAAGACAAAATCTTCTGAATTTGTGTCTTCTGATTTTAAAATGTTGAATCTGCTTAAACTTTCAAGTTCATTAACGTCTATGTACAATTGAGGTACCAAATGCACCCTGTTAGTATAAATCTACTAGTACTAGTGTTCTATCACGAATGCCGTTCTCTGATTGGCTACGCTACTCGCTATCTATTCTGTGATAGATAGTGTGTAGCGGTTTTCAACAAAATGGCAGCCGCTTTGTCGCGTTTTCGAAGTGTCTGCGATGAGGATATAGATAGTTTACTTGTTTAGTTTTGAACAACTAGTAGATTTATACTAAAACAATTAGATTATTCGCTCTCGATTTCTATGCGTGATAGGTGATTCGGGCTTCGCCCTCATCAACTATCACGCGATAGAAATCTCGAGCTCATAATCCAATTGTTAATTAGAAATATGTACGGCTGTGCAATTGCTATCTACCTAACTACAAAACTTATCCCATGTCTTTGGTTTGTACAGCACGACATAGCATGGAATAATGTTCTCGTTAGTTTAACTTACTTAATGAAAGCGATAACATTTGGCAGGGAAACTTTTTCCCCCGTACTTGAATTACAGATTTATCAGTACAAGGATTATAGAAAGAAGACAAAACCTTCTCGATTTGTGTCTTCTCATCTTAAAATGTTAAATCTGCCTTAACGTCTATGTACAATTGAGGTACCAAATGCATCCTGTTAGAAAATGTATGGCTGTAACAATTGCTATTTACCTAACTACAAAACTTACATGCCGTACCCTGAATTACAGGAGATTTAACAGCACAAGGATTCAAGAAAAAAGACAAAACCTTCTCGATTTGTGACTTCTGATTCTAGAAATGTTAAATCTGCCTTAGTGTCTATGTACAATTGAGGTACCAAATGCACCCTGTTAGAAATATGTACGGCTGTGCAATTCCTATCTTCCCAACTACAAAACTTATCCCATGTCTTTGGTTTGTACAGCACGACATGGCATGAAATAATGTTCCGGTGGTTACGCTTTACTTATAAAAGCAACAACATTTGGTAATTTTTCCCCGTACTTAAATTACAGGAGATTTGCCAGTACAAGGATCATAGAGAGAAGACAAAACCTTCTCGATTTGTGTCTTCTTTTCTAAACTGTTAAAATACAATTCAGCTGCTTTGACTTTCACGGTCTTCAACAGCTATTTACATTACTTACACTTGAAAGGTAATTTCTTTAACAAACCGATCCATTTGGGAATCATGAGACGAGAGAAACCCCACAGTCACCCCAACAACAAATTCACATTTAAACCATGACAACGGACTTTCATTTTCAATTAATACTTCGGTAGTCTGCAAGTAAAATTGAGCCGATACCAGCTTCACATGCGATACGATATTCGTGAGATATTACCCGATAGTTGGCACTTTTTTATATCGATACTGTGACGTCTTTGCTCCAGACTTGTACTATGAGTTCATTACCGTCGGTAGAATCCAGGCTTAAACGAGTAGAGAACGCTCAAGTTGCTGTGTTGCCAAGAGATCAGTAAAATTCTTCCGCAAAAAAAGGTTATGCTTGAGAGCAGTAAGAATTAAAATTCCTCCAATGTTGTGTGGAATACACATCACGCTTCTTTGAAGTTGTCAGTTTAACGGCATCAAAACAAAACCTGTGCCGTTCACAAGTATCGATACTTGAACACTTCCAGGTATCGACTATGTGGCATCAATATCGACTCACCCTTACGCTGCAGACTTCAGACTGAGTATCGGCTGCAGACCGAGATAAAATTCTTCACCCAGCCTTGTGTGCAATTAGAAACGGCCAGGGTAACAGTACAAGGTATGTGCACAATAAAACAACAACATAACCATGCATTTGAATTACATGCCACATGTTGGGATCGACAGGAAGAGAAGCATCTCTGCAGGGAACTTTGATAGATTCTAAATATACAATGACACTTTTCAAGAAAACCGTAAACTCTTCCACTCCCACAGGAATGCTGTACAACGTGATTCTACTTTTTGAGTTTGTGGATAAAATCCTCAAGTGTGACCATTCAAATGAAAGCTACTAAGCATTGCTTTCGTGTGGTGTTGTTTATTATGCTTTATACAATGAACTGTGTTAAACTCCCGTTTTGATTGGTGTAGAGGAGTGTGTGATTAGAGTATAGACGCACGATTGACCTCACCGAGTGGTGTGACCGGCGCACGTGATCAGTCTAGAGTCCAGCCAGAGCGACTGGTCAACAAAGCTTTGCAAACTGTTTTTGCGAGTAGCGGACAAACACAAGCAAATTTTTCGCAGGAAAGGAAAACTGCCGAATAAAAAATTGGACAAAGACCGTAGAGAGTGACCTCAACCAGGATAGGAAAGCTAGAACGTTTTTGTGACGTGAAAAGGAAGCAAATATTTGTCGAAATAAGTCGCCGATAGAAATCCGGTAATGGCGAGTAATCGATTACAAATCGCAGTGAAGCGACTTACATGCTGTAATATTTTAGGGTCAGGATTTCCTTCTGGAATAAAGGTTAGTTTTGAAAATAATGTTAGTGAAATTCTTTCGGATTATACTCTAATTTAGAAGATCACAATTGCATGCTCGTAGCGTACTTCTTTGTTCTCACCACGTTTTGACGTCATCTGTGCGTTATCAGAGTACCGACGCACGGCAAAATGGAATCTATTTAAGTACAAGATGGTTCTAACTTTTGAGTCTGTGGATGAGATTCCTCAAATGTGACCAATCAATCAGAGCTACTAAACACCACTTTCCCGTGGTGTTCTTCCTTGTCTTCTGGGCCCAGTTGTTCAAAGCCCGATTAAGATAATCCTGGGTTAACGTGAAGTTTGATTTGAGTTTAATTACTAATCAATAATCATTTTTCCAAAAGACTTTTGCCCTTCAGTTTTGACTAAGACTTTTCTTTGCCTTATGCTAAAACTCAGCTGTTAAAAACATTTTTAACGAGCGAGATACAAACCTCGGTTAACTTTTAATCGTGGATTAGCGTTAATCGTCTTTCGAACAACTGGGCCCTGTTTTATAAATTGAATTTTAGGATTTTCTTAAATTTTGAGTTTTAAATGCTCTTTGAAGTGACACTCAAACTCGGGTCGAGTTTAATTTTCTAAATATCCACACGATTGTGTCCAACACGTTGATCTCCTTTGCACTTGCCTCACATCTAATAGCAAATGTTTAATCAGATTTTATCTCGGACTGCATTTTATACCCAGCCTCCAACTTTTCAAAACTAACCTGCTTTCGTCACGGTGCACAGAATTTTCCCCAAATGCTCGAACCTCTTACATCACTTACAACACAAAAAATGAAGAATTTGGCTTGGTGTCTGGTTGAAAGGATCATTGATAACTCTTAATCGGTCAAGATTTCATTCCACTCCTGGGTCATTAATCAAGCAAGCGCGGCCACCATTGGTAAATACAAAATAACGTATTTTGAGCTAAGAAATGGAGCTGCCTTGAAACAAAGGCTTATGCAGGGATTCCTTTCAATCAATCTTCATTATCGTATCGTATCGTAGCTTTGTTTAACGATAATTCCCTGCGTAAGCTCAATTACAAGCTAGTTCCAGTTCAACAAGTCCAAAATTAAACTACTAAATAAAAGTAGCGCCGTTACCTTTGACAAACACAATTAACACAGAGGCAAATTTGAAGACAGGAGACAGTTAACCCTTTAAGCCCCTATGGAGATCAGTAGCTTTGTCCTCCTTGAAATACCGTAAACTTTCGCTTCTAAGCCCTGGGCTAATACAGCTTCGTAAGGGTTTTACATGGCCTTATAAAGGGAGGGGCTTATATCCGAGGGGGGTTATAACCGGAATAAAAACACCGTTTCTAAATGAGCTATAGCAGTGTTGATCGAAATACGTTTTTCACTTACTGGTTTTTAATTAAGCCTCAAAACGTCAATATTTTTAACAAAATAAAAACCAACAACACGAACGAAACCAGAGGGGGGCTTATATCCGGGGGGGGGGGGGGAGGGGGCTTATAATCGGATGTATTTTTTGGTTTAGAGGTGGATGGGCCTATAACCGGGAGGGCTGATAAGCGGAGGAGGGGGGGGGGGGGGGGGCTGATAAGCGGCAGTTTACAGTATCGGTAATACATCAAACACGCAGATCACGAGAATATAGCAAATCGTCACTGAAAGATAAACTGACTTTGAGCAATTTCTCCCAACTAATACCACAACAAATATGAAGACGCCAATGAGGAGAATTTGCGGTTTGATATAAGGGCTTAATAGGCTAATGACACTGCTAAGCAAGGTTGATACTCTTCACCATTTCTCAAGTGCGCTTAAAACTTTTCAAGTGTCCATAACTCGATAGACGCACAGCTAAAAGGATGAAACAGACGCGGTTTGGCAAGGAGCCAAGTGGTTCAACGGGGAAAACGTCGTCTGGTTACTTACACCAATCCGTTCATAACAAAGCCAACAGAAAACGGTATAAAAAACAAACAAGAGTGAGCGAAGAAAATCTAAAACCGTCGGAGCTTCCATAAGTTTATTAGTTACGCGCGTTCTAAACTTCCTTTTCTAAATATCTTATTTCCTTTCTTGCAAGGAACCGTATTTTTGCGCCGTTTTGAAAATCTCTTCGACTGATTTTAGAGTTAAGTTCAAAAGCAAAGTTTGACGTATTGGATCGCTATCGTCTAACAAACTTTTGCGTCTAAAATTAACATACTAATGCAAAAAAAGACGGCTTTTGGAAATGGGGAAAAAAAAAAGGTTTCATTGTCCTATAATACGAAAATTTTCCCTGGAAAACTACCGTTACATAGCTTCTATTATTTTTATATCAGCGTTACAAACTTGTTTACCTTAGAGAATCCGATAGATCAAATCTGTAGTTTGTTTAGTTTTTGCTGAGTTCGTTACTATTATAGCCCCACGGTGGGCTTCGAATTATTCCCGCCGCTATTTGTCGTTTCGTTTTCTTATAAAGAGAGACTTTTACATGCTCCGAAATCGTTTTCCATCTTTGCAGTTCTTCAAAAAAGTTTTCTTCTTCATTAGCGACCAAGAACAAATTCTCTTAGCTCAATGTAACTTGCACGTGTCATTAAACGGATGCAGCGCATGCGTCAATTGAGTTATGGATACACGCCTTCGTTATAATTATTGATTTTGATTGGATAAATTTACTTTCACTTTGCTCACGGAGTGGTAGGTTTTAGCAAACATTTTCTTCTCCATACAGGCTTACCGTTAAACTAAGATAAGCTAAAGACTTACAGTCTGCAAAACACTCGCTAAGATCACATCCAAGGCCTCTACTTGTAGTACTGTGGTCGTTGATTGTCAATTTCAGAGCAGTTAATGAGTCGCTCTCTGCCAGATTATTGCACAGTTCCAGTAACTGATCTTCACTCACTTCACTACAGCTATTGATTGTAAGACTGACAGTTGTTAATGACTTATTTCTGGCGAAACCATCACCCAGATCCGTTATCGAGACTCCAGCCGCGTCACTGTAGTTGTTGATTGTAAGAGTGAGTGTATCTAATGACTTGTTTGACGCCAAAACATCACCCACACCCTGTGTCCAGTCACCACCCGCGCCACTGTGGTTGTTGATTGTAAGAGTGAGTGTATGTAATGACTTGTTTGACGCCAAACCATCACCCAGACCCTGTGTCCAGTCACCACCCGCGTCACTGTAGTTGTTGATTGTAAGAGTGAGTGTATGTAATGACTCGTTTGACGCCAAATCATGACCCAGACCCAGTATCCAGACTCCACACGTGCCAGTGTAGTTGTTGATTGTAAGAGTGAGTGTATGTAATGACTCGTTTGACGCCAAACCATCACCCAGACCCAGTATCCAGTCTCCACCTGTGACACTGTAGTTGTTGATTGTAAGAGTGAGTGTATGTAATGACTTGTTTGACGCCAAACCATCACTCAGACCCAGTATCCAGTATCCCCTCGTGCTAGTGTAGTTGTTGATTGTAAGAGTGAGTGTATGTAATGACTTGTTTGACGACAAACCATCACCCAGACCCAGTATCCAGTCTCCACCCGTGACACTGCAGTTGTTGATTGTAAGAGTGAGTGTATGTAATGACTTGTTTGACGCCAAACCAGGACCCAGACCCTGTATCCAGTCTTCACCCGTGCCACTGTAGTTGTTGATTGTAAGAGTGAGTGTATCTAATGACTTGTTTGACGCCAAACCATGACCGAGATCCTGTATCCAGTCTCCACCCGTGCCACTGTAGTTGTTGATTGTACGAGTGAGTGTATGTAATGACTTGTTTGACGCCAAACCAGGACCCAGACCCTGTATCCAGTCTCCACCCGTGCCACTGTAGTTGTTGATTGTAAGAGTGAGTGTATGTAATGACTTGTTTGACGCCAAACCAGGACCCAGACCCTGTATCAAGTCTTCACCCGTGCCACTGTAGTTGTTGATTGTAAGAGTGAGTGTATCTAATGACTTGTTTGACGCCAAACTATGACCGAGATCCTGTATCCAGTCTCCACCCGTGCCACTGTAGTTGTTGATTGTAAGAGTGAGTGTATGTAATGACTCGTTTGACGCCAAACCAGGACCCAGACCCAGTATCCAGTCTCCACCCGTGCCACTGTAGTTGTTGATTGTAAGTGTTAGTGTATGTAATGACTCGTTTGACGCCAAACCATCACCCAGACCCAGTATCCAGACTTCACCCGTGTAACTGTAGTCGTTGATTGTAAGAGTAAGTGTACGTAATGACTTGTTTGACGCCAAACCGTCATGCAGAAATAGCCAAAGGAAGCAACTGTCGCTAATGTGGCTGTTGATGGTAAGGGAGAGTGCCGTTAAAGACGCGTTTTTCCCCAAACTGTTGCTGAGGTCTATTCCCTTGTCAGTGAGGGAATATAATGCAAAAGTGAGAGCGAGTGTAGCTAACGAGGTGTTTTCCAACACCACTTCAAGGAGACGTTGCATCCACCCTACGTTGTCGCCAGGGCAGTTCTCGATTGTAAGAGCAAGTGTTGTTAATGACGTGCTGTTTGTTAAACCGTCATTCAGACCCTGTGCCCAGTCATCACTCACGCCACTGATTGTGAGACTAAGTTCACTTGTTCCAGTATCCTTCACTTTAGTGAATACTGAAGGTAATAACGAGGGCTCATCAATACAGAAATTAAGGCCACATGGAGAACAGTCTGATATCAAGTCATGGACAATCACCTTTAAGTGCGCATTGTGGTTGGCACCTGAAAACCGCTTAATAGCAGCCTTCCCTTTAGTGGTTAATTCACCCCAAATGTTGAAAGTAACGGGGTGTACGCACTTTTCTATCTTTAGGTAGCTCGCAAGACTGCTTGCAATATCATCAGTTACGTTTCCGTGAATGTTAAGAGTGAATCGATACGGTGTGGACTTCACCAAGAGTCTCCCGACAGCTTCTATAACTTCACAGCTCAACTCACCCCAGACGTTTAATGTCTGTTCTAAATTAAAACTGCTCTTAGCCGAAACAGGAGTAAGACAAGCGACCTTAGCAGCTGCAATGTTTCCACTGGTATTCGGGTGGAAAGTGCACGACTGTTTTGCTTTGTTTGCTGAAATTATACCTTTAATAACAGTCGCCCAGCTGTCAAGGAGTTCACCAAAGATTTTTACTTTCAAATTATCCACGGAGCAATTTTTTAAGAAACCTCTTTTTAAGAAGACGATGCCTGATTCACTCAGCCTTCCGAAAACAATCAAAGTAAAAGATTTTAAAACGGCTTGTTCTGAAAGTGCTTCACAAAGGGCAGTAGCTAATGAATCCTGCATGTCTCCAAAAATAGTTATGACAACCGAGGTCAACGATGTGTTGACTAAAACTCTTTTCAAAGCCAGTATTGCAGTGTCACTCAATGAACCATAAATCTTTAGGACAACTGACTTCAATGGTGTATCCGCAGACAATCCTTTTTCAAGAGCTCTGGCCCAAGCCTCGCCCCACTCATTAAACAGTTCAAACGTCACGGAAGTCAAGATGTTGCTTGCAGCCAAGTTATCACCAATAATATCAGCTACGTCACATGGGAGGCTGCGGGAAGTTTTAAGAGTAACTGACATCAAAGTCGAGTTTTGAGACAGACCATCATAAAAGGCATCTCCTAGAGCTTCTAATGTGGAAACGAACAAACTCTGTTGTTTAGGACAAGATTCCAGGGAATAAAAAGCAGAATTGCCTTTAAAAACTCTATAATCTTCATCACAATACACAAATAAATGAACAGGATGCCGTAATTGTGAAAAGTTCCGGCAGTATTTTCCAACCTCAAAAAAACTAGAATAAGAATAGCCGTAGTGTCCGTCCACTTCCACAGTCAAAGGGAAAGGAATGAAGGAAAAAAGAGCCATTGCCACTTTTTCAGGATTTCCACTTTCACTGAAACTTTCAGTAAAAAACGTTCCTTCCTCCTTTTTGCACTTGAGCCAGTCCCAGTTGTCACACTCCAGCTTCTCACCAATCTGTCTGAAAAGGATACTCGCTTCCTCACCCAGTATACCAGCAAGAAACAGAAACACTTGCCGGTATTTTACCACAATATGCTTATGGAAGTCTAAGTGAAACTGTATGAAGATATTGACTTCTTTCTTTAATAACAGAAATGCCAGGTATCGTGCGGCCAAGTGTTCTTGGAATGTTTTGTGGAAGAAGTGGTATTCGTGCTGTGGGTTGATCTTTTTCAGACTTGCTTCCTTGAAAACGAAACCTGATATCCGAGCTGCCAGATCTTTATACATTTCTTCAAATTTTGCAAGTTCTCCTTCACGAAAAGAAAGACGATCTTCTAACAGGCATTTCCAAGCCAACTCTCCCAGTGCAAGTAAACTCTTTTCAAATTTCTTCTCAAGAGCCTCATCATCCTGGGGAGCTTTCAACTTATTTTTTGCACAAAATCTTCGTAAAATGCATCGAACAATAATCTGATAGAGCTCAGTACGGCGAGATGGAAGTTCTCCCTCGTAGTCCTCAAAAACGACACAGAGAAGGAGCAAATTCAGTGGATTGCTTGGTAAAGCATGGAGGAAAGAGTTTTCCTGGATTGCTTTGATAAGCTTCTCTCCTTTTGACAAATGTTCGGGCCCCAAGAGTCTGAAGTGCTTTCTGATATACTCGAAGGCATCTTTGTCAGTAAATCCTTCTATTTGCAAAAGGACATCAAAGTTAACGTTCTGTCTCAATTCTATTCCTCTCTCTTGACGCGATGTCGCCAGAAGAAAGCAAAATGGAAACATTCGTCTGTGAAGCAATCTATCCACGTAATGTTCAGCACCCACAGGTAGCTCATCAAGGCCATCCAAAATTATTAGAATTTGTTCTTGGTTATGGATATCCTGGATGTAATCCCTTAACTCTTTCTTGACGTCGTCATCTTCAGGCAGAAGTTGTTCATCGATGGCTTTTATTATGTCTCCATCAATGTCCCGGCATTTCAGGAGTAACACAATATTAAATTCAGGAAATGAACACCCTTTCGGAATTTTTCCATTTGCCCAATCACAGGCTATTTTAAGGCAGAAAGTTGTCTTGCCAATCCCTGGGCTTCCCTCTACCAGCACTGTGGAATCTTCTCCTTTATTTAAAGTGTTAAAGATGTCATACATCTCCACTTCACTCTCACTATCTTCAAGCTGAACACCTCCTGGGAATATCGGAAGATACACAGCTCTAAAGCTTTTGAAGATGTCATACATGGCCACTTCGTTCTTTTCTAGCCGAAAGTCTGTTTTTCGTCTTGATAGCATTATCAATCTTGTATAGACATCTTCCAGAGGTAACTTCAAGGTATTCTCCCAAAGAAGGGGTCTCAAAAGAGACCGCCTGTTATACTCTGCCTTTAGAAGTCTAACAACAGGGTTATCTCTCCCTACAACAAAACAGCATTCACAGTCAAAGTTGTTTTCTGCGTCAAACAGTTTACTGAGAGCATGACTTTTAACATACTGCTTGTATAGGAATTCAGTTTCACTTTGATTTGCGCAAGCTTGGTCTCAAAACACATGAATTTGTTCTGAGTGCAAAATTAAAACTGAATAACCGCCCAACTTCGAATTTAAATGTTAAATTCCCAGACGTCGCATCTACTCAAACATGGAAAAATGGTGGTTGTTAAACGGGCATTTCAATGACACGTGAACACTGAAGACTCAGCCATTGTTATGCTTTCAGTTCTCTGCCACCGTTAATCACAGAACACGTCTTAGAAAAGAAAGAAAGAAAGAAAGAAAGTGGGATTTAATGATCAGAGTCTGCATGTTATTGAAAAGCGCTGTAAAATTTAAAACTAAATACCTTAAGTACCAACTAACGTAACAAGAGCAATCCCATTACTTTTCTTAACACTGCCTTTCAATAAGTCTGGGGATTGCAGTGTAGATACATGTATCAAGATTTCACTTTGTGTTTATGCAGCAACATAGCTGCTTTTCAAGCAATAGAGGACACAGCTTCAACCTCATCCCAGAATCTCTGTGACACTTGCGATATTTTTAACTCGTGAATGCGCGCATGCTTAATGAGGGATTCGTGGACACCAAGCGGGAATGAGAGCTGACCAGACAGGTATAAAACGTTGTTTGCTTTGTATTTAGTAGGCCCAGGACTCGAAAAATAAATTGTATTTGACACTTATCCACTTATTCCGCATTCTACGCCGCTTAGATTTTTAGCTGTTCCGCTCAGCGAGATTGAACTTCTTGAATAGTTTTGTATTTTTAAAGAACGTTTTAATTTAGAAAATAGTTGAAGCCTAGTTGGAGCCTTGAAGTGGTTGGCTTTTAAGGTTACCATATACCTTCAGAGGTATCTCACGTTTAAGCGATGTAGCGCGCCCAGTTTAAACTGTAGATACCTAAAACCCTATATCAAATTGAAGCTTAAAGAGCTGGCTATCAAACTATACCAAGAATTTTGAAATAAAATGAATTGTCGAATTTTTCACGACCTCTAAATGCGAGTGTCCGAATCACCTTTTTAAAGCTACGAGTCAAAGCGAATTTTGTTTTTTGCTAATTTAATTTGCTCCTCAGTTTCCGGACTCAAAGCGCTAAAAAAAAAAACGTGTCTGCGTTTTGCCATATTCAATCACAAAGAAAAGTTATAGAGCATTTTCGAAATAGGATGAGAAAAATGTGGAGTGATCGTACAAAATCACTCTCGTAAATATTTCGAAAGAAAAATTCGCACACACGTTTTTGTTGTTTATTTGTTAAACTAGCTACTGTCCAAATTTGAAGGCAAACGATCTAATTCCTTTTGAGTTTTAGCTCTTTGAAGTGGCTCCTCCAAGTGAAAAAATTGATTCGAGAAAACAGAACTAAAAATTCGGCAAATTATTCATTTTATTTCAAAATTATTGGTTTAGTTTGATAACCAGCTCTATATAAGCTTTACTTTGATATAAGGGCTGTTATTGACTACATATTCTGCCAACACGACACATTTCTCAGCTGCTATAAATGCATATAAATTAAGGACTTCTACATTTATAGGCAGTTACCTCTAGAAACAAGAGTAAACGGTCTGAGTCTCTTGGAAGTCTGAGTAGCACTAGGACATGACCTTTTATTTTTTGATGATGTCTCTTCCCTAAAAGAATCTAGAACATAAAATAACAAACAAGATAATAGAATGACTGGGTCCAAGGTTTTAGGCAGCTGGCTGTTTCAGGCAACATATGAGCACTCACTTTTTAGGGGGGAAAAAAAGAGGAAGAAGTAAAATTGCACTCAATCCTTTACAAATATTACCAGATATATGCTTCTAGGATAATAGCACGAGAAAACAGATGCCTTTTGTTTATTCCGGCTGAGGTGTCTGCTCTCACTGACTATTAGTATTGGTTGCCTAGTTGTCAATTCCTGGCTAGAGGCCTGACTAGGGTCACTCTAGGTTAGTCTGTTACCACTAACAGTCCTTCTCAGGACTACACTCACCCAGATGATTATAATTTATGTACTTATGACATGACTCCTTTGTCCAAATATTTACTCTATTTCTATATTAATCTTTATAAACAGTATTTAAAGTGTTTGAGCTTATTTCACGTTGTCAAGTTTTTATTTATTTATTTTTTTATTTATTTATTTTTTATTTCAACAATCTTTTGTTTTGACGTTTAGTCTAAAAGCCATGATAAAAAGAATAACCAGATAGTGTAATAATACCATAACTAGGTAGCAAGGAAGCCCATGAGAAACCACAAGGCTTTTAAGTATAATGGGCTCCCTCTATATTTTTATCAATTCGCTTGTTATCAAAATTAATAAAAGAACGTAGGAATTTTCTGCGGACCTATTTAAAATTTACACATTTCTCACAAAATGAGAAAAAGATTAGATCACCAATGACGCCATCATGTGGAATCACTCACACTTTGCAATGGACAACATTGCTTTTTCAATCAGCTGTATACAGAATATACACAGAAAAACACTCGTCAGATGTCTAATTTAAGGCTAAGAATCCACCTACCATCAGATCCACTTCTTTGGTGAGCTTGAGTGCCGGCAGGGAAACCCAACGGATTGCAATCTACTGCTAAAGGATGGCTTCCAAGCTGAGCAGGTGAATAACCTAAAGACGTAGTTACATATTAATTAACGTACATATTGTACACAGACAAAATGGAGAAAGATCACATACACATATACTGCTTTGAGAATGACTCACACAAAACTCGTCTATACTGTAATATGCAGGGGAGCGTTTGAAGTAGGAAAGGTCAGAATGTATTTGTATGCATCAATTTAACAATTGTGTTTAAACAAAGTACGAGTGGCCCAGTGTGACAACCACTACACCACCAGGACAACCAATCGAAGAGATATATAATTTGGGAGGTTTGGTTTGGTTTCAAGGTGACAGAGCAGTGGAAGCCTATCACTCCATTATTTTGTAACCCTTTGAAGGATCAAATTCATGATGCTAGACACGAGGCCAACATACTAGGTTACATTGAGGATCCAGTGAAGGATACCGGATAAAAAGAAGATAAAATTATACAATGTAAACAGGCTTTGTGACAGTTCTGATGTTAACTAACTTTTGTATTTCAATTCCATGCCTACCTTCAGTTCCACTTCTCAGATGAGTTTGAGAGGCTGCAGGGAAAGGAAGCTGACTGTAACCTGCTACTGAAGACTGACTTCCACCAGAAATACCTTCAGAGGGGAAAAATGCAACATGTATTTAATTACAGAATATAGCATATTTAAGAGTGAATGCAAACAGGCAGCAGAATGCAGCATTTACAAATTGAATAAAACAAGAAAAAGCCATGGCATTGTATTTCAGAGACCAGTGCTTCTTGTCTTTATGCTTTGTTAATTAATTATTATAAAAAAAATTGATTAAACACCAACGAAGACAACTGCCTTTTTTTGTAAATAATGTCTGTGATATCTTTGTTGTGATTGCTTAGTGATTCCCACCTTCAGAGGGGAAAATTATAATAAAAGCAAACTTGTATGTCATTATACTCAAAGAAAGACCATGAAGGAATGGAAAGGTGGGTTTTGAAGTCCTCACATCACAGCTTGCGACGCAGAAGCCTTTTCCAGCTCTTGATTCACCCACAGGTGAAATAAGGACTGAAACAAATGTCTCCTGTGGCAGGTTATTCAGATCATTAGCAGAGCAGAAAATATGTCTCAGACAAAAGCATTAAATTAACTTAGCATATGGCAAAGAAAATTATGTTGACACAGTAAAGTCAATAATTATTTACACAAATATTTATTTTATTTGAAATTAAACTGACCCTTAAAAATCTATTTTAAATGCCATGTGACAGTTGTTGGGATTATACAAAATGTTTTCACCCACCTTTTGTTCCACTTGTCAGATGAGTTTGAGAAGCGGCAGGGAAAGGAAGCTGACTGTAACCTGCTACTGAAGACTGACTTCTACCTGAAAAACCTTCAGAGGGGAAAATTGCAATAAGCAAACTTGTATGTCATACTAATAAAAAAGACACTAGATAAATAAAAAGGGTGGACCTTGAAGTACCTCAGATCACAGCCTGTGAATGCCGAGGGCTTTTCCAGCTCCACAATAGCGTTAAAGTATATAACAAAGAAAATTATATTCAAACAATGAACAGATTTTTAGGGTCAATTTAAATAAGGATTTGATTTTAAAACTGACTCTTAAAATGTCCCATAAATGCCATTTGATGGTTGTTGGGATTATTCAAAATGTTCCCACCAACCTTGAATTCCACTTGTCAGATGAGTTTGAGAGGCTGCAGGGAAAGGAAGCTGACTGTAATCTGCTACTGAAGACTGGCTTCCACCAGAAAAACCTTCAGAGGGGAAAATTATAATAACAAATTATACAACATAGCACTTTAATTTTCAGAGTGGATGTACAATGAGACAGCAGCATGCAGCAGCTACATGAATGCAAGGAGAAAAAGCCACATACATGTAAGTACACCACTTGCATAAAAAAGTAACTATTGTTTAATGATTGACACACCAAGACAGCTGACAATTGAAGGGCTGAGAGCATATAATCGCCCAAATGACTTTTTAGATCACTTTTTCTTGTTTTAGCTCAGATTCACCAGGGTTTTTTTTATGTGGCATTGAATTCCTTCAGGAAACTTTGCTCAATGTTTTATCTGCTGCTTTACCGCACAATTTACAAAGCAGCAGATAAAATATTGGAGCATCATTCCCTGAACGAATTCAAGGCCACATGCAAAAATTGTGGCCAATCATAACCTTAACAACAATTAGAGCAATCTGAAAAGTCATTTGGGTTGATTATGCTGCCAGCCCTACAATTTTTGCAAATGTTACCATTCGCTTTGATGGGATAAAACTTAATGTTTACACCTACTTTCAGTTCCACTTCTTAGATGAGTTTGAGAGGCTGCAGGGAAAGGAAGCTGACTGTTAACTGCTACTGAAGACTGACTTCCATCAGAAAAACCTTCAGAGGGGATGAATAATTTTTGTAACATTAAGAAGATCTATACATCAATGGTGACTTCAGTAAAGAACAATTTTATTGCAGAAACAAAAGTCTATAACATTAGCATATAAAGGCAGGAATAAAGGTCACAAACATGCATTAAAAAGCTTATTAATGTTTAATGATTTTTGCAGATGCTAACTGCATGATATTTGTCTTGTAATCAATGTTTTCATAAGGTGTTTCCCACCCACCTTCAGTTCCACTTCTCAAATGTGTTTGAGAGGCTGCAGAGAAAGGAAGCTTACTGTAACCTGCTATTGAAGACTGACTTCCACCAGAAAAACCTTCAGAGGAGAAAATTATAATAAAAGCAATCTTGTATGTCATTATTCTCATAAAAAAGACACTGAATGAATGGAAAGGTGGGTTCTAAAGTCCTCACATCACAGCTTGTGACATAGAAGCTTTTTCCAGCTCTTGATTCACCCACAGGTGAAATAAGGACTGAAACAAGCGTCTCCTGTGGCAGACTATTCAGATCATTAGCAGAGCAGAAAAATGGCTCAGACAAAAAGCATTAAATTAACTTAGCATATAGAAAGAAAATTATGTTCACACGGTGAAGTCAATTTAAATAAATATTTATTTTATTTGAGAACTGACCCTTAAATCAAATCTATTCTAAATGCTACGTGACAGTTATTGGGATTATACAAAATGTTTTCACCCACCTTCTGTTCCACTTGTCAGATACGTTTGAGAGGCTGCAGGGAAAGGAAGCTGACTGTAACCTGCTACTGAAGACTGACTTCCATCAGAAAAACCTTTAGAGGGGAAAACAATTGTAATTTAGCAAACGTGTATGTCATTATACTAAAAAAGAAAGACACTAGACACATAAAAAGGTTGGTCATGAAGTACCTCATATCATGGCCTGTGAATGCCGAGGGCTTTTCCAGCTCCACAACAGCATTAGTGTATAACAAAGAAAATCATATTCTCACAATAAACAGATTTTTAGGGTCAATTTAAATAAGGATTTGATTTTTAAAACTGACTTTTAAAATGTCTCATAAATGCCATTAATTATTTTGATAGTTGTTGGGATTCTTCAAATTGAAGGGCTGGGAGCATAACCGACCTATGTCGAATTTCAGCCCGTTTTTCGATGTAGCTCGGATTTGTCCAAACTTTTGCATGTGTACTGCAATTCGATTGAAAACCATTGTCCAGTATTTTTTCACGCCGCTTTGTGTTTCGTATTAATGCCATCGAGAAATTTTACCATCTTGTAAAGACATATCGGTAACATTATAGACACTGGATGACCAAAAGGACAATGCACTGAGGATTAAATACTTGTATTCAATATACACTCGTTGTCTTTGAAACACGGCACACGAAAGCGGTGTTTTTCGCGGGAGCAACGAAAAGAATGCTGTCACGCTTTTATTAGATTCTGTTACAAACTACTACGTACGTGACAGGAATGTCCCAAATGTAAACAGTTACATTCTCCAAGAGAAAATGTGTCCATTTCCTGGCGCAAAATCTAGCTTTGTCCCGTTTGTCGACATATCACTCTTGATAACGCAAAATACTAGCATTCTACACGATTAACAGGAAGACATGTAGCCATTTCAACGATTAACAACGATTAACGGCAGTTCTATTAAAAAGGTAAAGACTATCTATTCTTTTTACCACCAGTCGGTGTTAACCGTTGAAAATCTATGTTAATCGTACTTTTATTGAATCATTGCCTTGAAATTGTCAAGTTAATCGTTACATACCGAATTTCAAGCGTGGCAAACCACAACTAAGGCTTGCAAAACACCTTGTATATGGCGGGATTTGTCTCTGATGCTCCCGCGGGATTTGATAATCGAATTGAAAAATTCGCCACGGCACAGTCATCACTACCAAGGAGGGATTCTTTGGACAACATTTCCACCAGTTCCTGTGAACTGCATTCGTCAATTTCGTAACTTTTCAAAAGATCCATAGATGTCGTGCGTTTTCAAACTTCACCAAACAAAAGCGAAAGCAACTAGCCAGTACGATACGCAAGTTGTTTATCCCGACTGCCTTGATCTATTTTGGGCTTGTTACAACCCGCAAAAGCAAATCATGATATCATCTCAAACGTTACTTATAGCAACAACAACTAGTGCGACTAAACACGGCTCGTGGACAGTGGAAACTTTTAGCCTACCGATAATTTGGAAAACGAGTCTGACGTGGACAAAACCTATAAAAAAATTTGCCTTCCAAGCGCGTTCACTTGTAGAAAAGCAAACTACCAAATCCCCCTCCCCCCCCCCCCCTGACTCAGTGTTGTCTTTTGGGTCACGAACAGTTTCCTGGCAAGCATCGCTTCCCACATCAACATTGCATAAGGGGGAGGGGGGGAGGGAGAAGTAACTGTGGTAGAATTATGAAGGGAGAAACAGTAAGTGAGTGGTTTTTTGGCTCTCTGTGTTCGGTTGTCATTGCATAGGGGGAGGGGGTGGGAGGGAGAAGTAAGGAAGTGGTTTTTGTTCTGTTCGTGTTTGGTTTTCTTAAGGAGTTTTGTCCACGATTGTAAAACCGCGAAATGTTTTCCAAACCAGGGAGAGCCAAAATTCGGACAAATCCGTGCGAAACCGAAAGCCGCGCTAAAATTCGACATAGGTCGGTTATGCTCTAAGGCCTTCAATTGTTCCTACCCACCTTCAGTTCCACTTCTTAAATGTACAGTTTGTGAGGCTGTAGGGAAAGGAAGCTGTCTGTAACCTGATGTTGAAGACGGACTTCCACCAGAAAAACCTTCAGAGGAGAAAATTACAACAAAAGCAATCTTGTATGTCATTATTCTCATAAAAAAAGACACTGAACAAATGGAAAGGTGGGTTCTGAAGTCCTTGCATCATAGCTTATGTGACACAGAAGCCTTTTCCAGCTCTTGATTCACCCATAGCCGAAATAAGGACTGAAACAAGTGTCTCCTGTGGCAGGCTATTTAGATCATTAGCAGAGCAGAAAAATGGCTCAGACAAAAGCATTAAATTAACTTACATGTAGCATATCGCAAAGAAAATTACATTCACACAGTGCATGAAGTCAATTTAAATAAATATTTATTTTATCTGAGAATTGACCCTTAAAAATCTATTCTAAATGCCATGTGACAGTGTTGGGATTATAGAAAATGTTTTCACCAACCTTCAATTCCACTTGTCAGATGAGTTTGAGAAGCTGCAGGGAAAGGAAGCTGACTGTAACCTGCTACTGAAGACTGACTTCCACCTGAAAAACCTTCAGAGGGAAAAATTGCAATGAGCAAACTTGTATGTCATACTAAGAAAAAAAGACACTAGACAAATAAAAAGGGTGGATCTTGAAGTACCTCACATCACAGCCTGTGAATGCCAAGGGCTTTTCCATCCCCACAATAGCATTAAAATTATATAACAAAGAAAATTATATTCACACAGTAAACAGATTTTTAGGGTCAATTTAAATAAGAATTTGATTTTAAAACTGACTTTTAAAATGTCTCATAAATGCCATTTGATGGTTGTTGGGAGTATTCAAAATGTTCCCATCTACATGCACGTACCTTCTGTTCCAGTTCTCAAATGCGTTTGAGAGGCTGCAGGGAGAGCAAGCTGACTGTAACTTGCTACTGAAGACTGACTTCCACCAGAAAAACCTTTAGAGAGAATTACAAAAAGCAAAAATTAAATACACAAAATAGCAACTGAGGAGTTCAAGTTGTGAAAATCTGAGATCTGAGTTGTTACTTCCGAAATCCAACATCATGAACTCATTTGATATGATGTTGCAGTTGGGGAAATTTGACATCAGTGAGTTGTGAAAATGTAACATGTGAATTGCAAAAATCTGACATTCAAGTGCAATCCTCCTAAGCTAGCTGGCCCTCATACATGTACAGGCTGTAATTACATCTATCTCGGAGTTTATGCCTCATCAGGGGTTCCAAACACTTGAGACAATAATTATTATACATGTAGCATGAGGCTGCAGTTCATCGGTTTCTCAATGTTTGGAACCCCTTCTAAGGCACTCCCCCTGTGATGCTCTGTCTTTGTTTCTCTCATCAAAAAAATAGGGGGACTGTTATCAAAATGAGACAACAGTTACCATCTCATAACCTGACCGTCCCATGATAATAATAGATAATTAACAAATTTTTGTAGACTCAGCAAGTGCGAAATGATTTTTATGAAAGTAACAACATTTTTCTTTTGTTGCTTGAAATGTAATTTATATTAGTGGTGAAAAAAAAAAAAATACATATATTTCGGATGAATCTTCATCCATCTTCATCTATCTTCAGTACAAACCCCGTAAGTGGGTGTGAAATAAATAAAGAGTATAGTACAATAAAGCTAATAAATTATTACAACATAACAATAAATGTAGAGCAAACAACCAATTACAATGTGACAAGAAATTATAAATTAAAGTAAAAATATAGCTAATTATGGCGTGACAATGACAAAGGAACAGAACGGAAAATACATACTGAGTAGACAAACAAAACTAAATAGCTGTTGTAATAGTGATTTAGTTTTGTTTGCCTTTTCAGTATGTATTTCCTGTTCAGGTCCTTTGTCATTAATTTATTGTTAATTAGTTATTATATTTTTACTTTTCTTGAAAAGGCCTTTTGAATGGAACACCAAATGTAAGTTATATTACAATACAATATTGCACAAATATGTGATTGCTATCAAAACTAGTATCTGCCCACCTTTAAACGGGTGAATAAACTTCAATAAATATTGAAGTGATAGTTAAGTAGACAAATCTGATTAGCTGGCATTGTTTTGCATATTAAGTTCCTCTACCTGGTTTGGGTCGAAGGCTGACATAGTGATGTTCATGTAGGTGTCCCAACACAAGCTGGCTGCTGCTGCTAACATCATGTTCTGGGTGGATAGTTAAGTCATGTGACAGACTGCTGATCACGTGAATGCATGTTTTAAAGCAATTTGCTGCAGCATGGAGAATGATGTGGTCACCCCATGTCCCATCTGCTGCCATGTTTTTTAGGTAATCAGGCCAAGACTGATGTCCATGTACAAAGTTAAACAGTTCTGTCCCATCTTGCTGCAAGAGAAGAACATAACAATTAACAAAAAATGTCAAAGTACATGTACATTGTGCCACTTCATCCAATGACCAACTGGTCAGGGCAGAGCTTTTCACTAAATTGACCAGTGCATTGATCCGCAACAAACCAAATAACACCAAAACATGTAAACTGTTCCATAATTTAATTAATCCATAAGTTATGTATTCAGTTCTTAATGAATAACTGAAGCATTGGATACAATGCAATTTCAGAGCTTTGCTTGACTTTAGGCATCCACGTGATATCAGCCCTTGAGTAATGTACCAACTGTCCAAGAAATATAAGCAACCATTTTAGAATTGACTTCTGCCTTTTCTTGCAAAATGAGATCAGCAAGATATGAAGCAAGATTTAAGTTTTATCTTGATAGAGGTATTTTTAAGTCAGTGATACAGGCATATTGTACTCGGAAAAAGAAAATCTGAATTCTCCCCCCTAACAGAGTTGAACCTTTGACCTTCCATTTGGATGTTATAGAACTCAGCTAGTCAGGAGACTTGTGGGAGCTAAGACCATTATTTTAAACTACATTCATGCAGTGACAAACATCTGCATACTGCTAGGATTTGAATGTGATAATTATTGTGTTTTTTGTGATGAATTCATGATAGAGGTATATTTTTCAGTCATGCAGCCACTTTGGCATACTCAAAAAAGAAACTCCAATTTCTCCCATTTTATTGCTTTCCTGGATTTGTATAACCATAAATACTAACTTACCAGTGTAGGGTTCTCCTTGAGGTATTGGACTATATGCTTCCTCAATGCTTCATGAGAGATTTGGATTCCTTTCACCAGGTCCAGTTGTTCTGACAATGCGTAAAACATGCAATTCCCTGAACCTTGGTTACCAGAAATTTGGAAGCCTTTGTCTGAAGCAATTTTCTTTAACCCCTCTAGAAGTTGTGTCTCGCCGATGATCTTGCCTGCATCAAATCGCATTTTCTCAAGACCACGAAAAATTTGTCCAGCTCTCATAACTAAAACCACCAATAAAAGGAATAACAAGTGTATTTCCAAGAATCCTATAATTATAATTATATAGAGTATACAAGTTTCAAAAATCTAAATATATATTATTTAACAAGGCAACAAGCTAGACATACGCAGCTCACAGTTTTTGCAAATGTTTTATGTACATGTTGGCCAATTGTTGTCATTAAAAAACTAATTCCTGTCTACCTTGTGTTCCACTTGTCAGATGAGTTTGAGAGGCTGCAGGGAAAGGAAGCTGACTGTAACCTGCTACTGAAGACTGACTTCCACCAGAAAAACCTTTAGAGGAGCAAATTGCAATAGGCAAAATTAGCTAACATAGCATCTTAGGAGTGTAAAGATACACAGTGTTTGAAGCAACAACATCTAAATAATATACAGTGGGGCACAAAATGTACTGGACTTTATTAGCATCTCAGACCTAAATCAGCAGACCAATGGATTAACATTCTTTACCGAATCAATTTAACCATGCAGTAATATAAGAAAGCTTGCATAGCCATCAGACATCAGTGTATGGACTGCATTATCACAATAATTATCATTATTATTTAAAAGCATGGTGAGAATAGAAATTAACATGTATGTCCTGTCCTTCACAAACCCATATTTTCTGGGGTATTTGTTCTTATAAGTAAATAAAATAAAACAAGGATAAGTAACAGCTCTATACTACAAGTCACACACCCACAAGTAAATCAAAAAAGGAATTTCACCTGACGTGATGTTCATCATTCTTTGCACAAGTAACCTGCACTGCTCTTCCCAGTTGTACATCTTTCCATACTCTTCACTAATAGACTTAGTTTCGGCAAGTCGTAAATCCCTTCTTTTCTGACGGACACTCCTGATTGCCTTGGCCCACTCCTTAGGATCGTCTGAATCCACTACACAGTTTGAGCCATGGAGCACATTCTTAAGAGCTTCTCCGAGACCAGAGTTACCACTTACCAGCACAGGAAGACCAGCAGATAGAGCTTCAAGAGCAGCCAGACCAAACCCTTCCGTTCTTGACGGCATTATAGCAAGATCTACCTCACAAAACAGTTCAGCCAGCTGCTCTCTACTTTCATTGTAACAACGTACAGTTAGTTGATTACGGTCAATGCCCTTCTTGAGTAAAATTTTTGCTACTTTCTCCTCTTCTCCACTTGGTGCACCAACAAACACAAGCTTGCAGGGCATGTCTTTCAACTCAGCAACTGCCTTAGCAGCAATGTCATATCCCTTCAGCTTAAAGTCTTCTCCATCGCCCCGTCCAAACACCAAAACACAAAATGTTCTTCTTTCTTCAGAGGCTTGCTTTACATGAGAAAACTCAGTGAAAATGCCTGGGGTGAGATTGAGAACATCTTGATCTTTTCCACATGAACGGAGATAACCTGCAAAAGCTTCAGCCAGTTTGGGTCCAACTGCTACAACTTGATCAGCCAATTGACAGAGTTTCACCTCTGCCTGGTGCTTTTTTCCTCCTTTGGAGATGGCTTCGTCATAACTTTTGTACATTCCAAGTTCTTCAGGAGCAGTGTGTACCACCTGAATCCATTTACAATGATGATGATGACGTAATATGTGTGGTACTTGTCGACCAAGATGAACTCCATGGCCTATGACACAGTCCATAACATGATTCTTTGGAACAGAAGCTAACCAATCAATTGGTTCATAACCAGGCACTTCTTGTGCTTGAATGAGATGGACATTGTGACCAGCAGCAACTCTTTTATCCTCTTCACTGCATTCAGGGAGATAGACACTGACTTGCACATCAGGGAACTTTGCCAACTGAATGGCAAGCTCTCTGTTGACAGTTGACAAGCCTCCTTTTGTTGACCTCCATTCACTGCTTAGAAGGGTCACATTTAATATTCTTCTGGAGGACAAACAAGGAGCTTCTTCTTCATGACTTTCCTGTGATGTAGAGGCTATGTTGAGAAAGGAGGACTCCTAAAAAATTAAATATTAAGACAAATTACTTACTGAAGAGCTGTCATGCAGCTGGGTGTTTCCTTCTCAGCACAATTAGTTAAGGTAAAGGGTTTATCATAAGCAAAGAATGATGGACAAATTATTATCAACATGTACCGTACACTGTAGCTATATCCATTTTCTGCTTTGAGAAAACAGTGTCTTGCTCAGACTTTGAAGCAAGGAAGTAAAACTTAATTGACTTGCTGTTGCAACAATTAACATAATTTTTCTGGAATTTTGGAATGTCTTAACTGGAATGGAAAAACAAACAAGTCCACTGATCCCCTTAAAATTGATGCACTCCACCTTCATTCATTGTTATAGGGGTATCTTGTTTTACATTAAGACTTACTGTGTAGACTTAAGTTAATAAAACAAACTTAAGGATTTTCAATGTTTCTAAATGTACTGCTACTACTACACGTACAGATTAGTCATAAACTTGTCGCAGGCTAAGTCCCTGGAATCTTATGCCAACCTTTACCTACATGTAGCTAGCCTGTCACTTGCCCTGTAATTCTGTCAAAAGTCCTGTTCATCAAAACCGGACAATTAAAAACATCCTTACTATTCAAAGTCCATTTTTATGAAATTTCCTTCAAAGTACAAAGCAAGCCAAGTTGTTTATACATGAAATTCAAATTAGTTTCTATGACAAGCTGAATTCAACTTAAATTTGTCATAAGTACATAAATTATGATCATCTGAGTGAGTGTACATGTAGTCCTGAGAAGGACTGTTTGGGTGACTTTGACTGAAGTTTCGACAACCTGAGCGGGAGAGAGTCATAAAAATAACCTGAGTGGAAGTCATCTTCAATTGACAAAACGTTGTGTGTTGTAATAATATTATTACTTTACACCACCAGAGTTCAATGACACATCCAGAAGCATTTAAGCTCACAGCTCATCATAATAGACAAGCAAGTTTCTCCTTAAAGCCAAAGATAATACCTTTGATAGCCTTGACATCACAGGAAGCCTTTAATCTTGTTGATTACTGAAACTAAAAAAAATAGAAACTCAAACATTTAGTAGGAACTGTGATTTTAATTTAGTTTAGATTTATAATTATGCACAGAAAAAATTTTGAAAGTCATAATAACAAATTAAAAAAAATAAAAATTGATTGACAGAAGCAAAAAAAAGAGGGAGATGGGGAGAACTATTACTAGGAGCATAACTAAACTGTTTAATTTGCTCACCCACAAGATGCGCTAAATTACAGAGATAGTGGCAACAAATACATTGTACAGTCAAACAGCAACAGGTTTTAAAACATACTACTGTACCCTTAGTTTCTTCTTTCCTCATAACAGATGCACTGACAAAAATCCTTTGACTGTAATTCAAACTTCTCCATCAGCCATACAGGAAATTACTGGTATCAATGTTGTAACTTACCAAATCATATTCCAAGAATATTTGCACATCTTGAGCCAACACTTTAACACTTGAACTGACAGATAAACTGAAATCAAGAGTAGAACAAACACAAACAAAGATAAGTTAGATGTACAACCTGCAGGTTGTGGCCAAAAGTGACGTGACGGCAAGATCTGTTGAGGTTTATCAAATCCATCATTAGTAATAAACATTATTTGTGTTTTTGTCTCAAACCTAAATTTCAGCAATTTTGTCAAAGCACCGAAGTGGCCGGTATGACTAAAATCTCTTGTAATGACCACCCCTGCAAGTGACCATCTCCCTTTTGAAGCAGCCATTATTAGGAAACCCCATGAAAACCTTCCACAAAGTCTCAGTAAATTAAATAACCATAGTATCAATATTTATTTTACCATCTCTTTGAAGTGTGACCATCTAATGCTAGTGATATATTCTTAAGGTGTCAGTTCTCAAAAGAAAAACAACCATTCCGTTTGCCTTAAATGTTGGATAACAGAGAAAATATTTGAGAACCTGATGCAAATTAGTCAAAGCTACATATATGATCTTTCACACACATATCAGGTGACAGTTGAGTGAGTTCATCCCTGCTCACCTTTTGTGTTGTGAGGTTTGTGTTACAAGAAAGTATATAGCTACATGTATCATGAATTACGAATAAGATAGTATTTACTAACACTTGGGATCATTACAGGTCCATAACTGACAAACATGTATTTACAACAACTTTTTACATGTACATGTAAGAACTGTTGATGAAGAAGTTATAAATTGTATTATGTTTTAGAGGAAAATACATTTGGTGTTAAGATGCTGCAATGTTTGATTTTTTTTATGAGAGTTTTACAACAAAATTGTAAAATGCAGTTAATGGAACGTGACGCTTTTCGCCCTGTGGGGCATTACTTGTATTGTACTTTATTCTCAGTACTTGGTACTGTAATGTACCATTGTATTCTTTGTCTAGGCATTTATCTTTAGTTCTATATTAGTATGTTGCAATTCTGTTTGGATACTAGTTATTTCGTCCTTTCTAAATGGTTAAATCTTCTAAATACCCCATTCATGTCTCATTTATTATGACGTAAGGTCTAGCTTGTACATAGTACAAGCCTGGCAATTGGCTCAGGCATTGAACACTGTCTAGGTATAAAATGCTGCGTAAAAGGTTTTAACTCACATTTCTTATGCAATTGTTTGCTCGCTGTTAAGCTGTGTAAATTTTTTCCCTCCCTCCCTCCCTCCCTTTGGAGGCCATGTCATTAATAAACTGGGGACACCAATTGTTGGTTGCGCTTCGGTTAAGTCTGCATAGCGACTATCCCAAGCTAAGTTCTCTAGTATATTTTACCATGTTTTAATTGTATTGACCTGCCAATATTCCAGTCCGACCCAGCAGCGCTGGTGAGATAGGTGAGGCATCAGAGGTCATTTCAGTTATTCTAGTTTTGGGACCTGCCAATACTCTTCTTGGAGTGGCGCTGCTGGCCTAGCTGTGCTGCTGTTGCAGCTCATTGTTGTGTTTTGTTGTTGTTGGCTTAGGTGCAGCTGGAAGTGCCAGAGAAGTGAGGCCTTAAAATTTAGTGGCCATGCAAATTATAGAAGTCGCCTGTCACGCAATCGCCAAGCGGTGTTTCCCCCTTATTTATGCCAATATGTCTGTTGTCATTACTTAAGTTAATTCTATGTTTTGGTAGAGTTCCATGTAGCTCAAATCTTAACCGGAACAGTGACATTGTAGATGCTTGTATGTTTACATTCCTGCCAAACTGCCCTTGAAGAGTAGGCTGAAGTGATGACAGTAATGTGGGAAAGGAATTGCTGAATACTCTTGAGATTGCTTGGGCAAGCCCTGTACTATTGATAGCTGGAGTTTGATACAGGTGAAGAGAATGCAGTGGAGGTTGAAGCTGAGGTTGCACAGGTCTCCATGCTGACATGGGGGAGGGGATACTGAAAGACTGGGTTTTTTTAGGAGGGGGCATTGTTTTTTTTACTCTTGTTTGTTCAGCACCTCATGTTGACTGGCGATGAACACAGTCATTAGACAAGGGACATGTCATGAGGATCATAAAGGCCTCTGTTCCATTTTATAAATTTAATTCCACCATTATTAAAAATCAGACTTACTATTCTTGGTTTTCATGTGACGTCACCAAATTCTAGAATTCAAAACTGGGAGGCCTACAAAATTTTTACCTTCATTCAAGGAAAGATTATCTAAAAATATGTCTGTTCACAATTTCTTAGCTCAATGTCATGCTTCCTTTTGAAAATAGAACAGTTTCATTTTCCGAGTTTCCATCGTGCGTGACATCAGGAGGACGGCCGTGACAGAGCTTTTCCGTATCTTAAAAATGACTCTTCGGGTGATTTTCAGCATTCTAAACAATTTAAGTTTGAGGAGAAATATTAATCTTAACATTCGAAAATTCACAAGGGCAAACAAACCTCTTTTCTGGCAAAAGTGAACTCCAGATGTTTTTCCCTATTTCCGGCCGCCATGTTTGTGCCCCTCAGAGGGACACAAACATGGCGTCTCCATGCTAAGCTCTATAAATTTATGTGGAACATTTTGTCAAATAACTCGAGTACGGAATACTGCACAGACCTGACGCTTGGACAGATACCTTATTTATTTATCATCTATAACATGTCAATTTCTTGACTTCATTCATGGAATGGTTTCGATTTTTTTTTTCAATGGCGTGACATTGAAAACCGAGAATTATTATAATTATTATTTTTTTTAATTAAATGATCCCTTTATTAAAATATTCCAAGCAAAATTGATATTTACAAGTAAAAGTATTATTATCATAAAAGTATTATTATTATTATTATTTAGAAGGAGAGATTTGTTGAGTAATTTAACTATAAAAAATTGCGACGAAGTTAAAAAGTTTAAAAAACCATCTCGGTTAAAAGGTTAAAAAAGCGACCAAAAGAATTCACCTTTTCAGCGCTAGATTTCACGTGTAGTGTCACGTGACTTCTGATGTAAACAAACCGCGAAAGTTCGGACATTTGAACACACGCGTATCACACATTTCAGTGTACGAACATCATGGTCACGACTAAAAGATGTGCTTATGGTACTTGTAAAAATGATTCCCGATATCCTAAATCCTGGGAAAGGAACCCAAACAGTGATCTGGTAAAGTTTTTCCATTTTCCTGGCGCAGTTCGCCAAAATGAGAGAAGGCAAAAGTGGACAAATGCATGCCATCGCGGTGACTCGTTCGTTTGTACGAAGGATAGTTATATTTGTAGCCTTCACTTTGTTGGTGGAAATGGTCCAACGCTGGAGGATCCTGACCCAATATCTGCTGTTGCTAGTAAAGAAATGGTAAGTTAATCTACTTATAATTTTACAGCACGATTTGTCGTTTGAATTATTATTTTTTACTGTACATAGGTGTCGCGACTCAATCGTAAACGAAAAGCATCCGGTGTACGAGAGACAAAGAGAGAGAGAGGCAAGAAAATTTGTCTTGAGCGATCAGTGGCTAAAACCCTTTTGACGCTTCATCGCCATTCTGGAAAATCAAAATCGGAACATTCAGCTGCCGGGGCCCTTTTTGATCTGTCGTTAGAGCCAGTTGTGAATACAGCACAGCCTGATGACTCTCTCCTCCGCAGAGGCTCCGCTGAGAAAAGTGAGTGCAGGCGTAAAATTCCGTGGAAGGCGACGGCGGGAGCCTCTGCCAGAAACCACGCCCAATATGGCTGCGATCCGGGGGAGTCATTTTGTAACTAGGGTGGTGTGCGTACTTATGTCATGAAAATAGCGGGTGTTTGTGAAATTGTCATGTTGCGCGATGTGGGAGATTTACTCACGAAAACTTACCTACATGCTTAGAAATCGGGGAAAGTTTGTTCCTCTCATGATGACTGTTTAGAAAACGCTTTTATTTTGCTCTGATGCCTTGAATCATCACTACAAGAATGAAATTCAAGTTACACGAGCGGCGATCGTGTGGAGATAAAAGAGTGCATGCAAAGAAATGATTTATTGAGGAAACGTCTGCCAGCTGAGACCAAACAAAAACTGTCAATTCAGTCTTAAAAGAGACTAGAGCAAGTAAGCTTAATGTTTTAATCAAAGCGTATTTTTTTCTATACTCCGAAACGACCAAACTTGATATTTTTATCTTGTAAACAAGTTTAATCAGAAGAAGTTATAATCATCTTTCGGTGATTTAATTAGCATTTAGTTCTCACGGGAAGCTTGTTATTTACTGTGATGAAACAACTGTCTTTTAAAATAAGGTTATAAAAGGCTAAAAGGCCTTTCAAGCCCAGAAAAAGCAATTATTTGTTCGTGACTATTGTTGACTTTCACGAAGCGAAATGTACTAAGTCCACTCTCCACGGGTTTCAAGGGGGGCTTCGAATACAAACGATTTTGCTTTTTTCTAGAAATTGTGAAATCTCACCTTAAAATTAACGACCGCAAACTGTAGAGACAAAGTAAATGCTAGAGAGAGATGACCGAGAAATCTAACGATGTACAAGAAAACGACACGCTTCTGGCAGAGGTTCACCGCCAAGTCAACCCTCTCAGCTTTTGCGCCTGCACTCACTTCGTTCAGCGGATACACAAAATACCCCAACGAACCTCTGCGGAGGAGAGAGGCCTGATGACGAAGGCATTCATGAATTCGAGGAGGGAACCGACGAGTTTCCGGATCCTGAACCGATCGCGACTCACATCAACCGCAACACACAGACTGATGAAAAACTACGAAGAGAATCTAGCACGCAAGTTAGTAATACACTAAACATATTTTGTTAAATGTTTGCACCTGAATGGTCGCACTTTGGCTACATATACATGAACACCCTCTTGATTTAACTGAGCAGTAAGCAAGGATTCCACATAACCATCATTGAATAAGCGATAATCGTCAAATGACTTGTAAGTGGCTAGTCCTTGCTTGTCGTAATCAGTGGAGTAGTAAACCAAGTGGTTAAAAATATCGTACAACCCAAAGGGCGGCGACGAGTTGAAGTTGTTCACGGTCTTCAGGGAAAATGGGTTTGGAATTTGCATATCATGAATTATTAAATTATCTGCATCATTTGTTTGATCTTTTTCGAAGTTGGGATCCATTGGCAAAACCATTTTTTCAACTGCAGAGGCGATTTGTACCAGAGAAGATTTCAAATACTCGCTCACTGAAACTCCATGTTCCTGCAAATACTTTTTAAGTTCCGCAACATTCATGGCCTTAAAGTCGTTCATATTCGTCTGCTTTGACATTGTAAATCTGGAACTGTTCGAGTTTCAAAGTCTTAAATAAAGAAATGGAACAAATATTTCTTAACCGGAACTTGAACCGCCTAGCTAGTGTGGGCAAAAATTTTACGGATGTACGTGATCATCATTCACCTATGCACGGTATAGAGTAATAATTTTAAACGACAAATCAAGCCGTAAAATTATAAGTAGATTAACTTACCGTTTCTTTGCTAGCAACAGCAGATATTGGGTCAGGATCCTCCAGTGTTGGACCATTTCCACCAACAAAGTGAAGGCTACAAATATAACTATCCTTCGTACACACGAACGAGTCACCGCGATGGCATGCATTTGTCCACTTTTGCCTTCTCTCCTTTTGTCGAACTGCGCCAGGAAAATGGAAAAACTTTACCAGATCACCGTTTGGGTTCCTTTCCCAGGATTTAGGATATCGGGAATCATTTTTACAAGTACCATAAGCACATCTTTTAGTCGTGACCATGATGTTCGTACCCTGAAATGTGTGATACACGTGTGTTCAAATGTCCGAACTTTCGCGGTTTGTTTACATCAGAAGTCACGTGACACTACATGCGAAATCTAGCGCCGAAAAGGTGAATTCCTTAGAGACACAAATATACTTAATGTGATAATAATAAAGTATTCGTACGCAGAGTCACGTACAGAGTTTAGTGCGAATAGAGTCTTTCTGAGAATTAAATACTCAGAAAGACCCTGAGTTAAATTTTAACTCAGGGTTCAGTTCCTTAATGAATTCATGACATCTTGAAGATAAGGCAATCAAACTTTGATCTACATTTCTTTAGAATGGAGAAATGCTTGTCAACCAAATCGGTTGAGAATTGCTTGTCAACCAAATTGCAGAAAATTTCCAGCAATTGTTTGGTTTCTACAGCTGTAGATCACAAATAGTTGAAGGAGCTCAGTTTTTCTACATGCATGATTGCAAATATTATCACAAGATTGAAGAAAATGGTCAGTTTGGAGATCGCAAATGGTTGAAAGATCTCTGTTTTAATATGATAACAAAGAAGCAAGAGCAACAGAAACTTATCCATTCCTTAAACACCTTGATTTTTCCGGGCATCCAGCCATTAATCAACACCTCTTACTAACTGGGTTTAAGGTCCACACTGTAAGTTGCACCAGTCTCAGAAAATGAGATAAGTAAGATATTTATTATATCTCTGAGGTTACTTGGGCATGAGAAAAAGGAAACTTTCAAATTTAGTGGGCTGTACAGTGAAATACAGCCTGCAAAATTGACCAATCAAACTGCTCGTACTAACTGAGAGATACAATAAAAACTAATATGGCATGAATTTTGACATGCAATTGGAAAACACTGATGTGTATAAGATTGCACAATAACAATTGATCTGAGAATATATTTAACAAGATGCCCGGCTAATGGCATTAACATGGAATGCTTAATGTAGCCCTAATTATTCCCCATTGTATGTTTCGCAGATATTTAAAAACTATCCTCCATTGGCAATTGAAATAATTATCTGAATGGTTTTATTCAGATATATTGCGTGATACTTATCGTTGTGTTACTAGGAATCATACCAGAAATAACTCTGCAATAACGTCATGACCCCGCTGAACTGGTCTGGCCTCCTCTAGCTCTAATCCTTCGTGTTGATTATTCGATCCGTTTTTGAAAGCGGAATTTCTTCGCTGTGAACTCTCCCAATTTCCACCGTTTCAACTGTCGAGTACTACCTAGAAGTTATTATTTCGATTTACCGCTTGAAAAAGGTTTGTTTTCCCTCTGAAAACGGCAGATCAGAGTCTTAAATTCATACATGTGGCCGCCATTGAACAAAAACAACTTTTCGAAATGATGACTTGCTTTGACGTCACACAGGTAGAGATAAGTGGGTCCCCTCCCTCGGGGTATACGCGCCGATAATAGATTTTGATTGGGCTATTTTTGTTCAAGACAATCAGAACAATAAATCCCTTCTGGGAGAGGGCAGAATTTAATTAATGAATAAATCAAATAATGATTTGACGTCACACAGGAAGGGATGAGTGGGTCCCCTCTCTCGTGGTATGTGCCCGAATAATAGATTTTGATTGGCCTGCTTTTGTTGAAGACAATCAGAATAGTACATCCCTACTAGGGGAGGACATACGACGAAGAAGATACCCGGCCCAAACCTATACACCGCCTGCCCTACGGGCATTCCATGTAATAATTTTGAGGGACCATAGACAACTGCAGAAGGTAGAGCAACATGGTTTTAACAACAGTCATTTGGATCATCTTTGATCAAAACTGCAGAATTAAAGACAGTAACTAGCAGGATTGCCGCAGCCCCATAATTATGCAGACATTTTACGACTTAAACACTATTCATGCTCGTTCTTTGTGTAACAGGTATGAAAACGTCACATGTATAATTACACGGTATGCCCGCAGGGCATGACGTGTCTAGGTTTCGGTCGGGTATCTTTTTTTTCATCGGTGTCGCAAATGTGCACATTAATTTATGCATTAAACTCTGTCCTCTCCTAGTAAGGATATATTGTTCTGATTGTCTTCAACAGAAGCGGCCCAATCAAAATCTATTTTTCAGGCACATATCACGAGAGAGGGGACCCACTCATCACTTCTGTGTGACGTCAAATCATCATTTGATTTATTCATTAAAACTAGATTAAATTCTTCCCTCTCCCAGAAGGGATCTATTGTTTTGATTGTCTTGAACAAAAGCGGCCCAATCAAACTCCATTATCTGCGCGTATATCACGAGGGAGGGGACCCACTCATCTCTACTTGTGTGACGTCAAAGCAAATCATCATTTGGAAAAGTTGTTTTCGTTCAATGGCGGCCACATGTCTGAATTTAAGACTCCGGATCTGCCGTTTTCAGAGAGAAAACCAACCTTTTTCAAGCAGTAAATCGAAATAATAACTTCTAGGTAGTACTCGACAGTTGAAACGGCGGAAATTGGGAGAGTTCACAGCAAAGAAAATCCGCTTTAAAAAACAGATCGAATGATCAACGCGAAGGATTAGAGCTAGAGGAGGCCAGACCAGTTCAGCGGGGTCATGACGTTATTGCATAGTTATTTCTGGTATGATTCCTAGTAACACAACGATAAGTATCATGCAATATATCTGAATAAAACCATTCAGACAATTATTTCAATGGCCAAGGGAGGATAGTTTTTAAATATCTGCGAAACATACAATGGGGAATAATTGGGGCTACATTAAGCATTCCGTGTAATGCCATTAGAGGGGCATCTTGTTTTATTGGGACTGTGCAGAAATCTTTCCCAATAAATTGCACCAGAATTTTTGGAGACAGAGTTGACAGTATCGTTTTGAATCATTCAAGGCTTTACAATGTATCTCTTATAGTCTAAGATCAACAAATTATAGATGCTAATTATTATTCGTGGTACAAACAACGCGCCTTTAATAAGGAGCCTGGCCATGCGTGACTAGCTATGCAGATCAGGGTGGCGTCTCTAACTGCGTCATAAAAAATTACAAACCAAGAAGAAATGATTGATCTTTTGATCAGCTTGCACCAAAACATTTGAGAGAAACGTAGACTTGAACTTACTGTTAGCATTCTGCGATAAATGTGACTCAACAAGACTTTCTTCGGATACATTTTAGTAAGCTTGAAATTAAGCTTTATAATTTGCATGTCTACCGACATAGCGTGCTTCAACGCGAACCTCATTTAATCAGAGCCACGCAGAGACCTCGATCAAGTTTAACTTAATCCAAAGAAGCAGTTATAGCAATGTAAAACGTGTTCGTTATTAAGTCAATAGTAAGATTATCGATTTCAAGCAACAATCTCTGCAACATGTAAGCTAAATTCCAATTTAACGCGAAGCCTCCATGAACAATTTATAAGACCTGATTAATCTCGAGCTTTTACAAAACACTAAGGCCCATCTTCATTGAAAGATTAAAGTGGATATTGAATCAAGGGTTGTTTGAAAGTTAAAAACGAAGCTAAAGAGAGCAAACTATACACGCTATGTCCACTTTGTCGTATGCTTACCTTCGACGTCAAATTCGCCAAACAATCAGCTTCGCGCTCCACGGAGAAATTTTGCCCACAGCTAAGCTCCATAAAGTTGATTCACTCGCTACATGTTAACAATTTCGGTAAAAAGGTTTTCTCACCCCATGATTGCAATATCAATAGCGAAAGTACGAGTAAATTATGTTTTAAAGCGAGAAGGCAGAAGAAAAGCTTCTTCGCTTCCTTCTTCTCGGAATTGTGTTTCGTTTTCCAAATATGGAAGTGATCTGATTTGCAGGATTGGAAAGTCGGACAATGGACTTACGAAAAAAGGAAAGTGGAATTCTCTCCCTTTTTGTACTTGTCATAAATTCGGTTCGTAATACTTACTTCGTGAAAATAATTTTCTTTCAACTATTTTGTTTTATGGACACAATTCTTAGGCTACACATGTATCCTGAAAATATGTATTCTGTCCCATCGCTAAATATGCAGAAAATCCGAATCCCCAGCAAATTGATAACAATGAAAGGAAAAAAAAAAAACTAAAAAAGAAAAGAAAGTACAATCAAATCCTGACTCATGGAGGGCTTCCCTCTACTGGGTATTTCAATTTCTTGATACATTTTCAGCTTAACAAAGCCTCTCGTGCGCCAGTAATCATGTTCCTTGAAAACGCGAGACACCCAAAACGCCCTGTTTCAACCACTGGGATGGTCATTCACTTATTCATTCTTTCATCCCCAGTTCAAATATATGCATTTTGCTGAGGCGATTTGACTGAAAGCAGAGCTTTAACTGATGAACTAACAACCTATGAACAAGATGATGTGTCAGTTGACATTTGCAATTAATTTCAGGACCGATGTTGGAAACACTTTCGTTTTGCACAGTTCCAAAAACGATTCAGTGGCCTCCATATTAACTGCATTGTAGTAACAGATAATCCTTTTTCGGATTTTCCGTGAACAATCCATATGATCTGCAGTTGAGATCACAAATCCGATTTTCGATTCGCAGCAGTGCGGGAACTTTCGAGTGCGGTTTGGAAAAAATTTTCAAGCGTTCAATTCAAAACTTACCCAGCAGTACTTTCGAAACTGTGTTTGCTTTACTTTGGTTCTCATTCTCGATACCAGAGCTCTACCCTTTTGCGCATGACTCAAAGCCGAGCGGCTCTGGGGTCGAGAATGTTTGGTTCTGTGCAAAAAAAACGTTTAGGCATGCGCATTGGACAGAAGATGTACTCAATTGAATGTGTGAGGCGAAAAGGCTCCATTCAGACAATAAATAACAGACAATCGCTAACAGGCGAGCAAACGAAGACGATGAAGAGGAAGAAGAAGAAGCATAAGAAGAAGAAGAGCGTTTAAACTAGAGTAAATGAAAAACTTTAAATTAAAACTGAAAAAAGGCACAAACAACAAACATACTGTCAACTAATAACTTACTTCCGCGAACAGAGAAAAGGAAAACTGCATAGAGTTTGTTGTAGTGCGAGTTTTGGACCACGCCGTAAATCAGGCTTTTAATCCACAAAATTAACTTTTAAAAAAATACATCTGCAATAAGTAAATGCTAATGAAAGGTACGAAAAACTGACGAACGAAAGTGAAAAACAAAATATATTTTACGCAAACATCACAGTATACTGACATCTCTCGTTAAGCCCCTGCCACATTTTCTAAACCGAATAAAAAAAAAAGAAAGGACTAGAAACAGTAAGACAAAGATATCCGTTATTTTAACAAATAAATCTCTTTTTTACTACACAACACAGTTCATTACATTAATCGTGCAAGATGTCTTTAAATTTCAAGCTTGTAAACGCCTACCTGGCCTAAACAAGCTCTCCAACGGTGAAGTCAATGTATCCTAAAAATTAAGTAACGGACCATTTCCGAGTTGCTTTGAATCTCATTATGATGGCGAGGCTTCGTGCATTGTTTCTACCATGAAAGTTAGTATTCATTTAAATCCGAACGAAACTAATTATTAAATGAAAAGCTTCGCTAGATGCCTTGCTTTCATACTGAGTTTCAAAAAAGGCGAAGTTATTATTCGGCGAACACGAATCATATAAAGGAGAGAAAGCTGCAGCCTCTACGCAGACACTCTTTGGACTGGACACGGATTCATTCCACCCCTCCCTCCCTCCCTCCCTGGGGAGACACTGAATCGATGGCAGAACCTATGGCAGAAATTGGAAAGGGCGCCTATTCCCAGTCCTCATCGGCATAGGCTCCCTGTCTCGCTCCAGTCTCCTCGAACATCCACGACTACAGTCAACTCCCTTTATAACGGCAACTTTAGTGTCCTTAATAGCGCGAATATATTTCAGTCAAACGTCTGTAATTTATTTTTGCCTTGGATTAAGTTGCTATACGTATTATCGGTCCCAGGACTGACGAATCCCAACAAAACATGATCGATATTTCATCAAACAAACCTTGCACAAAGGCGAGATCATGGTAAAAAAAATAAATACCTATTCCTTGTTGAATCATTTTTATTATAAAATTTTCAATTGTGTACAAAATTTGAAAGCCATTTTGACCTAGTCATATTCAATAAAAAATTTCCATACACAAGTGCTTATTACAAGTCTTACGAAACCCTGACTCTTTGTTATTCAAAACCAAAAAACGGTACCTGGTGAACCTCACGTTTGGTGTGTTGTACTGTACAGATATGAATCACCAAGATCAGAAACTAGAAAATTCGTCAGGGGTGGGGTCGGGAAAACTTCCCTATATACCTTTCCATCTGAAAGGTGTGTTCTGAGAACAAAGCTGGCGTTTCGAGCTCTCTCGTGTTGTCTTATCCTGGTAAAAATTCCAAACACAGTCTTTTCCAGGTACCTCCTTTTCTCAGTGGTGTTACATCAAACCCTAAAACTGTTTTCCAAACGATAACAAGAAAGGATTTCTTTTCCCAGTAAGGATTTGCATTCCCATTGTAGTTATTCAAGAAAATCCATTTTTTTTATTCCGAATTAAACGTTAAGAAAAATTTAATGTCTCGTTTGAGGCGTGATCATGATTTATAACGCGACAACATTGAAGCCAACGCTACGTTAAACGATAAGTGAACCCTTATTTACGATTAATAAATAAATGATTATTCGCAATTAATTCCAAATCCAATACCGATTTTATTACTTATATTTTTCTAAATAGAATTATTTAAACCGCTTAATTTAAAGGGGAAGTATCACGCGAATCTAATGTTATTTCAAAACCCAAAAATGTTTGTTTGTCAACTGAAAAAAAAACAATAATTGTCTAGTTGTGTTAGAAATTATCACCCAGTGCAATAATACTGTCGATTAGTGCCTCTGGCCAGAGACAGAGTAGGTCGGAGTGAATTGAAACTTGAAAAATGTTAGGCTAACGTTTTTCAATTAAGTTCTTGCATTTTTGTTTCCAAAATAAGCAAGAACAGATCACGAGTTGTTCCTTTAAAGAATTAAGTTGATCTCTTTCCTCTCGTTGTTCTAGAATTATTTTGTAGCTATGTGAAGGTCTTACTTCACCATTTTTAACAAAAGAGGTTAAAAAAAAAAAACAACAAAAAAAAAACCCAATGACACTTTCCCTTTTACTCAGTAAATATCCCAAAACTCTAACTCGGAATAGGGAGTATCAAAACAAAGAACGGACCGTTTCAAGTAAGTAATTTTTTTCTGTCCTCTTTTTTTCTTTCTTTCTTTCTCTCTATTTTTTTCCTTCTTTCCCTCCTTTCTTCCTTTCTGCCTTATTTGATCCCTCTTTTAACTTAGTAGTGCTAAGTCCGGCATATTTTCGGGTGGACTTCATTTGTCGTTCATTGCGTTATTTAAACATTAATTAATTCTGCTTATCTCGTATCCAGATCTTCTCAAACTTTGGGTACGAAAATATCTGGGTACGAGATTACAACTCTGCATCTTCAACAATGATGTCATGACAACAGCTATGGGCGATGACTTCACAGTATCGTTATCGTATTAATATCGCGATCAAATCCCAATATCGTACTTGTCTCGCCACCGACTTTGAAAAAGATAGGGAACCCATCTTCATTTAAAACAGTAATATTAATTAAGAAATAATGATAATAATTTAATAATCACGGCTACAATCATCAGCGGTTTGGTCGCCAAGCGATCATTCACAGACCGCTGACAAAATTTACCCTTAAATATACTTAGTGTCGTTTAGTGAAGCTGTAGCGCTGTGTAAACGGAACTCGCGCTAAGTATTGTACTACCAGCACTATTATGATTATATTAATATGAAAATACTTGCGCAAGACATAATGAATTCCTTTGTTTTCCTGATATGAGCAAAGCTCGTCGCCAGGATCCTTGCAAATTTCAAAATAGCGAGCAACGAAGATCCTCAGGTACTCGCTGAAAAATGACGCACTTAATTTTTGTCTTCGCTATGCGTTTGGTAAAATGCCATATCAGAACCCGAAAACTCTAGCGAAGACAAAAATCAAGTATGTCACGTATGCGCCACAAAATGCTCCACGGTTGTCACGTGTCTTCGCCGCCTGCCATTTTGAATTTCACAAGGACCATGGAGACAAGGTTGGACTTTAAGCCTCTATTCCACAAAATGGCTGCAATCACTGGTGATTAATAAACCTTACGCAAAAATGGCTGACATTTTACTATTCTTTTGTCTGCATTGAAATTAGCCCTGCTAGCCTCGTTAATCTTTGAAATGCTTTGGACCCGTAAGAAGAAACCGAGTCTAAACACCCAGTCAGACTCCATTCGCGCGAAACTATTTGTCTAACCCAGTGAACGGACATAACTCTCACTTTATAACACCTCTCTGAATGAACACCGGACAGTAACTTTTAGTCTTAATTTAATTTATTCTATTTCACACCTTTTATTTCTGTAAAAATTATCTTTTCTGTTACATTATTTACTTGATAATGGTGCCAAGATCCCACCGAAACGACGTTCCGTTTTTTCGCTTATTTTTATAGTAAACTCGTTCAAGGTAAAATATTCTTTTGATTTTTGAACACAAGAGCGAGGTAGGTAAGGCTAATTTGAACGCAAACAAAAGAACTTTTGCATTGGGTATCTATCGAAGGCCCACGTATCACTGGAGAGGCAATGGAGCGTGCAAATTGCAAAAACTGCACCATTAAGCGACACATTTCATGTGTTGGTTCATGGGGCAACAGCTTATTGTCGGTAATGGTGATTTGAACCCCTTCCCGGAACGGTCTCATACGTGAAAATAAAGCATCCTCCAGCCTCCAGTTCACTACACTAGGTAGAAAACGGATAATGATTGTATCATCACCATGTTGCTAAGTGATTGAGATCTTCGGGGAGGCCGCCTCCTGAAGGATGAAAAGAAAAACGCTTCATTAATAAGTTAAAACACAAGTTTTGGAGTACATGGACTCAACAGTTATATCCACCTTATTTAAATGGTCACACTGAATGGTCACACGTAAGGATTTCATCCACAAATTCAAAAGTTAGAACCCCCTTGTGTAATAAATAGCACCATGGGAAAGTACTGGTCAGTAGCTTTTATTTGAATAGTCACGCTTTAGGATTTCTTCCACAGACTCAAAAGTTAGTACCACCTTGTACAGCATAATAAACAGCACCACAGGAAAGTACTGCTCAGTAGCTTTTATTTGAATGGTCACACTTTAGGATTTCATTTACAGAATCAAGAGGTAGAACAATCTTGAAAAGCAAAATAGACAGTACCACAGGAAAGTACAGTAGCTTTCATTTGAATGGTCACACTTTAGGATGTTGAATTGAATTTGATAATTTCTAGTTGCAGTCCTGCAAAGAAAGGCAACGAACCTGTTCCAAACAAGCCGAGTGCTTTTATTGTTTCCTTACATTTCTATATGTTTGACAATGCGAGGACGTGAATCCGAGTACCTCGCCTAATCAATGGCGCAAAGCATACCCGTTTGATGCTATAACCGGTACTGAACGCCGATTAAGGAGATATTATAGGGAATTATAATAAGCGATAATAGTGTTGGACTGTACATGTGTCTTAGGCAGGGGGTTAGCCGTGTAAGATCTCGAAAAAACACCCCTCTCCTCCAAAGATTTGCCCCTCTCCACTAACCAATGTTAATTTTTGTCAATTTTGTCATACGTAGATTATGATCATCCTGGCGAGTGTAGTCCTGAAAAGAACTGTTTGAGGTGACATTGACTGACGTTTCGACAACCTGAACAGAAGTCATCATTCATTCGTCATCGTTCTTGAATTTCGCTGCAGGCGACTGCCTGATATTCGACAAATTAATTAGTATTCCCCTAATCTTACCGCATACGAAGATCTGTCTGTCTTGGAGCCACCGTTGATCTGAATGTGAACAAAGAGGGTGGCGTATCCCAGTGGTTCACCCTTGTTACCTAACAAATGGATGTGCCTATAGCCTGAAAGGAGAACGAGAATGCAATGAATTGTACGAAAGTGCAATTATTCTTATTCTCACTGAATGTAATACTTAAATGCTCGTGAAAGGCGTATTCAATTCTAGATGGCGATCGCAAGCACTCGGTGTAAGTGATCACAAAACAGGAATTGCGGACTGAACATGAACTGGTATGGGACAGATGTTCGAGCCTGTCCGTGCAATATGGACGCGTTTGACTGGCATGCGCCGGAATAGGAAGACGTATGGTGATTTGCACGTACAGATGTATTGGCCCGATTAATAGGTTCCATTCCATGTTACTATTTGTTGTTGGCCTTGTTGGCCGATTTCTTTTTCTGTTGATGCAGCAGCGTGGAGTGAAAATCGGTTTGATTATATATCAGGCCGATATTCGCCTGATCGCTTGTCATCTTTAACAAATGAGACCAAATTGAAAACTCGAAATTTGCAAGACCACAGCGACAAGACGTTGAGAGATGCCGGGTCTTGTGATAGACCTGGATTTATGAAATACTTGAGATAATAAATTATAAAATGCACGACTAGAAAGAACGAAAACAAACTAATTGAATATAGAATATATTTGAACCGCCGACCGGTTAGCTCAGTTGTTAGAGTGCCGGACTACCGTGCGGGTGGTCGCGGGTTCAAACCCCGGCCGGCCAACACTCAGGGTCTTTTAATAACTGAGGAGAAAGTGCTCTGACATCTGCAAATTGTTAGACGTTCTAATCTTCTCGGATAAGGACGATAAACCGTAGGGCCCGTCTATCAACCCTTGTTCGAAAATAACTCTGTGGGACGTTAAGAAACCCACTTACTGTTCGCAAAGAGTAGGTCACGTAGGGGTGGATTATAAACGCTCGCTGATCCGAGGGTAAATAAAGATATGATGATGATGGTGATGACGAACGGGGCAACCAAATTCTGGGACAAATTGCAAAACAAATAACGTAGCTGAATGAATCACACATTTTCTTTTGTTATTCAACATCCTTTATTAACTTACATACTTCATGAATATTAAACTGAAACGAGGGATTTTATACAGATAAATCCCTCATTTACTGTATAAATCCCTCATTTACATTAGCAGTACTGCGAGAAACGCACACATCAGGTTGCTTCTATTGTTCTCCGTTTCTCACCTAAGTGTGACGGTACTAATTAGCCGGCGTTTGTCCCCTTGAACAAAGGAATAATTTCATGAAACAAGTCAGAAAAATACCTCGAACGTCGGTATTAATCCATATACAACCCTCAGGCCTACGGCCCTCGGGATGTATATGTATTAATACCTCCGTTCTCGGTATTTATCTCTTACATAAAAGCGCCTTTATGCTAATAGAAATGTTTTTTATCGGTTACTTGGGAAAGGAACATTAAAAAATCTCCATTTTCAGAGGCCTAAAGCAAAATATACTACCTGGCCTTAAACTGGTGAAGGGAATTGAGGACTGTCCTATGAAATCATCCACGAGACCGACATCTTCATCAAAAACTGCAAATCTAATCATGACAAGCTCTGGCATGAGGAGAACTTTTTCAAATTTCTCCTCCCACACTGGGTTAAAACCTGCAAAAGAAAACGAAATTAGAGTCGGTACAATAGCGAAATATCAACATTTTATAGGTTATTAATAACACTTTGTGTTTAATTTGTTGGGTCATTTCCGAGCCGTTTGCTTTGATTCTCATTATGAAAGCGAGGCTTTGTGCATAGTTTTTATTATGAAAATTCATTTGCAAACAAAACTAATTTTATGAAAGGTGTTCTTCATCGTGGTTTGAAATAATAGCTGAGTTTTATCGTTTGTCTCACGATTGAGTCACATAGATGTGGATCGCGACGTTTCGACCGCTATACTGCCGGTCTTCATCAGGCGATGGTGTCGACTGATTGCGTGACTACGCGTGACAATAAAAATAGCACTTTACTTTCTTTTAATTGGTGCGTTTCAATCCTCTCTTAGGCTGTTGTTGATTGGAGGATTCCAATCCTTGTCGTTCAGACTAGAAATTGTTCCCTCGGATATTCGCCTGGAAGCAACTTGGAAATGGCTTATTGTCTTTCGTGCACCCTTGAAAATCCCCTATTCTCCAAGGCCATTTTTGAGATATGCAAACAAGTGTTGGCCCAACCTCGGTTCGGCAGGTTTGTTACCATTGTCCTTCACGACTTTTGTTTTAAAAGAAGCAGTGTCTGCTGGGATACCATGAAAATCAACTTTAACATAAGGATCAATAACCTAGCAAGAAAACATACAAACAAGTCAATAATTCAAACGTGGGAAAAACGCGTTGGTTTTGGTTTATTTCTCACTGGCTGAGGAAGGGCTGAAATTATGCCAAACAGAGCGCGGTAAGGCAAAACCAAAACAAACGCGAAATTACTTTCGTCACACACAACTGAAAACCGCTATCTTGTCTAAGGGCAAAACAGGGCAGTATACAAAGACTAGCCCTGACCAAGCCAGGTTTCGATCTTCCTACTCAGTGTGAAACGTGCTAATCACTCCACAACCACGCTTCCAAAATGTCATAAATTACACAAAATTTTCATCTTGTTGTTCTTACGTACCTCGCCCTTTGTACGAGCCTCGCCTTTGGTGTCTGCTGGTTTTGGAAGCTGCTGAGCAGAAAATACTTGGAAAAACCACAAAGAAAAACAGTTTAAGTTCACCTTCAGCGCCGACAAACTTCTCACTTCAGCAAGAGCAGATATTTTGCTTCTGCCTTCGGCTAATTAATTAGATCAACAAAATGAAACAGGCAGGTATTGGACCTCGTCACCTTAGTTATGAAGGCTAGAGATTATTTCTCTTGGTGGGTTTAAGAGTGCACGATTTATATTGGGGGAGAGGAGGGCGAGGACAAGGGAGAGATCACACACAAAAAATAGCCTCTTGTTCCTCCAGTTTGGCGGTTGGGGGAGGGAAGGCTGGGTTGACTATCCATCACTTAGGTTACCGAAGTTATTTCAAGGTTGCTGGTCAAGAGGAACGCAGACTCTGAGAGTGACAACTCACCGATTTTGACCTGCGTGTTGGCCGCGCGTGAATGTCGTGAATGGCAGAAGAAAATAAACAAGTTGTTACCTTTATGGACACCGTCACTTTCTCCACTCCAGAAATTTCTGTCTTTGTGTTAGGATTAAACTTTGCGTCAGCTACAAACAAGAACAGTAAATTGAGTTTCGCATGGCATACAGAAGCACTATCAGGGTAAAACTAAGAATTTCAAAAGGTTTAGAAAAGTGCTCTCCAATGCCGCTTTTTACCAATCACATGTATCCGTCCTCCTCGCCCCGCTATTTAATACGAGTGAAGTAGCGTTCTTTCCTAATGCATTTCGTTTTTGGATTTACTAGAAGGCGTCATTGCCAGCCTGGTTTCTAGGCGCTGTTTCTTGTCTTGTATTCTGCCCGAATTTTCGAACGAGCGCCTTGTTGATCGAGTGAAGGCTGGGACAAGAGCAGGCGAGTGACGTCACCAAGCGAAGGTAGAATCCAGACCAAAAAGAGCATGAAACGCCTAGAGACAAGTCTGCGTCATTATTTCACCGCATTCCGGCAGCATTCGCTCAAAATTAATATGGCATATTCCACTCAGTTCTATCGGTTATCCATCCCTAAAAAGTTCTATTCATCGAATCCCTATCCATTTTAACTCGCAACATCCCATATCCCGGAAATTCTATTTTTTATACCCCTGGCTCCATAACGTATTAACCATCTCTGAGAATTTTGGGCTTCAAGATATACCCTGCTCGTCCATTCGTCCTAACCTTTCCTTGGTTCAGATGCATGGGCTCTGAATCCGTTTGGTAGTTGAGAGCAACTGTTAGGAATATCAAAAGAAAAACGAACAGCTTTCCTCTGTAGTATCTCAGCACAAGATATTAAAACCAGATCTGGACAGATTTTATACTGAATGCAAAAATATACAGCATCTTAAAAGATTCATCTTCGCTTTTAGTGTTTCCTGTTCATCTGCGCATCCCCGACACGAAATTACGCAAATCGCAAGATATCTGTTGACTACGGACGATGAATATTCCGTGCACCATAACAAAATACAGTCAGCTCTCGCCTTGCGGACACCCTGCTATTACGGACACTCGCTGTTACGGACAAAATTCAGACTGATCCCCGGCGAAAGCAAAAGGGGTTTGACTGAAACTGACTCTATTACGGACTCTCGCTATTACCGAATTACGGACACTTTCGTGGTACAAACATAACAAATTTTATTGTTTTGACTCTCGATAAAGCGGACACGGTGAACTTCACATGTAACATAAATTGCAGTCTGATGTTCGTCATTTGTCAAAACACACTTCAAAAGATTTCTGGAATGTTTAATTTCGCACGAATCTCTTTAGTGGCTGTACAACAGACTCTGCGTTTTCACTTCACCTTATGCCTTTTCCTTCCAGACTCTTTAGGAGAGACCAAGCCCTCATCCTCCATTCCCAATGAATGCTTAGAAGATACAGTACTGTTGATAAGCTTGTCAAGTCTTATAAGATATTTTGGGTCGCCATGTAATTCATAACTAACTGGAATCTTAAGCCCCAGGCCGGCACCTGTGTTGATCCCCACACCCTGCTATTATGGACTGTCGCTGTTACGGACACTATAAACGACGTCCCGAGGGTGTCCGCTACAACGAGAGTTGACTGTACAGGAAAGCAGTAATGCTCGGAGTTTCTTCATGGTACAAAAACTGAATTGAGTCAGCTCCAAGCGTTTCAGCAAAAAAATCTGAAAATGTCGAAAAAATCGTTTTTCTTCAGTTTTCAAGAAGAAGGAGACACAAACAAAACCGACATAACTTGAGTTTGACCAGAAAGCGTCAATGAAGAAATTTTTGCACAGTTGAATCTCAACAACTTGAACCAAGAAAATAATCAGACCACTCATTATAAACAGGGCTTCTGATATTATGCGATGTTGCGATTTCGCATAATTGACCTAAAATCGCAACAAATCGCATAATTCATGAAAAATCGCAGAATTTGTACAAAATCGCACAATTTAAGAAAAAAAGAGCAAAAATCTCGCTTTATGTTAAGTTCTCTGATAATTTAAACGTTATCTCAAGGAGTTTTTTCTTTCAAAAGGCGTCAAAAATCACCTGCAAGCGTTCGTTTGTTGATTAAGCGAACAAACAGGCGTTCTATGTTTCATTTTACATGCTGGGGACCTGGTGCTGGTTTTCAATATTAAGCGAGTGATCATTGGCACGGAAAAAACAATCCTTTTATGTAAATACACCAATCACAATCATTGATACATGTATATTTTTAAGATTTCATTTGATCCCTTCTTGCGATGTAGGTATTGGCGTGAAAACTGCTCGATAGTCGCTTGCAATGTGTAGTTGTTTTGTTTTAATTGAAAGAAACATCCTCATTATGGATAAGTTTGTTGTTAAAACGCTGAGCGCTTCTTCGCAGGAGAAAAAAAGATCGCACCTTCCTGTAAATATTTCGGCGAAAGACAGGGCAAGAAAGTACCCCGAAGGAACGTTTCATGTTGACGATGGTCTTTTACCCTGCGAGCAGAGTCTCCTTCGATCTTCCTAGATGTTTTGATCTTTGTGGTTGACAAGCACCTTGAAGCTGAGTCACACAAGCGGAACGCGATAAAAAAGGCGGGTGGGGAGCAACAAACGCCGACTTGACCAAATTAGCAATATCTGATTTTCAACAATTAATTTGAAATTTAGGCAACAAACGATTTATTTCAGCTGTTTCTTCATTTCTCCGTGCTCTAATTGCTTCTTGAACAGCAAAAAATGGATTGTGCTCCTCTTAGACCTAATAAAACAAGGTTAAATTAGCTAAAATGAAATCACATAATTTGCCGCATAATAGACCTTTCTTGCCGCATAATGAGACTTAAAAGTGCCGCATAATTCCCAAATTTTTTCCGCACCCTATCAGAAGCCCTTTATAATGAGTGGTCTGATTATTTTCTTGGTTCAAGTTGTTGAGATTCAACTGTGCAAAAATTTCTTCATTGACGCTTTCTGGTCAAACTCAAGTTATGTCGGTTTTGTTTGTGTCTCCTTCTTCTTGAAAACTGAAGAAAAACGATTTTTTCGACATTTTCAGATTTTTTTGCTGAAACGCTTGGAGCTGACTCAATTCAGTTTTTGTACCATGAAGAAACTCCGAGCATTACTGCTTTCCTGTACATGTCGCTATAAATTATTTATAGCGACATGAAAAATTCGAATTATCTGTGGTTGAATTATGTAAAAGCGGAAAGCAGGAGAAATTGCATATAGTTCGAGGTTTTGAGGATTCTAGTTACCAATTTTGTACTATAGGAAGTTTACGTTGGCGAAAGTTGAATTCTGCGAGAGAGCGAAGGGCAACTACATTTGTAGCAAAAATGTTTTTTGAACGTATTTTAAAGAGAAACAGTTTTCTTCTGTTAACCATTTTGTAATTTTGTTAATTTAAAGACCAAGGAGCAGGAAAAGTTGGTGCAGTCAGCAAACTGTGCGCAGACTAGCGCCCGTACCCTGGAATGGCGGACAAGTAATAACATTACTGATGCTAAGGCCGGGGCACCAAGATCAAACGGCCTACGAGTATCAACATTAGAGTTAAGGCCTGTGCTCGGCACAGTGATCCACGTTCTTTGCCGTCGCAGTGCTCCGTTTGTCGCCATTGCACCAGTAAAAAAGGCCCGTTAATACAAGGGCCCATGTCCGAGCACCATTTCAGGGCACCAAGATCAAACGGCCTACGAGTATCAACATTAGAGTTAAGGCCCGTGCCCGGCACAGTGATCCACGTTCTTTGCCGTCGCAGTGCTCATTGCACCAGTAAAAAAGGTCCGTTAATACAAGGGCCCATGCCCGAGCACCATTTCAGGGCAACAAGATCAAACGGGGCACAGGTACTTCCAATTCATATTTTCAAACAAACAAAAAAAACAAAAATAAACCATTTCCGAATTGCTTTGGACCTCATTATGAAAGCGAGGCTTAAGGCATATGAAAGGTTTTGCTCTTACCCTCGCTTTCATATTGAGGTTCACAGCAACTCGTAAATCGCCAAATCATTTTCAAGTCCTTTCCTTTGATGCAAACCAGGATTTGCTTCAGCTTTGGCTCAAATCAATGGTTTTTAACCTTTGTCGTCAAACCGAATCAACGTTTTACAAAAAAACAACAAACTAATCAGAATTCGAGATGTTCCATTAAACTAAGAGGCCCGGGAAATTCCTGTGGCTTGGTTTCATTTCTAATCGGTGGAGAAACGGATGCGACTTTATATTAACCAATCAGCGCGTAACAAAGGAAAACCTAAACAAATGAAGAAAAACTTGCAATGAACAATTCACAAATTCACCACCAAAACCAAAAGTGTATCAGATTTTGTCGTCGCTGGGTGTCCATTCATCTCTTTTAAGGTTAATTCTAAGCTGACACATGGAGAAAATGCGCCCTGGTTGATGAATTTCGTATCGTCATCATCTCCCTGCTGTGTAATGTGTTGGCATTGTAAGTAATATATCAAACACAAGGAAGAGTGTTTCATACGATTTTCAAACAACGAGAAGTGCGCCTCGCTTTTTCAGCCAACTTTTCGAGGTGTTTAGAAATCGCATCAAACACTCCTTCGTGTGTTTGATGTAACTTCTCAAACCATTAAAAGGTTATGAAGACATTCAAAGCAACCGTTCACTAAATTTTAGGATAATTACGATCACATTTCCAAATCTCCTTCACTGTAGTGATTTCATTTGTTTTCTCTTCATGAATTATTAATGACTTTGAAAAGGAAAAATTCTATGTTGATCTCTGTAAATCAAACAGCAGATATATACAAATTCCTTCAATTGACGAGTTTCTTTGTTCCCTTCGCTTATGTTCTGATGGAAAAATTGGTATTTTAGGAACATTTCACGTTGATCTGTAAATCAAATACAGATATCATACTCAAGCATTTAAACTTCAAATGGTTTAATAATATTCTAATACTACATTTTACTCCGAATTCGTTTCTCGGAGTCAATTTCATATTCGCCTCTTGTAATCTACTTAGTAAAAGTCACTTTGCATAAAACATTCAACCTTGCAATTGCGTTACAAGGATTATAGAAAAAGACAAAATCTTCTAAATTTGTGTCTTCTGATTTAAAATGTTAAATCTGCCTTAACGTCTATGTACAATTGAGGTACCAAATGCACCCTGTTAGAAATATGTACGGCTGTACAATAGCTATCTACCTAACTACAAAACTTATACCATGTCTTTGGTTTGTACAGTACGACATAGCATGAAATAATGTTCACGTTGGTTACACTTTGCTTAATGAAAGCAATGACATTTGGCAAGAAACAATTTTCCCCCGTACTTGAATTACAGTAGATTTGTCTATGTACAATTGAGGTACCAGATTGAAACACCCCAAGTTTGAAATATGTACGGCTGTACATTTGCTGTCTACCTAACTAAAAAACTTATACCATGTCTCTGATATAATGTTCTCATTTGTTACACTTAATAAAACCAATAACATTTGGCACGAAACATTTTCATGCCGCACAAGGATTCAAGAAAAAAAGACAAAACCTTCTCGATTTGTGTCTTCTTATTCTAGAAATGTTAAATCTGCGTTAACGTCTATGTACGGCTGTAACAATTGCTATCTACCTAACTACAAAACCTATACCATGTCTTTGGTTTGTACAGCACGACATAGCATGAAATAATGTTCACGTTGGTTACACTTTGCTTAATGAAAGCAATAACATTTGGCAAGAAACAATTTTCCCCCGTACTTGAATTACAGGAGATTTGTCAGCATAAGGATCATAGAAAGAAGACAAAACCTTCTCGATTTGTGTCTTCTGATTCTAAAATGTTTAAATACAATTCAGCTGCTTTGACTTTCACGGTCTTTAACAGCTATTTACATTACTTACACTTAAAAGGTAATTTCTTCAACAAACCGATCCATTTGGGAATTATGAGACGAGAGAAACCCCACAGTCACCCCAACAGCAAATGACACTCAATTAATACTTCGGCATTCTGCAGGTAACAGTGAGCCGATACCAGCTTCACATGCGATACGATATTCGTGAGATATTTTCCGATACTTGGCACTTTTTTATATCGATACTGTGACGTCTTCGCTCCAGACTTCTACTATGACGTCATTACCGTCGGTAGAATCCAGGCTTAAACGAGTAGAGAACGCTAAGTTGTTGTGCTGCCAAGAGAACAGTAAAATTCTTCCGCAAAAAAAGGTTATGCTTAAAATTCCTCCAACGTTATGTGGAATACACATCACGCTTCTTTGAAGTTGTCAGTTTAACGGCATCGAAACAAAACCTGTGTCGTTCACAAGTATCCATACTTGAACACTCCCAGGTATCGACTATGTGGCATCAATATCGACTCACCTTTACGCTGCAGACTTCAGACTGAGTATCGGTTGCAGACCGAGATAAAATTCTTCACCCAGCCTTGTGCGCAATTAGAAACGGCCAGGGTAACAGTACGAGGTATGTGCACAATAAAACAACAACATAACCATGCATTTGCATTACATGCCACATGTTGGGATCGACAGGAAGAGAAGCATCTCTGCGCGGTACTTTGATAGATTCTTAATATACAATGACACTTTTCAAGAAAACCGTAAACTCTTCCACTCCCACAGCAATGCTGTACAAGGTGGTTCTTACTTTTGAGTTTGTTGATGAAACCCTCAAGCGTGACTATTCAAATGAAAGCTACTGAGCAGTACTTTGCTATGGTGCTGTTTATAATACTGTACAAGGTGGTTCTGGCTTTTGAGTCTGAGGATGAAATCCCAAAATGTGATCATTTAAATAAAAGCTACTTGACAGTACTTTCCTGTGGTGCTGTTTATTATGTTGTACAAGGTGGTTCTATTTTTTGAGTCTGTGGATGAAATCCTAGTGTGACTATTCGATGACAGCTACTGAGCTGCTGTTTATTATGTTGTACAAGGTGGTTTTATCTTTTGAGTCTGTGGATGAAATCCTCAAGTGCGACCATTCAAATGAAAGCTACTAAGAAGTGCTCTCCTGTGGTGCTGTTTATTGTACAAGGTGGTTTTAACTTTGAGTCCTGTGGATGAAATCCTCAAGTGCGATCATTCAAATGAAAGCTACTGAGCAGTACTTTCCTGTGGTGCTGTTTATTATGCTGTACAAGGTGGTCTGACTTTCGAGTCCTGTGGATAAAATCCTGAAGCGTGACCATTCAAATGAAAGCTAAAGAGCAGTACGTTCCTGTGGTGCTGTTTATTATACTATACTAGGTGGTTCTTATAACGTTTGAGTCTGTTGTTGAAATGCTAAAGTGTGACCATTCAAATGAAAGCTACTAAGCAGAACGTTCCTTTGCTGCTGTAGCTACACGAGGTGGTTCTAGATTTTGATTCTGTGGATGAATTTCCTTATTTGTGACCTATCAATCAAAGCTACTAAACACCACTTTCCCGTGGTGTTCGTCCTTGTCTTCTGTTTAATAAATTGAATGTTAGGATTTTCCTAAATATTGAGGTTTAGATGCTCTTAGGAGTGAAACTCAGATTCCTGCCGAGTTTAAATTTCCAAATATCCACACAATTGTGTCCAACACGTTGATGTCCTTTGCACTTGCCTCACATCTAATAGCAAATGTTTAATCAGATTTTATCTCGGACTGCATTTTATACCCAGCCTGCAACGTTTCAAAACTAACCTGCTTTCGTCACGGTGCACAGAATTTTCCCCAAATGCTCGAACCTCTTACATCACTTACTACACAAAAAATGAAGAATTTGGCTTGGTGTCTGGTTGAAAGGATCATTGACAACTCTTAATCTGTCAAGATTTCATTTCACTCCTGGGTCATTAATCAAGTAAGCACGGCCACCAGTGGTAAATACAAAATAACATATTTTGAGCTAAGAAATGGAGCTGCCTTGAAACGAAGGCTTATGCAGAGATTCCCTTCAATCAATCTACATTATCGTAACGTATCGTAGCTTTGTTTAACGATAATTCCCTGCATAAGCTCATTTACAAGCTAGTTCCAGTTCAACAAGTCCAAAATTAAACTACTCAACAAAAGGAGCGCCGTTACCTTTGACAAACACAATTAACACAGAGGCAAATTTGAAGACAGGAGACAGTTAACCCTTTAAGCCCCAATGGAGATCAGTAACTTTGTCCTCCTAGAAATACCGTAAACTTTTGCTTATAAGCCCTGGGCTGATACAACTTCGTAAGGGGTTTTAGATGGCCTTATAAACGGAGGGGCTTATATCCTTGGGGGCTTATAACCGGAATAAAAATACCGTTTCCAAACGAGCTATAGCAGTGTTGATCGAAATACGTTTTTTCACTTACTGTGCTTTAATTAAGCTTTAAAACGTCAATCTTTGGAACAAAATTAAAACCAACAACACGAACAAAACTAGACGGCGGCTTATATCGGGGGGGGGGGGGGGGGGGGGCTTATAATCGTATGTATTTTTGGGTTTACAGGTAGATGGTCCTATAACCGGGGGGAGGGAGGGGGGGGGGGCGCTTATAAGCGGCAGTTTACCGTATCGGTAAAACAAATATACAGATCACGAGAATATGGAAAATGATCACTGAAAGATAAACTGACTTTGAGCAATTTCTCCCAACCAATACCACAACAAATATGAAGACGCCAATGAGGAGAATTTTCGGTTTGATATTAGGCCTTAAAAGGCTAATGGCACTGCTAAGGAAGGTTGATACTCTTCACCATTTAACTTCACTTTAACAAGTAAGTGTTTTGTGAAACATTGTCAAAAACTCACACTAGGAATTTAGAATTGGTTCGTGTTTAGCACGCGTGCGGGAAGTTTGGAAAGTAGGAGATAACTGTAAAGGCCCGTTTACACATGCAATTTTTGTCACACGTAAGTTGCAGTTTTAAATCGCCCGCATAAACTAGCGGCCATTTCATCGCTCATTTGTCTCTGGGATATCGCGGGAGGTTCGAACATGTTTCAAACGTGACACAATTTTGCTTGATTTCTTGAAAAAAAGTACAGCGTTGAAAATACACCAAAAAAACTATTGGTTTAAAGTATGCTTTGAAGTTGCAGCCTTGCGCGACAAAAATTGTAGTGAAATGTGACACAAATCGCTTGTCTAAAAGAGCCTTAAAAGTTCGCCGAGAGCAACACAGTTTCTCGAGTGCGCTTAAAACTTTTCCAGTGTCCATAACCCGATAGACGCACAGCTAAAAGGATGAAACAGACGCGGTTTGGCACGGAGGCAAGTGGTGGAACGGGAAAAACGTCGTCTGGTTACTCAGACCAATCCTTTCATAACAAAGCTAACAGAAAACGGTATAAAAGGACAAACAAGAGTGAGCAAAGAAAATCTAAAACCGGCGGAGTTTCCCCAAGTTTATTAGTTACGAGCGTTCTAAACTTCTTTTCCTAAATATCTTCTTTCCTTTCATGCGAGAAATCGTATATTTGCGCCGTTTTAAAAATCACTTCGACTGAGTTAGAAGTTCGACTTCGACTGAGTTAAGTTCAAAACCAAAGTTCGACGCATTAGATCGCTATCGTCCAAGGAACTTTTGTGTCTATAATTAACATACTAATATAAACAAATATGGGTTTTGGAAATGGTAAAAAAAGGTTTTCGTTGTCCAATAATACGAAAATTTTCCCTGGAAAACTATCGTTACATAGCTTCTATTATTTTTATATCAGCGTTACAAACTTGTTTACCTTAGAGAATCCGATAGATCCAATCCGTAGTTTGTTTAGTTCTTGCTGAGCTCCTTACTAGCATAGCCCCACAGTGGGCTTTGAATTATTCCCGCCGCTATTTGTCATTTCGTTTCTCATAAAGAGCGACCTGATTTCACTCCAATCCAAAGATTTAACTTCTTTGTCGACTAAATTTACCTGCTCCGAAATCGTTTTCCATCTTTCCGGTTCGTGAAGAAAGTTTACTTCTTCACTGGCGATCGAGAACAAATTTTCTTAGCTGAATGTAACTTGCACGTGTTATCATGCTTGCATAAATACAACGCATGCGTCAATCGAGTTATGGATACACGCCTTCGTTATTGAATTTGATTGGATAGATTTACTTTTACTTTGCTCGCAGAGTGGTAGGTTTCAGCACACATCTTCCTCTCCATACAGGCTTACCGTTAAATTTAGAGAAGTTAACAACTTACAGTATGCAAAACACTCGCTAAGATCACATCCAAGGCCTCTACTTGTAGAACTGTGGTCGTTGATTGTCAATTTCAGAGTAGTTAATGTGTCACTTCTTGCCAGATTATTGCACAGTTCCAGTAACTGATCTTCACTCACTTCACTGCAGCTATTGATTGTAAGACTGAGAGTTGTTAATGACTTATTTCTGGCGAAACCATCACCCAGATGCTTCATCCAGTCTCCAGCCGTGTTACTGTAGTTGTTGATTGTAAGACTGACAGTAGTTAATGACTTATTTTCGGTCAAACTATCACGCAGCCAAAGAATCCTTTCTTCATCCGTTTCACTGTAGTTGTTGATTGTAAGAGTGAGTGTATGTAATGACTCGTTTGACGCCAAACCATCACCAAGACCCCGTATCAAGACTCCACCCGTGCCACTGTAGTTGTTGATTGTAAGAGTGAGTGTATGTAATGACTCGTTTGACGCCAAACCATCATTCAGACCCTGTATCCAGTCTCTATCCGTGGCACTGTAGTTGTTGATTATAAGAGTGAGTGTATGTAATGACTCGTTTGACGCCAAACCATCACCCAGACCCGGTATCAAGACTCCACCCGTGCCACTGTAGTTGTTGATTGTAAGAGTAAGTGTATGTAATGACTCGTTTGACGCCAAACCATCACCCAGACCCTGTATCAAGACTCCACCCGTGGCACTGTTGTTGTTGATTGTAAGAGTAAGTGTATGTAATGACTTGTTTGACGCCAAACCAGCACGCAGACCTAGCCAAAGGAAAGCCCTGTCGCTAAAGTGGCTGTTGATGGTAGGGGTGAGTGTCGTTAAAGGCGCGTTTTTCGCCAAACTTTTGCTGAGGTCTATTCCCTTGTCAGTGAGGGAATACAATGTAAGAGTGAGAGCTAGTGTAGTTAAGGAGGTGTTTTGCAACACTACTTCAAGCAGACGTTGCATCCACCTTACGTTCTCGCCAGGGTAGTTTCCGATTGTAAGAGCAAGTGTTGTTAATGACGTGCTGTCTGTTAAACCGTCATTCAGACCCTGTGCCCAGTCATCACTCACGCCACTGATTGTGAGACTAAGTTCACTTGTTCCAGTATCCTTCACTTTACTGAATACTGAAGGCAATAACGAGGGATTATCAATACAGAAATGAAGGCCACAAGGAGAACAGTCTGATATCAAGTCATGGACAATCACCTTTAAGTTCGCATTGTGGTTGGCACCTGAAAACTGCTCAATAGCAGCCTTCCCGTTAGTGGTCAATTCTCCCCAAATGTTGAAAGTCACAAGGTGTACGCAGTTTTCTATTTTCAGGTAGCGCATAAGACTGCTTGCAACATCATCAGTTACGTTTCCATGAATGTTAAGAGTGAGTCGATACGGTGTGGACTTCATTAACAGTCTCCCGACAGCTTCTATAACTTCACAGCTCAACTCACCCCAGACGTTTAATGTCTGTTCTAAATTAAAACTGCTCTTAGCCAAAACAGGAGTAAGACAAGCGACCTTAGCAGCTGCAATGTTTCCACTGGTATTTGGATGGAAAGAGCACGACTGCTTTGCTTTGTTTGCTGAAATTATACCTTTGACAACATTTGCCCAGTTGTTAGGGAGTTCACCAAAGATTTTTACTTCCAAAGTATTCAAAGAGTAATTTTGCAAGAAACCTCTTTCTAGGAAGACGATGTCTGATTCACTCACCCTTCCAAAAACAACCAAAGTAAAAGATTTCAAAAATGCTTGTTCTAAAAGTCCTTCACAAAGGGCTGCAGCTAATGAATCTTGTATGTCTCCAAAAATAGTGATGACAACAGAGGTCAACGATGTGTTGACTAAACCTCTTTTCAAAGCCAGTATTGAAGTGTCACTTAATGAACCATAAAACTTGAGGACAACTGACTTCAATGGTGTATTCGCAGACAATCCTTTTTCAAGAGCTCTGGCCCAAGCCTCGCCCCACTCACCAAACAGTTCAAACGTCACGGAGGTCAAGGTGTTGCTTGCAGCCAAAGTGTCACCAACAATATAAGCTATGTTACAAGGGAGGCTTTGAAAAGTTCTAAGAGTAACTGACGTTAAAGTCGAGTTTTGAGATAGTCCATCGTAAAAGGCATCTCCGAGAGCTTCTAATGTGGACACGAACAAACTCTGTAGTTTTGGACAGGATTTCAGGTAATCAAAAGCAGAATTTACGTCTTTTAAATTTAAATCTCCACCATCTTCATCACAACACACAGATAAATGAACAGGATGCCGTAACTGTGAAAAGTTCCGGCAGTATTCTGCAACCTCAAAAAAACTAGAATAAGAATGGCGGCCTTTTCTGCCCACTTCCACAGTCAAAGGGAAAGGAATGAAGGAAAAAAGAGCCATCGCCACTTCTTCAGAATTTCCACTTTCACTAAAACTTTCAGTATAAAACGTTCCCACCTCCGTTTTGCACTTGAGCCAGTCCCAGTTGCCACGCTTCAGCTTTTTACCAATCTGTCTGAAAAGGATGCTCGTTTCCTTACCCAGTATACCAGAAAGAAACAGAAACACTTGTCGGTATTTTCCTACAATATGGTTACGGAAGCGTAACTTGAACTCTTTTAAGATATTGACGTCTTTCTTCAATAACAGAAATGCCAAGTATGCTGCGGCTAAGTATTCTACAAATGTTTTGTGAAAGAAGTGGTATTCGTGCTGTGGGTTGATCTTTTTCAGACTGGCTTCCTTGAAAACGAGACCCGATATGCGAGCTGCCAGATCTGGATACATCTCTTCAAATTTTGCAAGTTCTCTTTCACGAAAAGAAAGACGATCTTCTAACAGGCATTTCCAAGCTAACTCTCCCAGTGCAAGTAAACTCTGTTCAAATTTCTTCTCAAGAGCCTCGTCATCCTGGGGAACTTCCAACTTATTTTTTGCACAGAATCTTCGTAAAATGCATCGAACAATAATCTGATAGAGCTCAGTTCGTCGAGATGGAAGTTTTCCCTCATAGTCCTCAAAAACAATACAGAGAAGGAGCAAATTCAATGGATTGCTTGGTAAAGCATGGAGGAAAGAGTTTTCCTGGATTGCTTTAATAAGCCTCTCTCCTTTTGACAAATGCTCAGGCCCCAAATGATTAAAATGCTTTCTGATGTACTCAAAAGCATCTGCATCAGTAAATCCTTCAATTTGAAAAAGAACGTCAAAATCAACCTTCTGTCGTATCTGAATTCCTCTTTCTTGGCGAGATGTGGCCAACACATAACAAAATGGCAAAATCTTTTTATGAAGCAATTTATCCACATCAGGTTTTAATTTTTCAGGTAGCTCATCCAGACCATCCAAAATCAATAGAACTTTTCCATGGTAGTGGAACTCTTTAATATAACCTATAAGCTCTTTCCTGAGCTTTTCATCTTCTGGTAGAAGTTGTTCATTAATGGCATCCAAGACGTCCCCATCAATGTCCCTGCATTTTAACAGTAGCACGATTTCAAACTCGGGAAAGGAATACTCTTTCGGGATTTTCCCATTTGCCCAGTCATACGCGATTTTGAGACAAAATGTTGTTTTCCCGATACCAGGGCTTCCTTCTACCAGTACGGTTACATCATCTGGGGCTACAAAGATGTCATACATGTCCACTTCATCGCGTCCTAGCTGGAAATTGGTTTTCCTTCTTGAAACGATTTTCAGTCTTGTGTAAACATCTTCAATGGGTAGCTTCAAGGTGTTCTCCCAAAGGAGTGGTTTCAAAAGCGACCTCCTTTTGTACGTATCTTTGAGAAAATTGACAACTAAAGCCAGACCTGGACCTACAGAAAAACAACAAATACTTTGTTAGCCAAGGGCTGCCATTTTGTTCCAGACTAAAGGTGTCACCTACCACTTTAAAAAGCGCTATATTTCATGTAGTTCACTAGGTATCTGTGTCTGTGTGTGTGTGCTACATTTTTCCAGATACAATCGAGCCTCTGCACAAAGACACACCCCCTAAAAGCTCCTAAATGTACCTACTTTACTCACATACGCGCATCAGACACCACAGGTAAATGGACGCCAAAACCCATTTCCGGGACCATTGGAGAGAAAATAACCTCCCTTAGCACACAGAAAGAGAGAAAGGCTTAATTGTTGCCGCTCTCTCATATCCAGTATAATAACCAATGGCTGGTAATCGAGACAAAAGATTTATAAAGACAAGCTGTTAGAATTTACTGGCGTCAACGGGCAAAAGAGCTTTCAACTGCAACTTTTAAACATGCACTAGAGACAGCTTGAGACATTGAAGAAACTTTAACCGTCACAACTGTTCAGATGGGCATGTAGTATTTTTAAGAACACCAGAACAACAGAACATCCCGGAACATCACAGGACACCCGGCCCCAAAACCCCGGCGCACCCACCAAGAAAACCTGGAACACCTTCCAGAAAACCTGGAAGCGGTAGCTTGAGAACGAGGCTTCAGAGGAGAAATTGTAAGTTGAAGTCAGAAAACTGGATTTCCTCTAGGAAAAGCAAAATTTTATTATTCTTTAGGCTCAAGCATCAACCGGGACATTCTCTCTAACTGTTCTCCATATGTTCCTTATACAACTAGTTAGGGGAATTTGTTTAAAAATCAAGTCATTTTTCTTAGCTGATCAGCCCATTCATTCTCAAGACTTATTAGTTTTATCAAATACTGAAACTGTAAGGAGAATTGAGATGCTGATCATGCTTTGGGGGTTTAAAGGGTTCAACTTGATCCACTAAAGAAGCAGAACATTATGATTCATGCACTACAGTGCTAATCTACAGAAACTGTGAAAGGTTTCAACATAAGAAAGAGAAGGTGAACTTCGTAACTTATAACGAAGACCTAATTTTATCAAATGAATAATGAAATAATTTCAACATTATCATTAAATGGTCAACTGTCTGTTCCAGTTATCACATAAATCTTAATTACATTAGTACAGTATAGACCTCAGGTAGTAACTTAATTACCTTGCCCATAATATTTGCTGCCATCTTGCCTTGGCTGCTTGGGAGGTTCTCTTTCAGGAAACAATAAAGGCCTTTTATTCTGCTGTAGCGAACTTGAATCGCTTTGTGACAAACTTATTGTACCTGAAAATACCAGAAAAACTGTCAGCGTAAGGGCCATTCGAACGGTTAAGTTTGCGGGGCAGATAGTTGGCTAAGGAGGAGGTCAAAAAGGGTACGTCCACAAGAACAAACAAGTGAGACACGAGAAGCTACTCTTAACCAACCATTTCCAAAACTTATTGAAATCCTTGTCTCTGATTGGCCACAAAAATATCGAGTTTAGACTCTTTCGCACTACTTTCGAGACTTGTAATACAAAGTGTTGACCGGCAAACTACATTGGTTGCCTATTCACCAAACTTGTCTGGATTGTGCAGGAGAGTTTCCTTGTGAAGAGTTTCAGTGAAAAGGGAACCGACAAAACGCAAGAAATCCCAAAATTTACATGAAACATGTTCGCAAGCAAAACTTGAAAGGCACCAAAAGGGAAAAACACCAGACTGTGGACTAATTGAAGGTAAATTCATAAACACCAGAGTACCATAATTTCTGAGTTCATGCAAATCATTTTCAGTTGTGTTAGCAGAAATATCTGTTCTAATTTTCTTGCCACCAGTGTATACTCAAAAAGGTGTTTGCTCTTATATATGCACACCCTACACAGACAATTCACAAAACAGACAACATGGCTCAGAGAAAAGCATTAGTGTATGGGGCACACAAAATTATGTTTTCACAGTAAACAAATTTTCATAGTCAAAAATAAGGATTTTACTTGAAACCCAACACTTAAATTTTTTTTTATAAAATTAATGCCATGTGACAGTTGTTGGGATCATACAAATGCTTACAGTTACCTTCTGTTCCACTTGTCAAATGAGTTTGAGAGGCTGCAGGAAAAGGAAACTGACTGTAACCTGCTACATGTACTGAAGACTGACTTCCATCAGAAAAACCTTCAGATAGAAATGAGCACAATAAATTATTCATTACAAAGTCAACAGGACACATGACTTTTTAATTTTTTTTCACTGTGTATGTGATACATATACTCTGTTGTGATAATTGCTTTAAACATTTTTTCAATCACTCCTACCTTCAGTTCCACTTGCCATATGAGTTGGAGAGGCTGCAGGGAAAGGAAGCTGCCTGTAACCAGCTACTGAAGACTGACTTCCACCAGAAATGATACCTTTAGATGAAAAATTGAAAATATTGTAACAACGTGGTACATCACATTAAAATGGCATTTAGAGTTTAAGTCAGTAACTGGATTTACTCCTGGGAGAGCATAATATTGTTTCTCCTTAGGTTCTCTATACTATGTTCCTTATAGAACTAGTTGGGAGAATTTGTTTAAACATCAAGTCATTTTTCTTAGTTGATCAGTTCATTCATTCTCATGACTGATTAGTTTGATCAAACAGTGGAAACTATAAGGAGAAATGAGATGCTGATCATGGTTTTGGGGTTTAAAGGGTTAAGCTAAAGATGCAGATCTTGCTATTTGTACTACTGGGCTAATCTATGGAAATTGTCAAAGGTTTTAACATAAGAAAGACAAGGTGACAACTTGGTCACTTATAAGAAGACCTTTTTTTATCAAACGGAATAGTAATTATTACAACATTGTCATTAAAGGTTGAGAAAATAAACAACACAGAGTTCAACTGTCTGTTTCAGTTATCACATAAATGTTAATTATATTAGTACAACATAGCTCAGGTAGCAACTCAATTACCTTGCCCATCATAATCTGTCCCATCTTGCCTTGGCTGCTTGGGAGGTTCTCTTTCAGGAAATGATAAAGGCCTTTTATTCTGCTTTAGTGAACTTGACTTGCTTTGTGACAAACCTATTGTACCTGAAAATACCAGAAAAAGTGGCAGTGTAAGGACCACTGGAATGGTTAAGTTTCAGGGGTAGATAGTTCGCTAACGAGGAAGTCAAAAAGGGTAAGTCCACAAGAACAAACAAGCAAGATCCAGGGAGCTACTCTTAATCAACTTTATGGGCCAAAAAGTTAATTTGCACCCAGGGCAGTAAATTGAATAAATATGGTATGCGATCTAGAGAAAGTTGTTTGTGCCCAATCATATTACGCTCCTCTACCTGGTTTGGGTCGAAGGCTGACATAGTGATGTTCATGCAGGTGTCCCAACACAAGCTGGCTGCTGCTGCTAACATCATGTTCTGGGCGGATAGTTAAGTCACGTGACAGACTGCTAATCACATGAATGCATGTTTTAAAGCAGTTTGCTGCAGCATGGAGAATGACGTGGTCACCCCATGTCCCATCTGCTGCCATGTTTCTAAGGTAATCAGGCCAAGACTGGTGTCCATGTACAAAGTTAAACAGTTCTGTCCCATCTTGCTGCAAGAGAACAACCATATTATAAACAAAAAATGTCAAAGTACATTGTGCCACTCTCATCCAATGATCAACTGGAGGGTAAAGATTTTCACTAAATTGACCAGTGCATTGATCCGCAACAAACCAAAATATACCGAAACATGTTAACTGTTCCATAATTTAATTAATCCAATAAGTTATTTATTCAGTTGTTAATGAATAACTGAACTATCAGATACAACAGAATTTCAGAGCTTTGCTTGGCTTTAAGCATCCATGTACACTGTAATATCAGCCCTTGATTAATGTACCAACTGTCCAAGAAATAGCAACCATTTTAGAATTGACTTCTGCCTTTTCTTGCAAAATGAAATCAGCAAGATATGAAGCAACAATTAAGTTTTATCTTGATAGAGGTATTTTTCAGTCAGTGACACAGGCATATTGTACTCGGAAAAAGAAAATCTGAATTCTTCCCCCCTAACAGAGCTGAACCTTTGACCTTCCATTTGGATGTTATAGAACTCAGCTACAGGAGACTTGTGGGAGCTAAGACCATTAAACTACATTCATGCAGTGACAAACATCTGCATACTGCTAGGATTTGAATGTGATATCGGGTTTATTGTGATGAATAATGATAGAGGTATATTTTTCAGTCAGCCACCTTGGCATACTCGAAAAAGAAACTCCAATTTCTTCCATTTTATTGCTTTGCTTGATTTGTATCACCATAAAATGAAACCATTGCCTCACTTGTTCAACATTACCAACACTACAATTGTAACTTACCAGTGTAGGGTTCTCCTTGAGGTATTGGACTATGCGCTGCCTCAATGCTTCATGAGAGATTTGGTTTCCTTTCACCAGGTCCAGTTGTTCTGATAACGCATAAAACATGCAATTCCCTGATCCCTTGTTATCAGAGATTATCAAGCCTTTGTCTGAAGCAATTTTCTTTAACTCTCCAAGAAGATGTGCGTTGCCGATGATCTTGCCTGCATCATATCGCATTTGTTCAAGACCACTGAAAATTTGTTCAGCTGTCATAACTAAAACCAGCAATAAAAGGAATAACAAGCGTATTTTCAAGAATCCTATAATTATAATATTTATAGAGTATACAAGTATCAAAAATCTAAAATTTCATATTATTTAACAAGGCAAAAAGACATACACAGCTAAAAGTTTTTGCAAATGTTACATGTTCATGTTGACAGATTGTTGTAAGTGATTGTTGTCATTAGAAAACTTAAGTTCCCACCTACCATCTGTTTCACTTGTCAGATGAGTTTGAGAGGCTGCAGGGAAAGGAAGCTGACTGTAACCTGCTATTGAAGACTGACTTCCAACAGAAAAACCTTCAGAGGGGAGAATTGTAATGAGCAAAATTAGCCAACAGAGCATCTTAGCATCAGACAAACAGTGTATGGACTGCATTATCACCATTATGATAATAATAATAATAATAATTATTTAAAAGCATGGTGAGAATAGAAATACATGTATGTCCTGTGGCATTAATAATAATATTAATGGAACACTTTATAAATTCAGGGAAATCCAGATATTCAATACATAAATTAAATTTGCATGTTTTTCTAGAGGCTGATTCCCCTTTCTGTGACCATTTCATGAATTGGACTCTCCTTCAAAGACTGAAGACTGACTTCCACCAGAAAAACCTTAATAGAGTGGAAAATTGCAATAACAAAATTACACAACATAGCACTTTTATTTTCAGAGTGGATGTACAACAAGACAGCAGTATGGAGCAGGTACACAAATGCAAGGAGAAAAAGCCACATACATGTAAGTACACCACTAGCATAAAAAAAATATTGTTTAATGATCGACACACCAAGACAGCTGACAATTGAAGGGCTGAGAGCATATAATCGCCCAAATGACTTTTCAGATCGTTTTTTCTTGTTTTAGCTCAGATTCGCCAGTGTTTTTTACGAGGCCTTTAATTCCTTAAGGAAACTTTGCTCAATGTTTTATCTGCTGCTTTGCCGCACAATTTACAAAGCAGCAGATAAAATATTGGAGCAACCTTCCCTGAACGAATTCAAGTCCACATGCGAAAATTGCAGCCAATCTCAACCTAAACAACAAAAAGTGATCTGAAAAGTCATTTGGGTTGATTATGCTGTCAGCCGTTCAATTTTTTGCAAATGCTACCAATAGCGTTGATGGATTAAAACTAAATGTTTACACCTACTTTCAGTTCCACTTCTTAGATGAGTCTGAGACGTGACAGGAAAGGTGACAGGAAGCTGACTGTAACCTGCTACTGAAGACTGACTTCCAACAGAAAAACCTTTAGAGGAGGAAATTGTGATATTAAGGTGGAACTATACATCACCAGTGATTTCAGTAAAAAACAATTTCACAGATAGCTTGCAGTCTGCAACATTAACATAAATGCAGGAACAAAGGTCATAAACATACATCAAAAAGCTTATTGTTTAATGATTTTTGCAGATGCTACCTGATAGCTTCCTTGTAATTGTTTTGATGAAGTGATTCATGCCTACCTTCTGTTCCACTTGTCAGATGAGTTTGAGAGGCTGCAGGGAAAGGAAGCTGACTGTAACCTGCCACTGAAGACTGACTTCCATCAAAAAAACCTTCAGAGGAGAAAACTGTAATAAGCAAAATTATACAACATATAAGCATCTTAGGAGTATAAAGATACACAGTGCTTGAATCAGTAACATCAACATACAGTGATGTACATTATGTACTGGCCTTTATTAGTACATTTTACCCCAGACCACTGTCACAAACCATTGCATTATTTAGGTTTCGGTAGCATTATCAAATTCTTTTTTCTTTTTGGGGCCGCGATGGGCCAAGAGATAAGGCCTCGGGCCATGAGTTATTGTTCTCAGCCTCGTTTTTTTTACTCGGCTGGTACGAGTTACGTTTTCTGTCATGTTAACAAATTCTTTAAATTCTCGGTTGCATTCTTTGTTTTTGGGCCGTGAGGAGTGTTTAAAATATGCGAGCCAGACAAGCGAGGCATGAACAACCCCAACATAAACTGCTAACTGTTAAGCTAACCGGGGAGCTATTTAAGCTAACCTGAGTGCTATTTAGGCTTACTGGAGTGCTCTTTAGGCTAACCGGAGTGTTTTTTAGGCTAACCTGAGTGCCTCAAGGTTAGTTTTGTTTAACCGAAAATTTGGCAACTAAATCAGTCTATGACCTCGCGGGCCAAGCTAGATAGATAAAGATGTCTCACGTTTACTGTAGAAAAACAATCAATGCAGAAACGGTTTCTGTCTTCAAATGAAAGGTGAATAACAAATGCTTTCTCCTGAATTTCATTTAAAAATATAAACAGCAAAACATTGAAAACGTACAAGGATAAAAAAGTACGCGTGATGCGTAACGTTACTCTAGATCCCGGGGGGGGGGGGGGGGGGGCTACTCAACAGATGCTTGGGTAGGGAGGTGTGGCCCGGGCGTTCAAACCCTGACCCTGTCCCGTTTAAGACAGAATTCAAAATTTTCAGGCCCTTTTTAAGACATTTAACCCAAAATCACACCCTGTTTAAGACTAAAATGAAAAAAAGAATACTCTAGTGTCTTACTGTATTTTAATGCACTGGCAATCACAATCTGTTTAAGCCATTAGGTCATGTAGGGATACCCTGTTCAAGACAGAAAGTGATGAAATAGATACCCCGTTCAAGACAAAACACCCTGAAAACCATACCCTATCGAGCCGAACGTCCCCGTTAAGGTCACATAGGGGAGTACCCCCCGGGTCTAGATCATACCGAAAATTACGATCCAATTGACCAGGAGTCACATACATATTACGACCGTACAAATGGTGTCTGTCTCTAAACGAAAGGTGAAAACGTACGCCGTCGGATTAAAGCCCGGGGATTATAAAAGCATTCGTATGACAAATGTCGTTTACCCCTGTATTTCATTCTGACTGCAAGAAATGCAATTCTATCTGGTGGTTTTACATGTAGGTCTGTATCTATCTATTTGGTAGCCTGCGAGCAAGCTCTCTTGGGGGTGGGGGGCGGGAGAAGGAAAGAGGATCCACCCCCAAGAGAGCTTGCTCGCAGGCTATCTTTTTGGGGGAATTGGCGATGCTGGAAGTTATCACTGTTAAAAGATTGTAGGCTTTTCGCACCACACAGTCAAATATGGCCCAAGTATAAGCTGGAAACAGCTTCCTGTTCTTTACCAATTTAAAGCATGCAATAATATGGGGAAGCTTGTTAACGCTCCATCAAACATCCAAGTTGTGAAAATTTGTCTTCTGAGTTGTTACCTCCAAAATCCAACATCCAAGTTGTTTGATCTGATATTAGGACTGTGAAAATTTGACATCACTGAGTTGTGAGAATGTGACATCTGAGTTGCAAACCTCTGGCATTCAAGTGCAATCCTTCGAAGCCCTGATCACACATGTGAGTCTCATACATGTACGTTAAGCCAACAGTAAACGTTTATCGGTAAACACTACTTCAATAAGCCAACAGTAAACTTTTATCGGTAAACAATACTTGGGAGGCACCTTCACTTAGAAGAGCTTTGTTAAGGTAGTCTTTTTATACCACAGGGCACATCAGCCATTATTAATGCAACAAAGGAATTTTACCTGAAGTGATGTTCATCATTCTTTGCACAAGTAACCTGCACTGCTCCTCCCAGCTGTAAACCTTTGCATACTCTTTACAGACATACTTCATTTCTACAAGTCGTACATTTCTTCTTTTCTGACGGACACTCCTGATTGCCTTGGCCCACTCTTTAGGATCGTCTGAATCCACTACACAGTTTGAACCAAGAGGCACATTCTTAAGAGCTTCTCCGAGACCAGAGTTACCACTTACAAGCACAGGAAGACCAGCAGATAGAGCTTCAAGAGCAGGGAGACCAAAACCCTCAGATCTTGATGGCATTATAGCAAGATCTACCTCACAAAACTGCTCAGCCAACTGCTCTCTTTCTTTGAAACCACGTACAACAAGTTGATCACGTGAAATACCTTGCTGGAGCAACATTTCTGCTACTTGCTGCTTTTTTCCACTTCCTACTCCAACAACCTTCAGTTTGTAGGGCTGTGGCATGTCTTTCAACTTTGCAATTGCCTGAGCAGCAATGTCATAACCTTTCAGCTGCAAGTCTTCACTGTCACCACTCCCTAGCAACAGAACAGAAAATGTTCTTCTTTCTTCAGAAGCTTGCTTTACATCAGCAAACTCAGAGAAGATGCCTGGGGTGAGGTTGAGAACATTTTTATCTTTCTGAAAGGGACGCAGATATCCTGAGAAAGCTTCCGCCAGCTTGGGTCCAACTGCTACAACTTGATCAGACAATTCACAGAGTTTGACTTCTAATTTGTGCTTTTCCTCTCCTTTAGAAACAGCATCTGCATCAATTTTGAACATTCCAAGTTCTTCAGGGTCGGTGTGGACCACCTGAATCCATTTACAATGACGTTGGTGTTTTATGAATTGAACCTGTCTGCCAAGTTGGACTCCATGTCCAATCACACAGTCCACAGCATGATGAGCTGGTAAAGAAGACAACCATAGATCTGGATCAACACCATGGAATTTTTCTGCTCGAATGAGATGGACATTATGATGAGCAGCAACTCTTTTATCCTTTTCACTGCATTCAGGGAGATAGACACTGACTTTCACATCAGGGAACTTTGCCAACTGAATGGCAAGCTCTCTATTGATGGTTGACACACCTCCTTTTGTTGACCTCCATTCACTGCTTAGAAGAGTCACTCTCAATATTCTTCCGGAGGACAAACTTGGAGCTTCCTCTTCATGACCTTCCTGTGATGTACAGGCTATGTTAAGAAAGGAGGACTCCTAAAAGACAATTATATTTACTGATAAGCTGCCAGCATTGTGTTTCCTTCTCAACTCAATTAGTTAAGGCAAAGGGTTAATAAACAAAGAATACTGGGCAAATTATTATAAATATGCAGATATCCATTTCCTGCTTTGAGAAAACAGTGTTTTGCTTGAAGTGAGGAGGTAAAACTTAACTTGCAGTTGCAAAAACATTCTGGAATATTTTGGCATGTCTTAACTGGAATGTTAAAACAAACAAATCCACTATCCCCTTAAAATTGACGAACCCCACCTTCATCTTCAAAATCAACCCATTCTCTTCATGACTATCTGCATGAGATTGGCTGATCAGCCAGGAGTCATAACAAGAATTTGAGAATTTACTGAAAGTTTGAGGTTTGGGGAAAATTGGCAGACAGCATATGAACAGCATACCATATGTGTTCAGGGCAACGTGCTTACTAGTACGTCTGTAACCGAGGCTATACAGATTATTGTATCTTGTTTTACATCAAAACTCACTGTATGTATAGGGCTTTTTTGTTAAGCATTTGATTAAGGGTGGACCAAATTTAACTTAGTAGGAACCACATAGTAAATTTGCTCTCAACCTTTTGTATACAGCCAAAAAATAGCCAGGATAAAGCATAATTATACAAAATTAATGTAATTGGCAAGTAATGGTCCCTGCATCCCTGCTCTAACAAAAACCCTGCCATGTGTAAGTTAATAAAACAATAACTATTAAACTAAAGGATTTTCAACGTTTCTAAATATTATATGTACACAAATCAGTCATAAACTTGTTGCAGGCTGAATCCCTGTCATCTTATGCCAACCTTTACCTGTCGCTTTACCTGTAATTCTGTAAAAAGTTATGTTCACTGAAACATAATTAGAAATACTGTTTCTTCAGTTTACTATTCAAAATCTATTTTTATGAAATCTCCTTCACAGTACAAAGCCAGCCAAGTTGTTTAATATATGAAATCCAATTTAGTTTCTATGACAAGCTTAATTCAACCTTAATTTGTCAATTGACAAAATTAAGTAGCATGTTGTTATCTATTACTTTACACCACCAGTTCATTGTCACATCCAGAAGAATTTAAGGTTACAGCTGATCATAACAGACAACAAAGTTTCCCCTTAAGGCCAACGATAATACCTTTGATAGCCTTGACATCACAGGAAGCCTTTAATCTTGTTGATTACTGAAACTGAAAAAAAAAAAAAAAAAAAAAAAAAATAGAGAATCATGCAAACATTTAGTAGGAACTGTGATTTTAATTTAGTTTAGATTTATAATTATGCAAAGGAAAAATTGTGAAAGTTCCAATAAGAAACTAAAAAAATAAAAATAAAAATTGATTGACAGAAGCAAACAAAAGAGGGAGATGGGGAGAACTCTTATTAGGTGAATCTGTTTAATCTGCTTACCCACAAGATGCCCTAAACTGATTACAGAGATAGTGGCAACAAATACATTGTACCGTCAAACAGCAACAGGTTTTAAAACATTCTACTGTACCCTTAGTTTCTTCTTTCCTCAAAACAGATGTACTGACCAAAATGCTTTGACTGTAATTCAAACTTCTCTATCATCCATACAACAACGCTAATTAATATTAATATATAAAAAGTAGGAAATTGCTGGTTTCAATGTTGTAACTTACTAAATCATACTCCAAGAACATTTGCACATCTTGAACCAACTCTTTAACACTTGAACTGATAGATAAACTGAAAATAAGAATAGAAAAAACACAAACAAAGGTAAGTTAGATGTATTCCCCTGCACATTAATTAATAGGGTTGCAGCTAAAAGTGACATGACGATGAGATCTGTTGAGGTTTATCAAAACCATCATTAGTAATGAACAAAATTTATTATTTTGTATTTTTTTTTTTTGTTTCAAACCTAAATTTCAGCAATTTTGTCAAAGCACTGAAGTGGCCGGTATGACTTAAATCTCTTGGAATGACCACCCTTACAACTGACCATTTCCCTTTGAAGCAGCCATTATCAGGAAACCCCATGAAAACCAACCACACAGTCTCAGTAAATAATAATGAACATAGTATCATTATTTATTTTACAAACTCTTGGAAGTGTCTATATCTAATGCTAGTGACATGTTCTTAATGTCAATTCTCAAAGGAAATGTAACCATTCCATTTGCCTCAAAATGTTGGATAACAGAGAAAATATTTGAGAACCTGATTCAAATTAGTCAAAGCCACGATCTTCCGCACACATACATTGTATCAGATGATGGTCAAGTGAGCTTAATGTCCCTGCTCACCTCTTGTGTTATGAGGTTTGTGTTACAAGGCAGTAGCTGCATATATCATGAATAACGAATAAGAGAGTATAACACTTGGGATCATTACAGGTCCACAAGTGACATATTTATACAATTTTTAACATGTATGAATAGTGAAAGGTTATTGAGTTTCAACTACAAAATATTAATTTATTGACACTCCCCTTTTGTAGAGCTCGTCAAAAGGAACTGTTAATGTTGATTAAGAAGTTATAAATTGTATTATGTTTGTCGAGGAAAATACGTTTGGTGTTGAGATGCTGCAATGTTTTTTTTTTTATTTTATTTTAAATTTCTTATTTAGCTAGATGCTGGCATGTTTATATTCCTGCCAAACTGCCCTTGAGGGGTAGGCTGAAGTAATGTGGGAAAGGAGTTGCTGAATACTCTCGAGATTGCCTGGGCAAGCATTGTACTATTGATAGCTGGAGTTGATACAGGTGGAGATGCAGCGGAGGTTGAAGCTGGGGTTGTATGTACAGGTAACCATGAACGCCCAAGTGTAGCGAGGTTACATGTAATAAATTTGTCAGGTGGAAGGCCCAAGCAGAGCTAAGCCGCGCGAATTCGAGCGAAAAATATATTTTATTTATATATCGTTGAAGGTGTCTGTGCTGTTGCCTGGTTCAAGGTCCATACTGTAAGTACAGTTGTACCAGTCTCAGTCCATACTGAAAGCACACTGTTTCAACCAATCAGTGTAGCTACCGCAAGAAACCGTGAGAGTCACGGCATTTGTTTATATTGTTAACGTTTTATCAAGCTGTTATTTGTTTAAGAAAGGCCGGTAATTTATTTTAGGAATCGGCTTATTTAAGTAATGGTTTTCCGTAAGTAATGCTTTTAGTCTTTCGTAGAACTATCTAGAAGTTTCTAGAAAGTGCGTAATTTAAATAGCGCGCGCTCTTGCCGATCACGACACGATCACGACAGGGCACGCGACAGCGCAAGTTAAGTAAAAAGTCAAACTGTTTCAGTTTTTTCGTCACAAGTCGTAAGCAAGTTCAAGAAGTTAGTAAAAGCCAAGTTAAGTGAAAGTTTTAAGTACAAGAAAGTGCAAGAAAGTAAGTTAAAGTTCACCAAGCTACAGTAGAAACTATCGTTCCAGTTATTCGAAGGCAGCACCAAGGTAAATATTTTCGCTGCTTTTGTTATTACGAGTTAATGTTTCAATTAGCGTACGCGTACTTAGCGACGCTTGTAACTTAAGTTTTGCTGCTTTGTATTGTTTTCTTATTTTCATTTATATTAACGCAAGTCAATTTCACTGTACTTAGCGTTTTCATTTAGTTGTTTTTATCCATTTGCGTAAATTGTAATTTTTACCTTTTGTTTAGCGTAACAATTATTTTTCATCCGCGTAATCTTGTACAGTTGAGTAATTTGTAAACATTTTAATCTTTAGTTCTCACGGTGTTGAGAGACAAGTTAAACCTTATTAAAGTCTGGAAACATCAGTAAAAGAGACTGTGTTCTTGCGAATCGCTGGAGCGACAGTGAGAACTTGCCGCAACCAAACATCAAAAATCAAGACGCAAATTCACGCCGGTGGTGATGGCGCGTGACCAGGTCGACCAACGAGATGATTGCGCGTGACCAGCCGAGTGAAGCGATGTAAACAAGTCCAAAGGTCAAGAATCAACGTTTCGCACGCGGATTTCGCAGTAAATACAGTATATTATAAGTTAAAGAAGTCTTTATTTACGTTGAAACGTTTGAATTCTAAGAGACACTATTGAAGTTAAGAAGCCTTACTACCGTAGAAAGAAACAGATCTTGAAGTAGTTAATTTAGTGTAACTTGGGAGAGTAATTTAAAGTTTGTCGCATATTTATTTCCCATTTATTAAATCTAAGTACATTTTAAAACATCGAACAGTTCGTTCGCTCGAATTATTTTAATACAAGTCGACTGTGCTATTACTATATAACTATATTTAAAGTTAAGAAGGTTAAGCGTATATTTAGCGTAAAATGTCCGATTCAGAAATCCCCGTTGAGGAGCCGCTATCGTTATCGGTCGACAAGGAAAATGGAGATAAAAGCGTGCTCACGGACTCTATCGAAAGTCAACACGAAGAACATCCAAGAAGTACTCGAGAGCGAACTTTAACCGAAAAGGGTCAGGCGTATCAAGAATGTCGCCGCGAAGAAAAAGAAAAAGAAGAAGATCGCCTACTTAAGAAATTCAACGGAGTTTACGAAACATGGAAAAAGGAAGTCACGGTAATCGAAACGTTCTTGGCCAGTGAAGCACCAACATCGCAAGGGGAGAAAGACGAAAGGATCTCCAACCTACAAACTCACTGCGAAAATGTCCACAAAGTCTACGAGAAGCTTCGGCAAATACGACTACCACGACAAGAAATCCTCCGCATGGTGGACACCTGCGACGCAGAGACACGCAATCTTCAACATCAAATCGATCGACAGTCCTTCAGAAAGGAACAGTCACGCAACGGTGAGGACAAAAGGTCAGTCTACAGTAAAGCATCCGCAAGGTCAAGAGCCAGCAGATCTTCAAGGGCATCCTCCATAGACTTAAAGAAGGCTGATGCAGCTGCAGAACTGGCCGCGAAACAAGCCGAGTTCGACGCTCTACAAGAAGAGGCGAAGTATAAAGAAGAAACAGCGAAGATGGAAGCGCAACTCAAAGAAGAAACAGCGAAAATGGAAGCGCAATTTAGAGCGGAAACAGCGAAAATGGAGAACGAACTCGCGCGGAGAAAACTAGAGTTGGAACAGATGGAAGTGAAGAAACAGATAGAGATAGCAAGAGCCAGGTTAATGGTATATGAAGAAGTCGAACAACCGGAAGACGACGCGGATTCCATTGAAGATCACATCTTATACACACCTCCGACTCTACAGACAAACCGTGAGACAACTCCAACATCTTTCCCTCAGCCTATACCGATCAAAGATTCGATGACAGTCGTAAATGCCCCCAGACCGCTACCGCAGTCCAATCAGCACTCTCAGCAAGTAAATCAGTTGTACCCTTTTGATGAAAGCAATCAACTCCCACATGGTCAAGTCGATCAACGCCGGTCCTCTGATTGCCAAGATTCAACACCAAAAGCAGACGGTACCGCCGCGATTATCACCGCAATAACTGACTCAATTAGTTTAAGCCGCCTCCCAGTACCTGAGCCAACTGTCTTCAGTGGTGAACCTATTCAGTATCCAGACTGGAAGTCCTGTTTCCATGCTCTAATTGACCGAAAAGCCTTGCCGCCAAGTGATAAGATGTACTATTTGAAACGATACGTTGGTGGAGCCGCCAGAGAAGCTATTAGTGGTCTCTTCCTGCAAAACTCCTCAGAAGCGTACGAAAGGGCGTGGAGCATCTTAGATGAGAGGTTTGGTCACCCCTTCATCATAACAAAGGCTTACAGAGATAAGTTACAACGATGGCCGAAGATCGGTGCTAGAGATCATCAAGGCCTCAGGAAGTTTGCTGATTTCCTATCAAGCGTGCTAACCGCAATGCAAGTAATACAAGGCCTCAGTGTCCTAAACGATTACATCGAAAATCAGAAGTTACTCGTCAAGTTACCGGACTGGTTCATCGCACGATGGAACAGAGAAGCAAATAAACACCTGAAAGAACACAAAACGTATCCTGATTTCAAGGCATTCGTCACCTTCGTCACTTCCGAAGCCGATCTGGTGTGCAACCCAATTTCTTCCTGCAACGCTGTGAAGGAGTTAGAAATGTCAGACAACGTACACAAGGGACAAAGAAACAAAGATATCAAAGGGAACAAGACTATCTTCTCCGCCAAGACAACTGAAGAAAATTTAAAAGAGCCAAAGGGAGATCTAAGACAACAGGTGGAATGCACATTCTGTAAGAAGACAGATCATCACTTAGATGCTTGTTTAAAGTTCAAGACTGAAGCACTCGAGAAAAGACTCGAGTTCGTCAAAGAAAACAGACTCTGCTTTGGATGCCTGAAGAAAGGTCATGCCTCCAAGGATTGTCGAAAAAGATTGACTTGCTCTATGTGCAAGAAGAAGCATCCTACCTGTCTCCATGAAAACCGAAGTGCCCCAGAGAAGAAAGAAGACAGAAGTGACAGTGAATCCAGGAGCGTTCCCAAGTCAACTTCGTACACTTCACAAGGTGTTTCAACTACTAGCACCTCAATGATAGTTCCTGTGTGGTTATCATCAAGCTCCAGACCTGACAAGGAACTACTGGTCTACGCTATCTTAGACACACAGAGTGACGCTACGTTCATTCTAAAGGAAACCTGTGACGAGCTTGGCGCAGAAACAGAGCCGACGAAACTTCGATTAAGCACCATCACGAGTCAAGAGTTACTCGTTAACAGCGAAAAGGTCTCAAGTCTCCAAGTAAGAGGATATAATTCCGATCTCAAGATCCCTATCCCTACAGCATATACAAGAACTGTGATTCCCACCGATGAAGGTCACATACCTACAAAATCCACTGCTAAGAGATGGGATCACCTACGAGCAATAGAAGACGACATGCAAGATTTGTTGGACTGCAACGTTGGTCTACTTATCGGATACGACTGCTCTCAAGCACTAACGCCAAGAGAAGTTATCGCTAGCAAGTCCAATGAGCCATATGGGATCAGAACAGATCTCGGTTGGAGTATCGTAGGCACTGCTAACGTGAACAGTGGAAGATCCTTTTGCCACAGAGTCGCCGTAAAAGAAGTACCAGTCGTAACAATGGGTGAAGTAATACGTGTCCTCGAGTCAGACTTTCATGAGAAGAAAGATGGAAAAATGACCTCTCAAGAAGACCTGCAATTTCTAAAGATCATGGAAGAAGGCATCAAAAGAGCAGACATCGGACACTACGAGATGCCATTACCATTTAAAGAACGACCTCTACTACCTGACAATCGCTCCACTGCACTCACACGACTTGAGCACCTGAAAAGAAGATTTCTAAAAGATGTAAAGTATAAAGAAGATTATATCAAGTTCATGAAAGAAATTTTAAGCAGAGGAGACGCCGAAGAAGCCCCAGCAGCTGATCGAGAAGACGTAAAGTGGTATATACCGCATCATGGTGTCTATCACCCAAAGAAAAACAAAATCAGAGTGGTGTTTGACTGTTCAGCGAAGTGCAAGGGAACTTCTCTGAACGATCACTTGCTCAGCGGACCCGACCTGACCAATAATTTGATCGGTGTTCTGTGCAGGTTCAGAAGATATCCCTACGCCATAACTTGTGACGTGGAGAAAATGTTCCATCAGTTCGTCGTACACAAAGAAGACAGAGATTACCTTCGATTTCTCTGGTGGCCAAACGGCGACGTCAGCCAAGAACCCAAAGAGCACAGAATGAAAGTGCATCTGTTTGGTGCGACCTCATCGCCTGGTTGTGCCAGTTACGCCTTCAAGTACATGGCGAATCAAGAGAAAGAAGTGCACCCTGCAGCAGCCCAGTTCATGACGCATGATTTCTACGTAGATGACGGACTAGCCAGTGTACAATCTGTGGAGCAAGCAAAAGGTCTTATCCAAGGCGCTCGAGAAATTTGTAAAAGTGGCGGCCTTCGTCTACACAAGTTCGTCTCAAACGATCGTTCAGTACTCGAGTCAGTACCAAAGAGTGAAAGAGCAGTTGACATCAAGTTGGATCTACCGTCAGAACAGCTCCCGATAGAAAGAGTTCTCGGTGTACAATGGTCAGTAGAGCTAGACTGCTTTGGTTTCTCCATCGTCCTGAAGGATCAACCCCTGACTAGAAGAGGTGTGTTGTCGACCGTAGCTTCCGTTTATGACCCCCTTGGATTCCTCGCCCCCTTGGTCCTAAGAGCAAAGAAGATTCTCCAAGAAGTATGTCAGAAGGGCATCAGTTGGGACGATCCACTACCCGAAGAACTCAGGCCAAGGTGGGAGCAATGGAAGATAGATCTTCTACGTTTAAGAGAGCTGAAAATACCAAGATGTTTTGAGCCAAAGATGACAGGTCAAAGAAAGACCTACGAGTTACACAATTTTTCAGATGCTAGCACATTCGGATACGGACAGTGCTCATACCTGAGAGTCAAAGATGAAGACGACAACGTTAACGTTGCACTGGTAATGGGAAAATCTCGCGTTGCTCCATCGAAGATAACCACTATACCAAGACTGGAGCTTACAGCAGCGGTTGTAGCAGCAAAGATTGGCGTGATGCTAAAGGAAGAATTGAACTACGCAAGCCTTAAGCAGTACTTCTGGACAGACTCGAAAGTAGTACTTGGGTACATCAACAATGAGGCCAAGAGATTCCATACGTTCGTAGCAAATAGAGTGCAGATGATAAGGTCCAACACAGATCCCAAGGAATGGAGGTACATCGACACCAAAAGCAACCCCGCTGACCACGCATCCAGGGGCCTAAGCGTCCTAGAGTTAATAAAGTCTAATTGGTTCAGTGGACCAGCCTTTCTCTGGGAGAAAGAAATTTCATTGGGTGAAGAAAGAATTCCTGCCATTCAGATTGGGGACCCAGAAGTTAGATCCACCGTCCTCGCAACTACAACCAAAAGTTCATTTAGCCTCGTCGACTGTATGACAAGATTCTCCGACTGGGCCAAGGCAGTAGGAGTAGTTTCATACCTAAAGAGACTCTCAAACAAGAACAAGCCAAAAAAAGTTATCACATCGGTAGCTGAACGACAAGAAGCTGAAATACTCATCCTCAAGGAGGTGCAACGCACAGCTTTCGAGGATGAGATAAGAAGACTCAGCAACCAAGGAGAAAACTGCAAGCTCATGAAGAATAGTCCTCTCCTGAAGTTAGATCCCTTTCTTGACGATCATGGCTTGCTGCGAGTTGGAGGAAGACTTGAAAAATCCACTTTGCCGTTTGAATTGAAGCACCCGATCATCTTACCAAGAAGTTCTCACATCACCGACCTGGTAATTGGTCATTTTCACAAGAAGGTGAGACATCAAGGAAAAGGAATGACTATGAATGAGATTCGTTCTAATGGACTATGGGTCCTAGGTCTTTCCGCCGCAGTATCCTCACACATCCATAAATGTGTGCGATGTAGACGACAAAGGAGATCAACTGAAGGTCAAAAGATGGCTGTTCTCCCCCAAGAAAGAGTAGAGTCCACTCCTCCGTTTACGTATTGTGGGATGGATTGTTTTGGTCCGTTTATCGTCAAAGAAGGACGCAAAGATTTGAAGAGATATGGAGTGATATTCACTTGCATGAGCTCTCGCGCAGTACACATAGAGGAGTTGGATGACATGACAACCGATGCCTTCATAAATGCATTAAGATGCTTCATCGCCATCCGAGGACCTGTTCAGCAGCTAAGGTCTGATCAAGGATCAAACTTTGTAGGAGCAAGAAACGAACTGGCAAGTGCCCTAAAGGAGCTGGACGGCGATAAGATTCAATCATATCTCACGAAGAATCGCTGTGATTTCGTCATGAATGTTCCGTATTCAAGTCATCGGGGAGGAGTATGGGAAAGGCAAATAAGGACAACCAGAAGCATCCTCAATGATATTCTCACAGATTTCAAGGGAAGACTTGACACGTCATCTCTTCGCACCTTTTTCTATGAAGCTATGGCGATCATCAACAGCCGCCCATTGACCTGCCAAACCCTGAATGACCCCAAGAGTTTAGAGCCTCTAACTCCAAATCATCTGTTGACCATGAAGAACACGTTAATCTCCCCGCCACCAGGAAATTTCGTCCAAGAAGATATCTACGCCCGAAAGTGATGGCGAAAGGTACAATATCTTGCAGAGCAGTTTTGGGGTAGATGGCGAAAAGAGTATCTCCTCACCTTAAATTCAAGGCAAAAATGGTCAGTACCAAGAAGAAATCTGAAGATTGGAGATATCGTCATCGTGCAACATGAGACCTCACGAAATGAGTGGCCCCTTGGCAAGATCATGGACACAACGCCAGATAAAGATGGTCTCGTTCGCTCGGTCAGAATCAAGCTGGGTGTTAAAGGTTCCGAGAAGGAGAGAAACAATTCCCAATCATCCGTGATCGAAAGGCCGATCCAGAAAGTGGTTCTTCTCTTAGAAGGCGCTGATCCAAATTAAAGTAGTTTTAAATCTCAGTGATATCGTGAAATTATTCATGATTTTGTGAAAGTTCTCTCAGATAATCATTAATAATTTGGTGGGAGTGTAGCTACCGCAAGAAACCGTGAGAGTCACGGCATTTGTTTATATTGTTAACGTTTTATCAAGCTGTTATTTGTTTAAGAAAGGCCGGTAATTTATTTTAGGAATCGGCTTATTTAAGTAATGGTTTTCCGTAAGTAATGCTTTTAGTCTTTCGTAGAACTATCTAGAAGTTTCTAGAAAGCGCGTAATTTAAATAGCGCGCGCTCTTGCCGATCACGACACGATCACGACAGGGCACGCGACAGCGCAAGTTAAGTAAAAAGTCAAACTGTTTCAGTTTTTTCGTCACAAGTCGTAAGCAAGTTCAAGAAGTTAGTAAAAGCCAAGTTAAGTGAAAGTTTTAAGTACAAGAAAGTGCAAGAAAGTAAGTTAAAGTTCACCAAGCTACAGTAGAAACTATCGTTCCAGTTATTCGAAGGCAGCACCAAGGTAAATATTTTCGCTGCTTTTGTTATTACGAGTTAATGTTTCAATTAGCGTACGCGTACTTAGCGACGCTTGTAACTTAAGTTTTGCTGCTTTGTATTGTTTTCTTATTTTCATTTATATTAACGCAAGTCAATTTCACTGTACTTAGCGTTTTCATTTAGTTGTTTTTATCCATTTGCGTAAATTGTAATTTTTACCTTTTGTTTAGCGTAACAATTATTTTTCATCCGCGTAATCTTGTACAGTTGAGTAATTTGTAAACATTTTAATCTTTAGTTCTCACGGTGTTGAGAGACAAGTTAAACCTTATTAAAGTCTGGAAACATCAGTAAAAGAGACTGTGTTCTTGCGAATCGCTGGAGCGACAATCAGCACGCGCCTTATATCGAAATTTTATTATAAATGATAACAAAGAAGCAAGAGCAACAGAAACTTATCCATTCCCTAAACACATTTTCTGGACATCCAGCCATTAATCAACACCTCTTACTAACTGGGCTCAAGGTCCATAACGTAAGTTGCACCAGTCTCAGTCCATACAGCATGGACTGAGAAAATGAGATTACTAAGATATTTATTATATCTCTGAGGTTAATCAGGCGCGAGAAAAAGGAAACTTTCAAATTTAGTGGGCTGTACAGTGCAATACAGCCTGCAAAATTGACCAATCAAACTGCTCGTACTAACTGATACAATAAAACCCAATATGGCATGAATTTTGACATGCAATTGGAAAACATTGATGTATGCATGATTGCAAAATAATAACAATAAATTATTAAAGTCTCAGCCTCGGATATTGCATTTCTAGCGTTCTGATTGGTTCACTAAATCCCGGTTATCAGCTCATATACCGTAGTTTGACCTTATATGGAAAACGATTGCCCCACGTGTCACTAAGCTAAAAATTTTTTTCGGCTGGAAGCGAAAGTTTCTTCGGAAAAATGTAGAAAAGAAAAAAAAAAAAAGAAAAGGAAGAAATACCAAACAACGCCATCTCAATATAACAACAATAAAAGCCACAAAGTTCGGTATGACACTATTTAATGGTACGTATCTCTGAAGTTTCCTTTAAAATCAGAAAAGTTGCACGATTTTATGATTTAGATCACATCAACTTAACAACAAAAACAACAATAACAACTGGTTACCTTCAAAAATTTCAGGATGGCTTGCAAATCATGGCAGTAAGAGGTTAAAACCGACCTAAGAAATTTCTCAAGAAGAGCTTAATGCCTGCCTCTATGTTTCTCAGGGTTTTCAAATGAAAAAAAGGACCAGGAGGAAATGTGAAAATAGCCGGAGGACAATTGCACCGCATTAGCGGTGCTGTGCGGCGAAAGCCCCACGGGGGAGGGGGTGCGGGAGGGGGATACCCCCTCCTGCTGGGGGGGGGGGGGGTGTCACGGCAAATTTTTAAATTTTGCATACCCAGAGATGCATAATTATTTCTGGTGCATTCTCAGGGCAAAAAAGTTTTCGTTTGGAGGTCATTGTAAAATGAATTATAAACAAGAGTTTTCTTCAAAATATCACTAAGAGAAATGCAGCAACGATTTTTATTCAGTTGATACATGGCTCGCTGAAATCTGAATTGAGTACTGACTACTTTTACTTCACTTAGACGTATTATTTATATAAAATGTCACAATGGTTTTCATACAATTGATCAATCACTTGATCAGCATTTCTATCAATAATCATCACAATAACGTTACACGGTTGTGGTATGCGCCTTTTCATCTGTGATAGCAATATGACTTTCTTGAAGGAAGCGATGTACGAACCCAAATGTACGGACTGTGCTCGCAGGTGCCACGTGTATAATTCGCCTACCAGCAAGATGAGAAGGGTAAAAGCGGGCGTCAAACGACAGAAACTTCGCGGAACCTCAAATAGTTTCCAGTTCATGTTAAATGTCGTTGAAACAACCCAAAGACAATGCCGGATAGTAGTTAATGAACATGAAGAAGATGTATATAACTATAATTTTTAATAGTTATATAAATGTGGGCCCCTGGCAAAAATATCCACGTCCGTAATCAGCTACATTATTGACATAAATATTTTATTCATACTTTGGAGACAAAAAGTACCTGTCGCAAACGCTAAAAGTAGCCGGTGACTTGAGTCGGGCATCAGGTGCTTTTGAAAACCCTGGTTTCTACGCATTTACGAGGACTCCAGTTACAAAAGTTCATCTATGAAATCCGTACGAGCGGCGGCCATAATGTTCAATTCCATCGCTCGGCACTACTCAGCAAAACATTTGCACAAACGTGCACAGCTCTTACGCTTCTCGATAAGCTCGAAGTTTAAAAACTTGCACTGAATGCTTGTCTCAGTGAGGTTGTACCTCGTACACTTGCACTTGCCATAAGTGTTTTAAAATGTCTGCGAGGAATTCAGCTCAGTGTAAAAAAGCCGTCCTTGATCCCTTCCCTCGCTCGGCACCACACAGCAAAACATTTCCTCAAAGGTGCACAACTATTACACTTCTCGATGAGCTGGAACTTCAAAAGCACTTGAATGCTTGTCTCAGAAAGGTTGTAACTCATACATTTAAACGTTTCTTGAATTTGAGATGTCCGACTGTGTCCGATCTTCTTCACTTTCGATTTTTCATTCAACTCCGTTTGCAAAGAGCTGCACGTGTCATGTGATCATTAAGTTTCACACGTTTTGGTCGGAAGTTGCCTCAAAATCCGGTCGTTTTAATTTGAAAGAAATTTTTACTTAAAATAAAATTCAGTAAACTTCAACAGCAATACCCAAACACAGAGAATTCAATAAAACAATTATTCCATTCGCGCTTGTTGGATATAAGCTTGGTTATAGCCAACTTGGCCATCTCATATCCAACCCGCGCTCATGGAATAATTGTTAATTATTGATCTAAGATAACATTTAATAATTTTGAGGGACCACAGACAACTGCAGAAGGTAGATCAACATGGTTTAAGCATCTGCAGTCATTGCGGAATTGAAGACAGTAACTAGCAAGATTTCGCACAGCCCCATACTTTAATTATGCAGACATTTTATGACTTCAACACTATTCATGCTCGTTGTGTAACAGGTATGACAGCGACACATGTATAATTTTATTGGGGCTGCGTAGAAATCTTTCCCAGTAAATTGCACCAGAATTTTTCGAGCAGAATTTACAGTATCTCTTAGTCTAAGATCAACAAATTATGGATGCTAATTATTATTCGTGGTATTAACAACGCGCCTTTTTAATGAGGAGCCTGGCCATGCGTGACTAGCTATGCAGATCAGGGTGGTGTCTGTAAATGCGTCATAAAAAAATACAAACCAAAAAGAAATGCTTGATCTTTTGATCAGCTTCCACCAGAGCATTTGATACAAACGCAGACTTGAACTTACTGTAAGCATTCTGCGATAAATGTGACTCAACAAGACTTTCTTCGGAGACATTTCAGTCAGCTTGAAATTAACATACCGTGCCTCATACTTTTCAACGCGAACCTCATTTAATCAGAGCCACGCAGCGACCTCGATCGAGTTAAACTTAATCCAAAGAAGCAGTTAAAACTAAAAAGCAATGTAAAACGTGTTCGTTATTAAGTCAATAGTAAGATTATCAGTTTGAAGCGACAATCTCTGCAACATGTAAGCTTGATTCCAACGCGAAGCCTCCATGAACAATTCGATTTATAATCTCGAGCTTTTACAAAACACTAAGACCGATCTTCATTGAAAGATTAAAGTGGAATTGAATCGAGGGTTCTTTGAAAGTTAAAAACCAAGCTTAAGAGAGCAAACTATAAACGCTATATCCACTTTGTCGTACGCTTACCTCCGACAAATTCGCCAAAGGCAAAAGATCAGCTTCACGATCCACGGAGAAATTTTGCCCACAGCTAAGCTCCATGAAGTTGATTCGACTCGCTACATGCTAACAATCTCGGTAAAAAACGTTTTCTCACCCCATGATTGCAATATAAATAGCGAGAGTACGAGTAACTTATGTTTTAACACGAGAAGACAGAAGAAAACCTTCTTCCCTTCCTCCTTCTCGGAATGCACGCTTTGATGAAGAAGGGGTTTTTTTCGCGGGTTGGTTTCGTTTTCCAAATATGGAAGTGATCTGATTTGCTGGATTGGAAGGTCGGACAATGGATTTACGAAAAAAGGAAAGTGGAATTCTCGAGCCTTTCGTACTTGCTGTCATAAATTCGGTTCGTAATACTTACATGGTGAAAGAAATTTTCTTTCGAGTATTTTGTTTTGTGGACATAATTCTTAGGCTACACATGTATCTTGAAAATATGTATTCTGTCCCATCGCTAAAAATGCAGAAAATCTGAATCCTCGGCAAATTGATAACAATAGAAGGAAAAAAAAATCTAAAAATAAAAAAGAAAGTACAATCAAATCCTGACTCATTGAGTGCTTTCCTCTCTTGGATATTTCAATCTCTTGATACATTTTCATTTTACTCTGATATATGTAAAGTGAAAGAAATCTTCCGTCTTGCTCTGCTAACCGTCTCTCGTACCCAAGCCTCTAGTGCGCGAAAACACGAAACACCCAAATTCTTTCATCCGCAGTTCAAATATATGCATTTTATTGTGGCGATTTGACTGAAAGCAGTACTTTTACTGATGAACTAACAACCTATGAACAAGATGATGTGTCAGTTGACATTTGCAAATTATTTCAGGACCGATGTTGGAAACATTTTCGTTTTGCACGGTTCCAAAAACGATTCAGTCGCCTGGTCTCAGAATTCAAAATAATTTCAACGACATTTTTATGAGTGACGTCCACCAAAACGCAACTTTATCGGAGTCCAGTTTGAAGGCGATAGGTCGCTTGTTATTGGTAACCGCTGTAACTACGTGGTCGTAACAGATAATCCTTTTTCGGATTTTTCGTGAACAATCCATATGATCTGCAGCTTAGATCACAAATCCGATTTTCGATTCTACTAAAAAATCGCAGCAGTGCGGGAACTTTCGAGTGCGGTTTGGAAAAAATTTTGAAGCGTTCAATTCAAAACCTACCCAGCAGTACTTTCAAAACTGTGTTTGCTTTACTTTGGTTCTGTGTAAAAAAAAAAAAAAAAAAAATTTGGACATGCGCATTGGACAGAGGATGGACACAACTGAATGTGTAAGGCCAAAAGGTTCCATTAAGACAATGATAATACAGAAACCACTTCAGCATATAATCGCTAACAGGCGAGCAAACGAAGACGATGACGAAGAACTGAGAAGAAGAAGAAGAAGAAGAAGAAGAAGAAGAAGAGCGTTTAAACTAGAATAAATCAAAAAAAACATTAAATTAAAACTGAAAAATTAAAAAGATACAAACCACGAACAAACTGTCAACTAATAACTTACATTGTAGCGTCTGTAAATCCAAACAACTGCAAATACTTTGGCGAACAGAGAAAAGGAAAACTGCATAGAGTCTGTTGTAGTGCGATTTTGGACCACGCCGTAAATCCGGCTATTTAACCACAAAATTAACTTTAAAAAAAAGAGACATATAAAACAAGTAAATGGTAATTAAAGGTACGAAACAACTGACGGTATACTGACATCTTTCGTTAAACCCCGAATATGACGCAGCATACTTTACTGGCTTCCATTGCTGGCTTAGCGTACTACTACTACTACTACTACTACTACTACTACTGCTGCTGCTGCTGCTGCTGCTGCTGCTGCTGCTGCTGCTACTACTACTACTACTACTACTACTACTACTAATAATAATAATAATAATATCTCAATGTATTTGCTGCGTCCGAAAGTAAGTTGAACCGTGTTCTGGAGTCGACACAAGCTGCTATGGAAGACATCGGACTTCCAAGAAAATGTGCAGTTGTCCATATAAGGAGAGGGGTCCACTCCCAGGAGAGTTGAAGATATCATTTCTAATCATCAATCGGGTTTTCGCTCGTTACACTCAACTGTGACTGCCATTCTGGAAGCTACGGATAATTGGGCCTTTAATATTGATCGTGGCAATGTTAATGCTGTGGTTTTTCTCGATTTAAAAAAGGCTTTCGACACCGTTGACCATGATATCCTTTTATCTAAAATGAACCTTTATGGAATAGAAGGTACAGCTCTTGATTGGTTTAAGTCGTATTTAACTAATCGTACACAACGATGTCTCGTTAACGGTTCTCTTTCTAGAATCTGCTCTCTTAAATGTGGGGTACCGCAAGGAACAATCCTTGGCCCCCTTTTATTTCTAATTTATATTAATGACTTGCCAAACTGCCTTACTTCGTGCCATCCTAGGATGTATGCCGATGACACCCACATTACTTATGCTGGCGTTGATGTCAATTCAATACAGTTAAATCTGAATCACGATTTAGATAACCTAAACAAATGGCTTATTTCCAATAAACTTACTTTGAACACTTCTAAAACTGAATTCATGCTAATTGGCTCCAGACAAAAATTGAGTACTTTGGCGAACCCACTTGAGCTCTCGATTAATAATGTTCCGATAGAACACGTTTCCTTTGTCAAATCGCTTGGAATATTTATTGATGAAAATCTACGGTGGCAAACACACATTGATAAATTATCTAAAAAGATCGCTTCCGGAATAGGAGCAATAAAAAGAATTAGACCTTTTGTCCCTCCACCTACCCTTCATTATATATACAACGCACTAATTCAATCTCATTTTGACTATTGCAATCTTGTCTGGGGTAATTGTGGTAAAACATTATTTGACAGGCTACAGAAGCTTCAGAACCGTGCCGCTCGCGTTTTAACCTTCTCTAGCTAAGATGCTGATGCTAACCGTTTAATTAGACGACTCGATTGGAAAGACTTGAGCACTCAATTTCAAATACAGAAATCCATAATGGTATACAAGTCTTTAAATGGTCTTGTTCCTGAATATTTATCATCTAAATTTGTTAAACGAAATGAAACGCGTTACTCCCTGAGGGACTCTGTTAACAAACTATTTGTCCCGTTTCCGCGAACTAATTTCATGAAAAACAGCTTTTCTTATAGCGGAGCAGTTTTCTGGAACAGCCTACCCTGTCATGTGAGAGAAGCTGAATCTCTTAGTCAATTTAAAAGATTAGTTAATGTTCATTTTTAATGTTACACACGGCATTCATGAAAAACAGGTTTTAGTTAGATTAGTTGTAGTCAGGTTCTGAATTTTGTTTAGGATAGTTAGGTTATTTCTAATTTTTATACTCCTGATGGATTTTACCGTGTTTAAATAAAGATTTATTGATATTGATTTATTGAGTTCCGGAAAAGATATAGTTGGAGAAAGGCTACCAACTCTTGAGGAAGGCAGAACGTACAAGTTTCTGTGTGTTCTTGAAACCTTAGTTCAGGAAGAGAAGACGACACTTGAGTTTGCAGCAAGAGAGTACCTGCGCCGATTGTCAGTCATCTGGTCCAGTCCCCACACAGAATATAATCGGGTTGTGGCATCTAATCAATTTGCCCTGCCTGTGTTGGGTTACCTGATGTGGACTCAGCACTGGCCGGTTACAGATTTGAAGACCATAGACAGGGAAGCGCGCAAGATTATTGTGGAGAACGGCGGGAAACACCCTGGTGGCTCTACGTCCCTGTTGAACCTCCCAAGAGAAAAGGGCGGGAGAGGCTTACGTGCGGTAGAAACGGAATGTAAAGTGACCAAGATCAAAGCAGCGGTTAGATTGTATGAGAACAAAGATCCGGCTATGGAAATGGTGAGGGAATTCGAGGAGAGAACTGAGTCACTGGGGCATAGTTCGTTAGTTAAAGATGCTGCAAAGTTTGCGGAGGATCTGGGCGTCAACTTACACCTTACTCACCCAGATCCTGTATGTGCTATGAGCAACGGGGGGATCATTCCATCGTACCGTATCAGGGAAGTATTGAAAGAATGTGTAGAGAAGAAGCTTGAGAAGGAAGTACGTGGACTGGAATGGCAGGGAAAGCTGCTGACTGAGAGGAAGTCTGATTTACAGCTCTGCAAGAATGAGTGTTTCAGTTGGCTAAATAAATGGAGATCATGCCCCTCGCACACTATTGCCGGTGTATTTGAACTGTACGAGCAACTGTTGCCCACAAAGCTATACTCTAGTAAGAAGACACACACGAGTTGTCCCGGGGATGTGAAGTGTAGGCTGTGTGGTCATGTCCAAGAAAGTGTCCCGCACATTCTGGCCGGGTGTTCTGCACTAGCTCAGAACAAATATTTGGTCAGGCATAACATGGCTTTAAAAGTCCTCAGTGTTCTACGAGCTCCTACGTGACCAAGATCTTTTTGATGAAGTACCACCATGCCAAGGCCGCTTTACAAGTCAGAACAAGTAGAAGCGTGGTGGGATGTACCTGTGTATGCAGATCATCTGAAGGTGCGAGCCAACCGGGTCGATGCGAGGGTTGTGAATCATGAGAGCAAGAAAGTCATGACCACAGAGATGAGCTGTCCATGGATTAGTAATCAAGAGAAGAAGAGCGAGGAGAAAACCATGAAGTATGGTCCCTTGAGGTGGGAACTGAAGGAGCAATATAAAGGATACGAGGAGGCGGCTGGTCGAAAGAGACAGAGATTAGTGTGCGATCACTGGTTGGGCGAAAGACTACTCAAGTCTAAGAGAGAATGCAGCAGGTGGTTTTATCGGCGACGGTGAACATTGCAAGAACTTTCAAAGTAGTAACATGATAATGTTGTATTATAACAAGATTGATAGACCAGCCATGAATAGTTTTGTATGGGTTTTAGACTTTCAGACATCTAGACTATGACTTCTATATTTGTATATATATTTTATTGATTTATTCACGTGCTATTTTAAGTTTCGCTTGGCTCACAGCTTACGCTATGCGCCCTGTTTTGCTTTCTGATACTGTGCATACAGATAGTTTTACTGCGTAAAACATCACGTGCAGTGGTTTTAAAACCTGATAAAACCTCCTCCTTATTAGTATGCGGTGTTTAATGTTTTTCTTGTATGCTAATTTCCAACGTTCAAAATGAACTCTCTTAAATAATTAACGCAAGCTTTTCCAGGAATGTTTTTGAAGCCGTTCAAAAAACTCGCAGCACGTGATTTATCGGATCTAAAACCACTCAGCTGCGCCTCGTGATTTTACAACCCGATAAAACACTGCTGCTCGTGTTTTAAACGTTACATACAAGATTTCTATAAATTTTGAGCTTGTAAACGCCTATCTGGCCCTCGGTAAGGTCAATGTATCCAAAAAAATAAGTAACGGACCATTTCCTAGTTGCCTGAAACCTCATTATGATGGCGAGGCTTCGTAAGTAGTTTTTACCATGAAAGTTAGTTTTCATTTAAATCCAAACAAAACCAATTTTTAAATGGAAAGCTTTACACGATGCCTCGCTTTCATACTGAGGTTCAAAGAAGACGAAGTTATTATTCGGCGAACACGAATCATATAAGACAGAGAAAGCTGTAGCCTCTACGAAGACGTTCTTTGGGCTGGTCACGCATTCACTTCACCCCCTCCCTCTCTGGAGCGACACTGAATCGATGGCCGAACCTATGGGAGACATTGGAAAGGGCACCTATTCCCAGTCCCCAACGGCATCGGCTCCCTGTCTCGCTCCAGTCTCCTCGAACCTGATCACTGACATCCAGGACTACAGTCAACTCCTCCATTTATTGCGGCAACTCTCGTGACAGCGAGTTAGTGTCCTTAATAGCGGGAATATATTTTAGTCAAACGTCTGTAATTTATCTTGCCGGGGATTTAGTTGCTATCCGTATTATCGGTGTGTCCGCAAGGCGGGAGTTTACTGCATCGACCGGGGCTGAAGTATCCCAACAAAAAATGATCGATATTTCATCAAACAAACCTTCGACAAAGGCGAGATCATCGTCAAAAAATTAACTTTCCCTTATTGAATCATTTTTATTATAAAATTTTCAATTGTGTACAAAATTTGAAAGCCATTTTGACCTAGTCGTATTTAATAAAAAAATTCCATACACAAGTGCTTTTTACAAGTCTTACGAAACCCTGACTCTTTGTTATTCAAAACCGAAAACGGTACCTGGCGAACCTCACGTTTGGTGTGCTGTACTGTACAGATATGAAAGACCCACATCAGAGACAAGAAAACTCGTCAGGGGTGAGGTCGGAAAAATTCCGTATATACCTTTCCACCTGAAAGGTGTGTTCTGAAAACAAAGCTGGCGTTTCGAGCTCTCGAGCTCTTTTCCTGGTAAAATTCAGAACACACTCTTTTCCAGGTACCTCGTTTTCTCAGTGGTGTTACACCGAACCCAAAAACTTTTTTCCCAGCGGTAACAAGTAAGGATTTCTTTTTAAGGTGGCCGAATACAGTTTTTAAGTGTACAGGTGTATTTCTGGACGCCCAAAATTGGTATGGTGTACGACTAACTAAGAAAGAAAGTATTTTCGTACGTCTTGTTGAGCTAAGTACCGTTTCCATGACAACGCAGCGAACTATTAAACGTCCATAAATAGTAAGTTTCCTTTATTTTTAGAAAAATGTACTCATTAGATTTTTTCCAGTTTTTGTGTCCAGGAAAACTCACAAAACACTGACACGGTTGCACTATTTTCATGTAAATTTAACAGAGAGATCTCCTGTAAATATTAATTTTGCATTTTAATGTTTTGTGAAGATACCCTCTGTTAGATTTAGGTTTTTCTTTGTAGGCGAGTTACGCTTTTAGGGAACTATTTTCATGCCAAATTTCACGAAATTCTAATGAGTGGTTCCTTAGAAAACAGTTCATTTCCACGGAAATAACCAGTCGCAATTTTTTGGTCAAATGCGCATGCGTGGCTTTAATTGGGTTTCATGGCAAAGATGAAAAGCATGCACAAGGTCTTGGGGAATTACTTTTTTGCTCGGAAAGAAAAGAAAAAGAGTCCAGAAACGAGAAACTTAGTTATTTAGGATCAAAACTTAACTTTATTATCCATTTCATGTGAAATTGAGGGATCGCTTTATCTACCACCGTATTTGCGCACCACAACCCTAGCAGGTTCTTAACAGCATCACTAACAGAATCTGTAAAGCGCGCGCAAACTGTGTTCGGCCACCTTAACGTCTTAGGTCGGCGCAGGCATAACCTGGGTGCCCTGTGGAGAGCAGTAAATCACTTCTTAACATTGTTTTATAGTGTCCAGGGGCTAGCACGGCCGACAAAACCACGAAAAGACCTTTTTCGTTGCATTCCCATTGTAGTTATTCAGGAAAACCCATTTTCTTAAATTCCGAATTTCAATAACAACATTTATCATCAAACGTTAAGAAAAATTTAATATCTCGTTTGAGGGGTAATCATGTGATTTATAATGCGACAACATTGAAGCCAACGCTACCTTAATCGATAAGTGAACCCTTATTTACGATTAATAAATAAATAAATGATTATTCGCAATTAATTCCAAATCCAATACCGATTTTATTACTTAAATTTTTTAAATAGAATTATTTAAACCGCTTAATTTAAATGGGAAGTATCAAGCGAATCTGATGTCATTTCAAAATCCAAAAAACGTTTGTTTGTCAACAGAAACAAAACAAAAATTGTCTTGTTTTGTTAGAAATTATCACCCAGGGTAATAAAACTGTAGATTAGTGGCATGTGGTAAAACATGGACTGGAGTGGAGTGGGCTGGATTTGTAAAACATGGACTGGATTGGTAAAACGTGGATTGGTAAAAGGTGGATTGGTAAAACGCGGATTGGTAAAAGGTAGATTGGTAAAAGGTGGATTGGTAAAACGTGGATTGGTAAAACGTGGATTGGTAAAAGTGGATTGGTAAAACGTGGATTGGTAAAACGTGGATTGGTAAAAGGTGGATTGGTAAAACGTGGATTGGTAAAAGGTGGATTGGTAAAACGTGGATTGGTAAAAGGTGGATTGGTAAAACGTGGATTGGTAAAACAATAAATGAAACAATAAACTTTATTTTGTTTGCAGATCCTTTTCTTTCTCTTTTTATCTTGATTATCCATACAGTGATCCGATCAAACAATGTCAATGGTATACATTCCAAATAAATCATTCTTTACTTTTACTATTAATTCACTTCAGCATTAACTGTAACGAAATCACAATAAGCAATAATTCCCTAGTTTTCTTTATATTGTATCAGAACGTAAATGCAATATTTCCGCATTAGTTCAACGACAACAACAACAAAAAAAGAAACGCTGTTAACACTGTTGAATCAACAAAAGTTTTACAATAATGTCCAAACGTTCCTTGGTGCTGACCTAAAGGAACGCAGCCTCTGGGAACGAGATTGTTAAGGACGGTGCCTACTATTGTTACTGCGCATACGTTCTGCGCATCTAGAGATACTCAGGTATCCTATGGGTGATTCCTACTAATACAGGGATAATTTTGCGCGGTTTAAAACTATACGGAGAAAGAAGAACTTACCAAATGCTTTTGGTATCTCAAAAGAAAATTGGGGGTAACCATGCATTTTTCAGAGATAATTAAGCTTCAATTAAGGAAAAAATCCCATACATTGCTTTGTATTTTGGCGTTTTTTAGAGATATTACTGCTTAATTATCTCTGCAAAATGTGTGGTTACCCCCAATTTTCTTTTTGGATTCCAATAGGCCTTGCTAAGATCTGCTATTCCCGCATAGCCATAAACCGCGCAAAAATATTTTGGTATTAGTAGGCACCGTCCTTAAATGCTCGTCAAAGGCGTATCCAATTGTAGATGGCGATCGCAAGCACTCGGTGTGAGTGATCACTAAGCAGGAATTGCGGACTGAACATGAACTGGTATGGGACAGATGTTTGAGCCTGTCCGTGCGATATGGACGCGTTTGACTGGCATGTGCCGGAATAGGAAGACGTATGGTGATTTGCATGTACCGATGAATTGGCCCAATTAATAGGTTCCATTGCATGTTGCTATTTGTTGGCTGATTTGTTTTTCTGTTGATGCAGTAGCGTGGAGTGAAAATCGGTTTGATTATATATCAGGCCGATATTCGCCCGCTCTCTCGTCATCTTTAACAAATGAGACCAAATTGAAAGCTCAAAATTTGCAAGACCACAGCGACAAGACGTTGAGAGTTGCCGGGTCTGGTGATAGACCTGGATCAATAAAATACCTGAGATAATAAGTTATAGACTGCACGACTAGAAAGAACGAAAAGAAACAAGTTGGATATAGCAAGAGCGCAACCAAATTCTGGGACAAGTTGCAAGATAAATAACGTAGCATAGCAGCGCGTTTACGCTATTAAAATTATTTTTTATCGTTTACTTGGGAAAGGAACATTAAAAAATGAGAGAAAATATCTCCATTTTCAAGCAAAATGTCCTACCTGGCCTTAAACTGGTGAAGGGTATTAAGGACTGTCCAATAAAGTCATCCACAAGTCCGACATCTTCATAAAAAACTGCAAATCTAATCATGACAAGCTCTGGCATGACACACTGGGTTAAAACCTGCAAAAAAAAAAACGAAATTAGAGGTCGGTAAAATAGCGAAATATCAACATTTAATAGGTTGTTAATAACACCTTGTGCTTAATTTGATGGGTCATTTCCGAGCCGTTTGCTTTGATCCTCATTATGAAAGCGAGGCTTTGTGCATAATTTTTATTATGAAAGTTCATATGGAAAAAAAACTAATTTTATGAAAGATGTTCATCATCGCGATTTGAAATGATAGCTGAGTTTTATCGTTTGTCTCACGTTTGAGTCACATAGATGTGGATCGCGACGTTTCGACCGCTATTCTGCTGGTCTTCATCAGGCGATGGTGTCGACTGATTGTGTGACAGTATAAATAGCACTTTAGTTTCTTTTAATAGGAGCAGTTCGATCCTCTCTCAGGCTGTTATTGATTGGAGGATTTCATTCCTTGTCGTTCAGGCTAGAAATTGTTCCCTCGGCTATTCGCCTGGAAGCAACTTGGAAATGGCCTATTGTCTTTCGTACACCCTTAAACATGCATTATTCTCCAAGGCCATTTTGAGATATGCAAACAAGTGTTGGCCCAACCTCGGGTCGGCAGGTTTCTTACCATTGTCCTTGACGACTTTTGTTTTAAAAGAAGCAGTGTCTGCTGGGATACCATGAAAATCAACTTTAACATAAGGATCAATAACCTGACAAGAAAACATACAAACAAGTCAATAATTCATCCAAGATAACTTATTCTTATTTTGAATTTTCACAAAATCGGCTAAACTGCATTTTGAGAGGCGCTATTTTCGCGATTTTAGACTGAAAATATGGAGTAGAAGATTTCACATTTTCCAGTCGACCATCTGACTGTTTTCTCTGTCTTTTGTGCATTGTGAAAATTCAAGAGAATAACTAAGGTTGTACTGCAGATTGGTTGGACGAGCAACTCGACTTATTTGAAGTAAGCGTATGTTGGTACTCATGCCATTTATTGGGATTTGCATTTGAGCGTTGTAAAACTAAAATTAAAGTCATTACTCTGACCAATCAAAACAGACGAAAACGACGTGAAGAACCAATCCGAATTTGCAGCAAATATATATGTAACTGGCGCCAAACGTGGGAAAAACGCGTGCGAGCAAGTCATAATTGGTTTTGGTTTATTTCTCATTGGCTGAGAAAGGGCTGAAATTATGCTAAACAAAGCGCGGTAAGGCAAGACCAAAACAAACGCGAACTTACTTTCGTCACACTCAACTGAAAACCGCTATCTTGTCTAAGGACACAACAGAACAGTATACAAAGACTAGCCCTGACCAAGCGAGGTTTCGGTCTCCCTACTCAGTGTGAAATCTAACGCGCTGATCACTCCACAACCACGCTTCCAAAATGTCATAAATTACACAACATTTTCATCTTGCTGTTCTTTCGTACCTCGCCCTTTGTACGAGCCTCACCTTTGGTGTCTGCAGGTTTTGGAAGCTGCTGAGCAGAAAATACCTGGAAAAACCACAAAGGAAACAGTTTAAGTTCACCTTCAGCACCGACAAACTTCTCATTTCAGCAAGATCAGATATCTTACTCCTGCCTTTAGCTTATTAAATAGGTCAACAAAATGAAAACAGGCAGGTACTGGACCTCGTCACCCTATTTATGAAGGCTAGAGATTATTTCTCTTGGTGGGTTTAAGAGTGCACGATTTATATTGGGGGAAGGGAGGGCGGGGACAAGAGAGAGATCAGAAAAAATAGCCTCTTGTTCCTCCAGGTCAGAGATTTGGGGAAGGGAGGCTGGGTTGACCATCCGTCATCTAAGTTATTCGAAGTTATTTCAAGGTTGCTGGTCAAGAGGACCGCGGACTCTGAGTGTGACAACTCACCGATTTTAGCCTTCCTTGTCGTGACCTGCGTGTTGGCCGCGCGTGACTGTCGCGAATGGCTGAAGAAAATAAACAAAGTTGTTACCTTTATGGATACCGTCACTTTCTCCAGTCCAGAAATTTCTGTCTTTGTGTTAGGTTAAACTTTGCGTCAGCTACAAACAAGAACAGTAAATTGAGTTTAGCATGGCATACAGTAGCACTATTAGGGTAAAACTAAGAATTTCAAAAGGTTTAGAAAAGTCCTCTCCGCAATACCGCCTTTTACCAATCATATGTATCCGTCCTCCTCGCCCCGCTATTAAACACGAGTGAAGTAGCGTTCTTTCCTAATGCATCTTGGTCTTGAATTTACTAGGGTGCGTCGTTGCCAGCCTGGTTTGTTAGGCGCTGTTTCTTGCCTCGCAGTCTGCGCGAATTCTCGAACGAGCGCCTTGTTGACCCGAGTGAAGGCTGGGACGAGAGCAGGCGAGTGACGTCACCAAGTGTAGGTAGAATCCAGACCCACACGAGCGTGAAACTCCCAGAGACAAATCTGCGTCATTGTTTCACCGCATTCCGACTAGCATTCGCTCAAAATTAATATAGCATATTCCATTCAGTTCTATGGGTATCCAGCCTTAAAAAGTTCTATTCATCGAATCCCTATCCATTTTAACTCGCTACATCCCGTATCCCGGAAAATCTATTTTTATACCCTGGCTCCATGACGGAACACGCTGAACTTACAATCTCTGAGAATTTTGGGCTTCAAGATGTACCCTGCTCGTCCATTCGTCCTGAACTTTCCTTAGTTCAGATATATGGGCTCTGAATCCGTTTTGTAGTTGAGAGCAACTGTTAGGAATATCAAAAGAAAACGGAACAACTTTCCTCTGTAGTATCTACAAGACACTAAAACCAGATCTGGACAGATCTTACTGAATGCAAAGAATATACGGCGACTTAAAAGACTCATCTTCGATTTAAAACCTTAATCATCTTTTTCTAATAGGCAAGTGTTTCCTGTTCATCTGCGCATCCTTGACACGAAATTACGCATATCTCCTGATTAATTTAGCTTAAAAATGTAATTTGAATCAAAGGGGGACTACTTCGTAAAAGCCCGTAAGGGTTTCTTTAGTCTTCCTCCCGACTTCAATGTAAATTGCACCATGTACTTATTATGTTACTTATAATTGTGGGAAATAAACATTCATTCATTCATTCATTCATTCATTCATTCATTCATATCGGTTGACTACGGACGAAGAATATTCAGTGCATCATGACCAAATACAGTCAGCTCTCGCCTAACGGACACCCCGCTATTACGGACAAAATACAGATCCCCGGTGAAAGCTATAGGGATTTGACTGAAACAGACTCCCGCTATAACGGAATTACGGACACTTTTGTGGTACAAACATAACAAATTTTATTGTTTTAACTCTCGATAAAGCGGAGACGGTGAACTTCGCATGTAACATAAATTGCAGTCTGATGTTCGTCATTTGTCAAAACACACTTCAAAAGATTTCTGGAATGTTTATTTTCGCACCAATCTCTTTAGTGGCTGTACAACAGACTCTGCGTTTCCACTTCAGCTTATGCCTTTTCCTTCCAGACTCTTTAGGAGAGACCAAGCCCTCATCCTCCATTCCCAATGACTGCTTAGAAGGTTCGCTACTGTTGATAAGCTTGTCAAGTCTTATAAGATATTTTGGGTCGCCACGTAACTCATAACTAACTGGAATCTCAAGCCCCAGGCCGGCACCTCTGTTGATCCCCACACCCTGCTATTATGGACTCTCGCTATTACGGACACTAAACGGCGTCCCGAGGGTGTCCGCTACAACGAGAGTTGACTGTACAGGAAAGCAGTAATGCTCCGAGTTTCTTCATGGTACAAAAACTGAATTAAGTCAGCTCCAAGCGTTTCTGCAGAAAAAAAAATGCGAAAATGTCAAAATCGTTTTTCTTCAGTTTTCAAAAAAGAATGCGACACAAACAAAACCGACATAGCTTGAGTTTGACCAGAAAGCTTCAATGATGAATTTTTGCACAGTTGAATCACAATAACTTGAACCAAGAAAATAATCAGACCACTCATTATAGCGACATGAAAAGTTCGAATTATCTGCGGTTGAATTATGCAAAAGCGGAAAGCAGGAGAAATTACACATAGTTCGAGGTTTTGAGGATTCTAGTTACCAATTTTGTATTATAGGAAGTTTACGTTGGCGAAAGTTGAATTCTGCGAGAGAGCGAAGGGCAACTCCATTTTGTAGCAAAAATATTTTTGAATGTGTTAAGAGAAAACCTTTTTCTTCTGTTGACCATTTTGCAGGAAAAGTTGGTGCAGTCAGCAAATTGTGCGCAGACTAGCGCCCGTACCCTGGAATGGCGGACAAGTATTAACATTACTGGTGCTAAGGCCGGGCACCAAGATCAAACGGCCTACAGTTAAGGCCCGTGCCCGGCACAAGTGATCCACGTTCTTTGCCGTCGCAGCGCTCTGCTTGTCGCCATTGCACCAATAAAAAGGTCTGTTAAACAAGGGCCCATGTCTAAGCACCATTTGAGGGCAACAAGATCAAACGCGGCACAAGTACTTCCAATTCATATTTTCAAAAAGATTCATTTTCGAGTGCCTTTCCTTCGATGCAAAACAGGACTTGCTTCAGCTTTGGCTCTAATCAACGGTTTTTAACTTTGTCGTCAAACCCAATCAACGTTTTACGAAAAACAGACTAAATAAATCAGAATTCGAAATGTTCCATTAAACTAAAAGAGGCCCGGGATATTCCGTTGGCTTGGTTTCATTTCTAATCGATGGAGAAAAGGGTGCGACTTTATTTTAACCAATCAGAGCGTAACAAAGGAAAACCTAAACAAACGAAGAAAAACTTGCAATGGACAATTCACAAAAACGTCACCAATAACAAAAGTGTATCACATTTTGTCCTCGCCTGGTGTCCATTCACCTCTTCTAAGGTTAATTCTAAGCTTGCACATGGAGAAAATGCGCCCTGGTTGATGAATTTCGTATCGTCATCGATATCATTTCCCTGCTGTGAAATGTGTTGGTATTGTAAGTAATATATTAAACACAAGGAAGAGTGTTTCATAAGATTTTCAAACAACGAGAAATGCGCCTCGCTTTTCCAGACAACTATTCGAGGAGTTTAGAAATCGCATCAAACACTCTTTCTTGTGTTTGATGTAACTTCTCAAACCATTAATAGTTTATGAAGACATTCAAAGCAACCGTTCACTAAATTTTAGGATAATAACGATCACATTTCCAAATCTCCTTCACTGTAGTGATTTCATTTGTTTTCTCGACATGAATTATTAATGAGTTTGAAAAGGAGAAATTCTATGTTGATCTCTGTAAATCAAACAGTAGATATATACAAATTCCTTCAATTGGCGAGTTTCTTTGTTCCCTTCGCTTATGTTCTGATGGACCAATTTTTACTTTAGGAACATTTCACGTTGATCTATGTAAATCAAATACAGATATCATACTCAAGCATTTAAACTTCAAATGGTTTAATAAAATTCTAATATTACATTTTACCTCGAATTCGTTTCTCGGAGTCAATTTCATATTTGTCTCTTGTAATCTACTTGGTAAAAGTCCCTTGGCACAAAACATTCGACCCTGCAATTTCGTTACAAGGATTATAGCAAAAGACAAAATCTTCTGAATTTGTGTCTTCTGATTATAAAACGTTAAATCTGCTTTAACTTTCTAGTTCATTAACGTCTATGTACAATTGAGGTACCAAATGCACCCTGTTAAAAATATGTACAGCTGTACAATTGCTATCTACCTAACTACAAAACTTATACCATGCCTTTGGTTTGTAAAGCACGACATAGCATGAAATAATGTTCTCCTTAATTACACTTTACTTAATGAACGCAATAACATTTGGCAAGAAAACTTTTTCCCCGTACTTGAATTACAGATTTATCAGTACAAGGATTATAGAAAGAAGACAAAACCTTCTCGATTTGTGTCTTCTGATTTTAAAATGTTAAATCTGCCTGAACGTCTATGTACAATTGAGGTACCAAATGCATCCTGTTAGAACATTTACGGCTGTACAATTGCTATCTACCCAACTACAAAACTTATACCTTGTCTTTGGTTTGTAAAGCACGACATAGCATGAAATAATGTTCACGTTGGTTACGCTTTACTTAATGAAAGCAATAACATTTGGCAAGAAACAATTTTTCCCCGTATTTAAATTACAGGAGATTTGTCAGTACAAGGATCATAGAAAGAAGACAAAACCTTCTCGATTTGTGTCTTCTGATTCTAAAATGTTAAAATACAATTCAGCTGCTTTGACTTTCACGGTCTTCAACAGATATTTACATTACTTACACTTAAAAGGTAATTTCTTTAACAAACCGATCCATTTGGGAATCATGAGACGAGAGAAAAACCCCACAGTCACCCCCAACAGCAAATTTACATTATTACCATGACAACGGACTTTCATTCTCAGTTAATACTTCGGTAGTCTGCAGGTAACAGTGAGCCGATACCAGCTTCACATGCGATACGATATTCGTGAGATATTTCCCGATACTTGGCACTTTTTTATACCGATGCTGTGACGTCTTTGCTCCAGACTTGTACTATGACGTCATTACCGTCGGTAGAATCCAGCCTTAAACGAGTAGAGAACGCTCAAGTTGCTGTGCTGCCAAGAGAACAGTAAAATTCTTCCGCAAAAAACGTTTATGCTTTAGAGCAGTAAGAATTAAAATTCCAACGTTATGTGGAATACACATCACGCTTCTTTGAAGTTGTCAGTTTAACGGCATCGAAACAAAACCTGTGTCGTTCACAAGTATCGATACTTGAACACTCCCAGGTATCGACTATGTGGCATCAATATCGACTCACCCTTACGCTGCAGACTTCAGACTGAGTATCGGCTGCAGACCGAGATAAAATTCTTCACCCAGCCTTGTTCGCACTTAGAAACGGCCAAGGTAACAGTACAAGGTATGTGCACAATAAAACAACAACATAACCATGCATTTGCATTACATGCCACATGTTGGGATCGACAGGAAGAGAAGCATCTCTGCGGGGAACTTTGATAGATTCTAAATATACAATGACACTTTTCAAGAAAACCGTAAACTCTTCCACTCCTACAGCAATGCTGTACAAGATGGTTCTAACTTTTGAGTTTGTGGATAAAATCCTCAAGTGTGACTATTCAATTGAAAGATACCGAGCAGTACTTCCCAGTGGTGCTGTTTATTATGCTGTACAAGGTGATTCTTAGTTTTGAGTCTGTAGATAAAATCCTAAAGTGTGACCATTCAAATGAAAGCTACCGAGCAGTACTTTCCAGTGGTGCTGTTTATTATGCTGTACAAGGTGATTCTTAGTTTTGAGTCTGTTGATAAAATCCTAAAGTGTGACCATTCAAATGAAAGCTACCGAGCAGTACTTTCCAGTGGTGCTGTTTATTATGCTGTACAAGGTGATTCTTAGTTTTGAGTCTGTAGATAAAATCCTAAAGTGTGACCATTCAAATGAAAGCTACCGAGCAGTACTTTCCAGTGGTGCTGTTTATTATGCTGTACAAGGTGATTCTTAGTTGTGAGTCTGTAGATAAAATCCTCAAGTGTGACCATTCAAATGAAAGCTACTGAGCGGTACTTTCCTGTGGTGCTATAGCTGCATGAGGTGGTCCTATATTTTGAGTCTGTGGATAAAATTCCTCACATGTGACCAATCAATCAAAGCTACTAAACACCACTTTCCCGTCCTGGGGCCCGTTTCTCGAAAGTCCAGGTAACTTACCGGGCCCGATAAGTGTCTTTGGTGATAAATGTTTCTTAAGAGAAGTAGATTTTTGTTAGCTTTGAATACTAAATTTTAGAATCTTATAATTCTATGAAAACATTGGCCAAGTACCATGTCTGCAATCATTGTGTAATCGGCGAAAAAACATTTAGAAATATACTTATCGGGTCCGGTAAGTTACCGGGCCCGATAAGTGTCTTTGGTGATAAATGTTTCTTAACAGAAGTCAATTTTTCTTAGCTTTGAACACGAAATTTTGAAATCTTATAATTCTATGAACACATTGGCCAAGTACCATGTCTGTAATCACTGTGTAATCGGCGAAAAAACATTTCCAAAATAGATTTATCGGGCCTGATAAGTTACCGGGACTTTCGACAAACGGGCCCCTGGTCTTCCATGTCTTCTGTTTAATAAATTGAATTTTAGGATTTTCTCAAATTTTGAGTTTTAGATGCTCTTTGGAGTGAAATTCAGACTCGGGCCGAGTTTAATTTTCTAAATATCCACACGATTGTGTCCAACACGTTGATCTCCTTTGCACTTGCCTCACATCTAATAGCAAATGTTTAATCAGATTTTATCTCGGACTGCATTTTATACCCAGCCTCCAACTTTTCAAAACTAACCTGCTTTCGTCACGGTGCACAGAATTTTCCCCAAATGCTCGAACCTCTTACATCACTTACTACACAAAAAATGAAGAATTTGGCTTGGTGTCTGGTTGAAAGGATCATTGATAACTCTTAATCTGTCAAGATTTCATTCCACTTCTGGGTCATTAATCAAGCAAGCGCGGCCACCAGTGGTAAATACAAAATAACGTATTTTGAGCTAAGAAATGGAGCTGCCTTGAAACGAAGGCTTATGCAGGGATTCCCTTCAATCAATCTACATTGTCGTATCGTAGCTTTGTTTAACGATAATTCCCTGCATAAGCTCAATTACAAGCTAGCTCCAGTTCAACAAGTCCAAAATTAAACTACTTAACAAAAGAAGCGCCGTTACCTTTGACAAACACAATTAACACAGAGGCAAATTTGAAGACAGGAGACAGTTAACCCTTTAAGCCCCTATGGAGATCAGTAGCTTTGACCTCCTTGAAATACCGTACACTGCCGCTTATAAGCCTTGGGCTAATACAACTTCGTAAGGGGTTTTAGATGGCCTTATAAACGGAGGGGCTTATATCCGAGGGGGCTTATAACCGGAATAAAAAACCGTTTCTAACGAGCTATAGCAGTGTTGATCGAAATACGTATTTAATTTACTGGTTTTTAATTGAGCTTTTAAATGTCAATAATTGGAACTAATTGGAACAAAATTAAAACCAATAAGACGAACAAAACTAGACGGCGGTTTATATCGGAGGGGGGGGGGGGGGGGAGGCTCATAATCGGGTGTATTTTTTGGTTTACAGGTAAATGGGCCTATAACCGGGAGGGCTAATAAGCGGAGGGAGGAGAGAGTGGGTGGCTTATAAGCGGCAGTTTACGTTATCGGTAAAACATCAAACACGCAGACCACGAGAATATAGCAAATAATCACTGAAAGATAAACTGATTTTGAGCAATTTCTCCCAACTAATACCACAACAAATATAAGACGCCAATGAGGAGAATTTGCGGTTTGATATTAGGGCTTAAAAGGCTAATGACACTGCTGAGCAAGGTTGATACTCTTCACCATTCAACTTCACTTTAACACCATTCAACTTCACTTTAACAAGTAAGTGTTTCGTTAAACATTGTCAAAAACTCACAATAGGAATTTAGAATTGGTTTGTGTTGAGCACGCGTGCGGAAAGATTGGAAAGTACGAGATAACTGTAAAGGCCCCTCTACACATGCAATTTTTGACTCGCACAAGTTGCAGTTTTAAATCGCACGCGTTAACTAGCAGCCATTTCAGCGCGAACTGAATTTGTCACTGAGTTATCGCTGAGGCTTCGCAAACGTGACACAATTTTGCAGAATTTCTAAAAAAAAAGTACAGCGTTGAAAACACATTAATAACACATTGGTTTAAAGAACGACTTGAAGTTGCAGCCTTGCGCGAGAAAAACTGTAGTGAGATGTGACACAAATCGCTTGTGTAAAAGGGCCTTAAAAGTTCGCCGAGAGCAACACAGTTTCTCAAGTGCACTTCAAACTTTCCAAGTGTCCATAACTCGATAGACACACAGCTAAAAGGATGAAACAGACGCGGTTTGGCACGGAGAGAAGTGGTGGAACGGGCAAAACGTCGTCTAGTTACTCACACCAACCCTTTTATAACAAAACTAACAGAAAACGGTATAAAAAACATACAAGAGTGAGCGAAGAAAATCTAAAACCGTCCGAGCTTCCCTAAGTTTATTAGTTACGAGCGTTCTACGCTTCCTTTTCTAAATATCTTATTTCCTTTCATGCAAGAAACCGTAGTTTTGCGCAGTTTTGAAAGTCAGTTCAACTGGTTTTTGTTTAGAGTTAAGTTCAAAAGTAAAATACGACGCATTGGATCGCTATCGTCCAAGGAACTTTTGCGTCTACAATTAACATACTATTGCAAAAAACAGGCGGCTTTTGGAAATGGTATAAAAGAAAAAGGTTTCTATTGTCCAATAATACGAAAATTTTCCCTGGAAAACTACCGTTACCTAGCTTCTGTTATTCTCATATCAGCGTTGCAAACTTGTTTACCTTAGAGAATCCGATAGATCCAATCTGTAGTTTGTTAAGTTCTTGCTGAGCTCCTTACTAGCATAGCCCAACGGTGGGCTTTGAATTATTCACCCCGCTATTTGCCGTTTCGTTTTCTTATAAAGAGCGACTTGATTTCACTCCAATCCAAAGATTTAACTTCTGTGTCGACTAAATTTACGTGCTCCGGAATCAGTTCAATCTTTCCGGTACTTCAAGAAAGTTTTCTTCTTCATTAGCGACCGAGAACAAATTTTCTTAGGTGAATGTAACTTGCACGTGTTATCATGATTGTATGAATGCAGCGCATGCGTCAATCGAGTTATGGATACACGCCTTCGTTATTGAATTTAATTGGGTGAATTTACTTTCAGTTTACTCACGGAGTGGTAGGTTTAGTCCACAGTTTCCTCTCCATACAAGCTTACCGTTAAACTTAGAGAAGTTAACAACTTACAGTCTGCAAAACAGTTGCTAAGATCACATCCAAGGCCTCTACTTGTAGAACTGTGGTCGTTGATTGTCAAACTCAAAGTAGTTAATGTGTCACTTCTTGCCAGATTATTGCACAGTTCCAGTAACTGATCTTCACTCACTTCACTGCAGCTATTGATTGTAAGACTGAGAGTTGTTAATGACTCATTTCTGGCGAAACCATCACCCAGATGCTTCATCCAGTCTCCAGCCGTGTTACTATAGTTGTTGATTGTAAGACTGACAGTAGTTAATGACTTATTTCCAGTCAAACCATTACGCAACCAAAAGAGGCTGACTTCCTCCGTTTCTCTGAAGTTGTTGATTGTAAGAATGAGTGTGTGTAATGACTTGCTTGACGCAAAACCATCAACCAGATACAGTATCCAGGTTCCATCTTGCTTACTGTAGTCGTTGATTGTAAGAGTGAGTGTATGTAATGACTTGTTTGAGGCCAAACCAGGACCCAGATCCTGTATCCACTCTCCACCCGTGCCACCGTAGTTGTTGATTGTAAGAGTGAGTGTATGCAATGACTTGTTGGACGCCAAACCAGGACTCAGACCCCCCATCCAGTCTCCACCCGTGCCACCGTAGTTGTTGATTGTAAGAGTGAGTGTACGTAATGACTTGTTTGACGCCAAACCATGACCCAGATCCTGTATCAAGACTCTACCCATGCCACTGTAGTTGTTGATTGTAAGAGTGAGTGTATGTAATGACTTGTTTGAGGCCAAACCAGGACCCAGATCCTCCATCCAGACTCCAACCGTGCCAATGTAGTTGTTGATTGTAAGAGTGAGTGTATGTAATGACTTGTTTGACGCCAAACCATGACCCAGATCATGTATCCAGACTTCACCCGCGCCACTGTAGTTGTTGATTATAAGAGTGAGTGTATGTAATGACTTGTTTGACGCCAAACCATGACCCAGAACCTGTATCAAGCGTCTACCCATGCCACTGTAGTCGTTGATTGTAAGAGTAAGTGTATGTAATGACTTGTTTGACGCTAAACCATCACCCAGACCTAGCCAAAGGAAACAACTGTCGCTAACGTGGCAGTTGATGGTAAGGCTGAGTGTCGTTAAGGACGCGTTTTTCGCCAAACTGTTGCTGAGGTCTATCCCCTTGCCAGTGACGGAATATAATGTAAGAGTGACAGTGAGTGTAGCTAAGGAGGTGTTTTCCAACACTACTTCAAGCAGATTTTGCATCCACCCTACGTTCTCGCCAGGGCAATTTTCAATTGTGAGAGCAAGTTTTGTTAATGGCGTGCTTTTTGTTAAACCGTCATTCAGACCCTGTGCCCAGTCATCATTCACGCTACTGATTGTGAGACTAAGTTCACTTGTTGCAGTATCCTTCACTTTAGTGAACACTGAAGGTAATAACGAGGACTCATCAATACAGAAATGAAGGCAGGGAGAACAGTCTGATATCAAGTCATGGACAATCACCTTTAAGTTCGCTTTGTGGTTGGCACCTGAAAACCGCTCAATAGCAGCCTTCCCGTCAGTGGTCAATTCTCCCCAAATGTTAAAAATAACGAGGTGTACGCAGTTTTCTATTTTCAGGTAGCTCATAAGACTGCTTGCAACATCATCAGTTACGTTTCCATGAATGTTAAGAGTGAGTCGATACGGTGTGGACTTCACCAAGAGTCTCCCGACAGCTTCTATAACTTCATAGCTCAACTCACCCCAGACGTTTAATGTCTGTTCCAAATTGACACTGTTCTTAGCCAAAACAGGAGTAAGACAAGCGACCTTAGCAGCTGCAATGTTTCCACTGGTATTCGGGTGGAAAGTGCACGACTGCTTTGCTTTTTTTGCTGAAATTATACCTTTGACAACATTCGCCCAGCTGTCAGGGAGTTCACCAAAAAATTTTACTTCCAAAGTATTCAAAGAGTAATTTTGCAAGAAACCTCTTTCTAGGAAGACGATGTCTGATTCACTCACCCTTCCAAAAACAACCAAAGTAAAAGATTTCAAAAAGGTTTGTTCTAAAAGTCCTTCACAAAGGGCTGCAGCTAACGAATCTTGCATGTCTCCAAAAATAGTGATGACAACAGAGGTCAATGATGTGTTGACTAAAACTCTTTTCAAAGCCAGTATTGAAGTGTCACTTAATGAACCATAAAACTTGAGGACAACTGACTTCAATGGTGTATCCGCAGACAATCCTTTTTCAAGAACTCTGGCCCAAGCCTCGCCCCACTCACCAAACAGTTCAAACGTCACGGAGGTCAAGGTGTTGCTTGCAGCCAAACTGTCACCAATAATATTAGCTACGTCACAAGGGACGCTGCGGGAAGTTTTAACAGTAACTGACATTAAAGTCGAGTTTTGAGATAGTCCATCGTAAAAGGCATCTCCGAGAGCTCCTGATGTGGAAACGAACAAACTCTGTAGTTTTGGACAGGATTTCAGGTAATCAAAAGCAGAATTTACGTCTTTTAAATTTAAATCTCCACCATCTTCATCACAACACACAGATAAATGAACAGGATGCCGTAACTGTGAAAAGTTCCGGCAGTCTTTTGCAACCTCAAAAAAACTGGAATAAGAATGGCGGCCTTTTCTGCCCACTTCCACAGTCAGAGGGAAAGGAATGAAGGAAAAAAGAGCCATCGCCACTTCTTCAGCATTTCCACTTTCACTGAAACTTTCAGTAAAAAACGTTCCCTCCTCCTTTTTGCACTTGAGCCAGTCCCAGTTGTCACTCTTCAGCTTCTCACCAATCTGTCTGAAAAGGATACTCGCTTCCTCACCCAGTATACCAGATAGAAACAGAAACACTTGCCGGTATTTTACTACAATATGGTCATGAAAGTGTAACTTGAACTTTTTGAAGATGTTGACCTCTTTCTTCAATAACAGAAATGCCAGGTATCGTGCGGCCAAGTATTCTACAAATGTTTTGTGAAAGAAGTGGTATTCGTGCTGTGGGTTGATCTTTCTAAGACTTGCTTCCTTGAAAACGAGACCTGATATCCGAGCTGCCAGAGCTGGATACATCTTTTCGAATTTTGCAAGTTCTCTTTCACGAAAAGAAAGACGATCTTCTAACAGGCATTTCCAAGCTAACTCTCCCAGTGCAAGTAAACTCTGTTCAAATTTCTTCTCAAGAGCCTCGTCATCCTGGGGAGCTTCCAACTTATTTTTTGCACAGAATCGTCGTAAAATGCATCGAACAATAATCTGATAGAGCTCAGTTCGACCAGATGGAAGTTCTCCGTCGTAGTCTTCAAAAACAACACAGAGAAGGAGCAAATTCAAAGGATTGTTTGGTAAAGCATGAAGGAAAGAGTTTTCCTGAATTGCATTAATGAGCCTCTCTCCGTTTGACAAATGCTCAGGCCCCAAACGACTGAAATGCTTTCTGATGTACTCAAAAGCATCTGTTTCTGTAAATCCTTCGATCTGTAAAAGAATGTCAAAGTCAACACATTTTCGCACTTCTATTCCTCTCTCCTGGCGAGATGTAGCCAAAATATAACAGAACGGAAAAAGTCGTCTTTGGAGCAATCTATCTACGTGATCTCCAGCTCTCTTGGGTAACTCGTCAAGGCCATCCAAAATGATTAAAACGTTCTCTTGGTTATGAATATCCTTCATGTAATCCATTAGCTCTTTCTTCACGTCTTCACAGCCTTCAGGAAAAAGTTGTTCCTTGATGGCTTTTCTTGTGTCTTCCTCAATGTCCCGGCATTTCAGCAGTAAAAGGATATTAAATTCAGGAAAGGAATGACCCCTCGGGAGTTTTCCACTTGCCCAGTCATATGTCATTTTAAGGCAGAAGGTTGTCTTCCCAATTCCCGGACTTCCTTCCACTAGCACCGTGTTATCTTCCCCTTTTCTTAGAGTGTTGAAGATATCGTACATGGCCACTTCATTATTTTCCAGCTGAAAGTCTGTTTTTCGCCGTGAAAGCATTTTCAGCCTTGTGTAAACATCTTCAATGGGTAATTTTAAGGTGTTGTCCCAGAGGAGTGGTTTTAAAAGCGAACGTCTTTTATATTCAGCTTGAAGAATTCTAACAATGTTATCTTGACCTTCAAGAAAACAGTAGTCACAATCAAAATTGTTAAAACTTGTTTTACATACATGTTTAGGGATTTCTACGGAAAAACTAATTACTAAGTCAATGTCAGAATACCTACATTGTAAAATTGTTCTGATCAGTAACTAAAAATAAAGTCCGATTTCCAAAAATGAACACAAACGTCAAACACTGCACGCATGGCACCATGATATGCTAATTTATGGCCATTTATATAGACCACCCGGTTAATACAGAGCACCCGGGTGAATACGGACAACTCCGTTAACATGATCATCTTGCTATTACAAGCACTTTCCCGTGGCATAAACAAAAGCTGAGTCAGTTTCTTTCAAAATTGAAAGTTTCATTTAACAAATCGACGGCAGTTTTCTATGGTCTATACTCTTTTATTAAAAACTGAATCATTGTATAATGCCATTCAAGGGATTTGATTGGCTTAGCGGCCATGGTATATGAGCCATTGTACCATGGCCGAGAAATGGCGGCCATTAAACTGCCTTCTAGTTGTTCTTGCACAGCGAAATCAGTAAGATCTAGCAATATTTCTTGATTGTTTTTAATAAAACAATTATTCCACTTGCGCTTGTTGGATATGAGATGATTATAGCCAACTCGGCGCTACGTGCCTTGTTGGCTATCTATCATCTCATATCCAACGCATCCAACGCGCACTCATGGAATAATTGTTAAATAGACCATAAAATGATGTCACAAAATGTTCAAAACTCAAGTGGAACCACGAGCCGCAGGCGAGTGGTTTCACCGCCAAATTTTGGACATTTCATGGCGTCATTTTATGGTCTATAAGAGCATAGACCATAGAAAACTGCCGTCGATTTGTTTTTTACAATAACATGGAAAAAGTACGAGTGGAATTGGCTATTATTTTCGTTGAGAAAGCGCGCGCGTTATATCTGACGTCATTTTTGTTGCCTGTACTCTTATAGACAATAGCAACGAGCCAATCAGCGCGCGGGGATTTGGACAGTTATTGTAAAATGTTAAATTGACTAATGGCCACTTTTTGGAGTACCTAAGTTAATACGACCATTCAAAGGGTGCAGTGGGTTAAATTAGAAAAGCAAACACAAATACGCCAAAAAAGGCAAAATTGACAGTTAGTTCACAGCTCCAAGGGTGCAGTGTATCTTCCAAATAAAATAAGCCAGTAAAATAAAACAGAGCTAATGCTCAAGTTTATGGTCAGCCCACGAAATAGCATTCTACCAGGTACTTATACCTTCTGTAATTCCAAAATAACTTGCTGTTTAATATTTAAAGTTTTAAAATCCTAGTTGATGAAACCTCAAACTGTTAGCCCCTATAATGAGTATGAAGAGCAAACCCACCACTTTTCTTATTGAAGTGGTAGTGGAACTACATATGCCAAGTTCTCTTTTGCTTTTGAGTGCCAGATGCTTTTTAAGATGACAAATAAGCATCCAGCTTCACTGTACTACTTTCAGACAACAGTGAATGAATCCAGCCAATTAAATGAACTTTCAGGGCATGCGGAGCAGGGTTTGAAGTGGAAGGGGCGGGTGGCTAAAGTGAACGCATTTGCATGAAACAACTAGGGGGGTCCGCGGGTATGCTATCCAGAAAAAAAATTTACACTAAGTCTTCTGAAATGGCTAGAAATGCATCTAACACTGTCAGTACTGACGTAAATTTTTAATTGTATCAATTAAAATGTTTTCTTTTCTTTGTAGTAACGAGTCAGTACTTCAGTCTGGCCCTTACATTTGAGCAACACAAAGGCGATTAAGATAGGTGAATGAATGGATGGATGGATGAATGAATGGATGGGTGGGTGGATGGATGAATCAATGAATGAATGAATACCCAGTTTCCTTTTTACGTTACTGTAAATCATGTGTTTCTTTGTTCGTTATGACAGCGACACTGAATGATCCAGGATATTCATATCATAGCTTTACATAACTCTCTGATTTAAATGTTTACGGCAATAAACAGCTCAGTTTCATATATGAATGCCTTTGTGCAAAAACTCCCTTGTCAGGTGAGGCATTTTTGTGAGACACCAATCCAAGAGCAAATGAAAATAGAAACAACAGCTGGAATACCATTATTTCACGGTCGCAAAATCTAATCGTCCATTCGGCAACAAACCTAACGACAAACTGTCTGAAACTGTTGGGCTTGTCGGAGAAAACCTTCCAAAATAAGTTTGATCGAAACGGGCAAATCAAAACACTGCAGAGCTTTTTCTGAGAGGTCACTACGTCACTCATAAAATACTTAACGATATGTAATGTATAAAATTGTTTCTGTAAGTGATGGATATGGTTAAACAAATAAAATGAAATTTCTTTTTAACCATCCAAAAAGTGGGGTTAAGGGGAAAGGGGGGGGGGGGAATCCCACTCCCTCTGCAGTCCCTGACTTTGCAATTTTACAAAACTCATTCACATTTTCGTCTGATAGCGAAACAAATGACATATTGTAAAATGTTCTTAACCATAGATTATTAAAATTATATGCAACCAAGTCCCTTTTTAACTTTCCATACAGTATCTGAAAGCCTTTTTAGCATACCTTTAAAACCAAGAGATACAGGTCTTGGTGGCTTGGAAGTCTGAGCAGCATTGGAACAGGATCTTTTGCCCTTTGCTTGTGAGTCCATCCCCAAAGGCCCTGGAAAGGAAATAAGGAGAAAAATGATTGGGTCACTACTACTGTCACTCTCTATCATTCTGCCACTATAAGATAAGGGCTTGACAAATTAAAAATAACAATGATTTGAAAAAAAAAACCAAAAGAAAAAAAAAGTATATTAAGAACTATTTCAATATCCAGAGCCTAGTTGTTCAAAGCCCGTCTGAGTTAAAGTGAACTTTTAGTCCAGTCTAATTACTAATCAATTAAGGTTCTTCCAAAACATGTTAGTCCCTTAGTTTTGTTGTGAGACATTTCTTTACAATTTTTTAGCTTCTCAAACATTTTAAACAAGCGGAATGAAAAGCTCAGTTAACTTTTAATATGGGATTACCAGTTATTAATCGGCTTTTGAACAACCGGACCCAGTCACTTATAAGTAATCCAGTAAATTCTTTGCTGATGTTTCAACATGACCTTCAAACAGCAGCTAAGATATCCTAGAGTCAAGTGAATTTTGTATTTCTCCAAAGTGCTATATGCCTTTCAGTTGATTTTGATGTGCATGTCAGCCTTCTCTTCCCATTCCTCAAGTCAGACTGTGGTGTTCTAAAATCCAACTCATTGTGTATCCATTAGCCCAATATTAGGCAGCTTGTAAAAGTGAAATGTCTTAGTTCTTTGTAGTACTAATTAATGGCAAAATGAAATATCCACTGATCCTGCCTAATTAAGGTGAAACATTTACACCAAGAATTAACAATACGGTGTTCACCTTACTTTGTGCTTAAATTAGCAAGTTAAAATTCATATTTTTTTAATAAACTCAGCATGAAAAAAGTTCTCCTGAGATGACACACAACTACTGTAAAATGGAAAATTACTTTTTAAACGATCAGTCAATGTCCTCTGTCGCTTTGGAAGTTGAGTTGCATGTGAAGTTAACTTTTTACCATTTCCTGAGTTTCGTCTCTTGGAAGAACCTGCAACAGGAAATATTGAGTGGATTAGAAAAGTAGAAACGTGAAGAAACACAATCTATGACCCAAATTTGGTCAACAATATCACTGTGCCATGAGCAATGATATGAGAGGAAACATTTCAATCTAACCGTTTCCAACAACCGTTCAGCTGACAATAAACAGGTACATTCTGAACTGGCTGTTTCAATAAATTACAGTGTATAACTTAGCATGATTAAAATATCTGAATTATAGCAAAAGAGTCAGCAGTATTAATAAGTGTAAAATACCGTGTACATATATTTTTGCAGACCAGCTTTCTTAAAGGCCAAGTAATACAGGCAACATTAACTGTTGCCTGTATTACTACAGGCCCTAATAAAGCTTGGGTGACCTTTTAACCCCACTCATCATGCTAACTGCTTGTTAAAACAATTGAACAGCTGATAGTATAATCAACCTAAATGGCTTTTCAGATCGCGTTTTTGTTGTTTTAGCTCAATCAGATCAACAGGAATTTTTGCATGTGGCCTCGAATTCCTCAGGAAATGTTAGTCTAATGTTTTATCAACCACTTTGCTTTTCGATTTGTGATAAAAACAGAAATCTTGCCTGTAATCATAGGATTTTATTGCAAATGAAGTGCAAAGCAATGAATAAAAAACATTGACGAAACATTTCCTGAAGGAATTCAAGGCCTCATTGTGTGATTTTGGGGTTCATTGACATGTTTATTATCTGCAAAACAGCCTTAAGTGTTCAGCAACCAAATTGTGTAGACTGGTGTAGTTCACATTTTAATGGCGGCTTTGGGGGTTCATCCAAAATCTCAATCCTATCCTCATTAATAGTAGACTGGCTGAACTCCACCAGTATATCCTTGTCAGTTGGAGGCACAGCATCAAAACTAACTGAAATTGGGACCTGAGTGATCTCTAAATCTTCAAAGGCTCAAGTTATCGGGGATCAGTTGCACCCAAGAGAACCAACAATTGGTTTGAGTTTGCTGGAGTTTTGAGTTATTGAGATTTTGAGAAATTGGGGGTAAACTTATCATGTTTGAGTGAAGCAAATCCAAAAAAGAACCTCTCAGGTTTGAAAGACAGGTTTGCATTGTATTGCTGTATGTTTAGGTTTTTTTTGTTTGCTGTAGCTAAATGTAATTTAGGCAAGGTTAGGCTCAAGCCAATGCAGTCAGAAGTCTTGTTTGTGGCAGTGCGAGATCTTCGGGGTGGTCCATAGGTCCCGGCAGGGCAGGTTCATGTTTCACAATATATTTAGCTCGCAATTTTGCTGATCATTGTGGATCATTTGGGTTGCGGTGAATTGTTGTGGATTCTTGCCCCTCTCAGCTCCCACCCTTATTTTGGCTTAGGGGATTCCAGGTAAGTATTGTTTGTATTGAATTTTTCAGTGTGACGGGTGATTGCAGGGTTGCCATGGATACCTCTTGGCATGCCTCAATCATGTGAGGCCCCCACTGACTTTCCAGGCAGCAGTTTCCTAAGCTCATCGATTGGCGATGAGTTTAAATTTGTTTTGTTTTCCTTTTTTCAATGTTCGATAATAGGTAGTTTGGCCTGCCACCTACCTTCTGTTCCACTTGTCAGATGAGTTTGAGAGGCTGTAGGGAAAGGAAGCTGACTGTAACCTGCTACTGAGGACTGACTTCCACCAGAAAAACCTTCAGAGGGGAATAAACAAATCTTTTTGTAATATTAGAAGAACAATACATCAACTTACAGTGATTTCAGTAAAGAACAATAATTCTTACTGCGGAGACAGCAGTCTGCAATATTTAAATCAATGCAGGAGCAAAAGGTCATAAACAGGTATAACTGATAGCTTCTTTGTGTTTCCCACCTACCTTCAATTCCACTTGTCAGATGAGTTTGAGTTTGAGAGGCTGCAGGGAAAGGAAGCTGACTGTAACCTGCTACTGAAGACTTACTTCCAACAGAGAAACCTTCAGAGGAGAAAATTACAATAACCAAAAATTAAATACACAACATAGCATCTCAGGAGTTCAAGTTGCAAACGTTTGAGATCTGAGTTGCTACTTCCAAAATCCAACATCCTGAAGTCATTTAATATGATATTAGGATTGTTAAAATTTGACATCAGTGAGTTGTGAGAATGTAACATCTGAATTGCAAAAATCTAACATTCAAGTGCAATTCTCCTAGGCCCTCATACATGTACATGTAATTACGTCTATCTTTGAGTTTGTGCCTCATCAGGAGTTCCAAACACACAACACAATAATAGCATAAGGCCGCAGTTCATCAGTTTCTCATTTTTGGAACCCCTTCTAAGGCACTCACCCTGCGATGCTCTGTCTTTTTTTTCTCTCAGCAAAAATATTAGGGGGACTGTTATCAAAATGAGACGGCAGTTACCATCAAATTTTTGAAGAGTAAGCAAGCATGAAATAATTTTTATGAAAGTAACATTTTTCTTTTGTTTCTTGAAATGTAATTTATATTATTGTGGTGAAAAAAATGTTTCAGATCAATCTTCATCCATCTTCAGTACAAAAAGTAACCGAGCGGGAGGTCTGTATGGGAGAATCTTGACTGAGGTCGCCAGTACAGACCGAATGCAGTGAGGTCTGTACCAGCGACCGAGGTCAAGATTCTCCCATACAGACGCGGGCTCAAGCATTTAGCTGGCTTACTTCTGTCACTAGTCTCCAGTCCAAACGGGACAAAAATAACTGTTCAAAGCACAGCTCTGTACAAACTTTGTCAATGAATGAAGACAAAATAACCGTTGTTTTCCTACAGGCTCAATGAAAATTTTCTTAAATGCGACCAAAAGTGCGACAACTTTTAATGCCTGTCTGTGCCGCGATTGCTCAGCGATCAGATCTCATTCAGCCTTGCGATCTTTGACTGATCGCCACAGAAAACGTTAATGTTGAATGTGCAGCCTTCAAACTTGGCAATATGTGCTCCGGCAAAAATTGCCTGAGGTTGGATTTGTTGGACTGTGAAGACATTTTGCTGAGTTGTAGTGGAGGCACTGACTTGGTTTTCTTCGAACTGAGCGGATGTATCTGGTCCAGGATTCAGGACATTTCTCGCTGTCGCTTGAGAGATGCTGAATGGTAGCTGTCGAGGCTTTTCAAATTTTTATGACCGCTTAGTTGTGCAAAGAAATTTGGCTGAACGCCTGCTTCGAGGAGTCGTCCAACACTGGTCTTCCTAACGGAATGATTTGAAACCTTCTTCTTGTTTGTTTCATCGAGTTTGGCTGACGCAAGGGCGTCTTTGAGGAACTTGCCAATTTCATTCTTTCCGAGGGGCCTATCCAGATACCATACTTTCTCACTTGGTTTTCGTCGGTGATTTATGGCGAGATAAAAAGGAGCATCTGGATCTAACATGGCTTCGGAACGATGGCTTCAAAACGCTTTGTAAAATTCAACGGAGCATCTTGACTCAGTTGTTTTAGCTTGCATACGCTTTCAGTTCAAAGGCTTTTTGATGGCCACCATCTTGTCCGGTGCGTGTTTTGCTGCCTCTTTCTGACTTCCACACAAGGTATTCAGAATCGGTTTCTGGATCATTGGCCAAGCCTACATCACCCCCAACACAGTTTACAACTCTCCTATCTAGACCTCCAGCTCAAATGGAGGGAAAGAAACCACCATAAAGCCCTTTGTAATGATTTAGGATCCTGAACACCGAACTGGCCATTTTCAAAAAGTGCATCTTCTTCAGCTTCAGTTAGCCCTCTTGTAGCATTTGGACGGTTTCCTTTTCCTCGGCGAACCAGGTTCTTTTGTTTGGCAGCAAGAACCTCTCTGGACTTGAAGAACTCGTTATCCTTAAGAATGTTGATTAGACTTCCTTTTTCATGCAAGTGGCGTTGAAAACTTCGCTGGAAGCCGCTCAATGTACACGGTTCGTACTCGGTGCCATCATGTTTACGAACGGAGATAAAAAATTTAGACAAAAGAAGGTTGAGCTCATTGGCAGGTATGTTTTCAATTGCTCTAGACTCTTTCATTGACTCACAAAATTTCTTCCTTACGTTTAAGTCGCTCTTAGTCTTGTATTGAGTGTTTTTGGATTTTTGCACTTGCAAAAACTTCTCAATTTCGACTTCATCTTTGCTCGTAGCTTTCTCGGCTGGACTCAAATTTGCCATGTTTGCTCATTCTCTTTACCTGCTTCCACGTTCAGGGCTACTGGTTCTTCCATTTAGTACTGCGTTAACAGGAACAAGCCAATTTTTTTTCTTTTTTTGTTTGTAACGTTTTGAGGACAAATGTTACAATAAGATCGGTCTAGATGCCGGTCTAGATGGGAAAATCTAGACCGCCGTCAATATCGATTTTAGCCAATCAAGTTCTTGAATTTGAACGTTTCCAGTCCTTTTGAGACACGGCCATATAATAAAGTACAGTATAGCTTAAGTTAAAACATGACAATAAATATAGAGCAAACAACCAATTACAACATGACAAGAAATTATAAATTAAAGTAAAAATATAGCTAATTTTGGCGTGACGATGACAAAGGAACAACAAAAAATACATACCGAGTAGACAAACAAAACTAAATAGCTGTTATAAAAGCGATTTAGTTTTGTTAGCCTATTCAGTATGTATTTCCTGTTCAGTTCCTTTGTCATTAATAATAATTATTGTTAATTAATCACTATATTTTCACTTTTCTTGAAAACCAAAAATTAATGTCAGTCCATATTAACTTCCTCTACCTGTTTTGGGTCGCAGGCTGACATAGTGATGTTCATGCAGGTGTCCCAACACAAGCTGGCTGCTGCTGCTAACATCATGTTCTGGGTGGATAGTTAAGTCATGTGACAGACTGCTGATCACGTGAATGCATGTTTTAAAGCAGTTTGCTGCAGCATGGAGAATGACGTGGTCACCCCATGTCCCATCTGCTGCCATGTTTCTAAGGTAATCAGGCCAAGACTGATGTCCATGTACAAAGTTAAACAGTTCTGTCCCATCTTGCTGCAAGAGAAGAACATAACATCCAATGATCAACTGGAGGGTAAAGATTTTCACTAAATTGGCCAGTGCATCGATCCGCAACAAACCAAATTAAGCCAATAAATAATTATGCATTCAGTTGTTAATGAATAACTGAAGCATCGGATACAATGCAAATTCAGAACTTTGCTTGAAAGCGTAGTTTCTTCACTGTGAACCTTCCCAATTTCCACTGTTTAAACTGTCGAGTACTACTTAGAAGTTATTATTTCGATTTACCGCTTGGAAAACGTTTGTTTTCTTTCTCAAAACGGCAGTTCAGAGTCTTAAATTTATACATGTGGCCGCCATTGAACGAAAATAACCTTTAAATGATGATTTGCTTTGACGCCACACAGGTAGAGATGAGTGGGTCCCCTCCCTGGTGATATATGCTCCGGTAATGGATTTTGATTGGGCCGGTTTTGTTGAAGACAATCAGAACAATAGATCCCTTCTAAAAGAGGGCAGAATTTAATGTAGGTTAAATGAATAAATCAAATGATGATTTGACCTCACACAGAAAGGGATGAGTGGGTCCCCTCTCTCGTGATATGTGCCTAAATAATAGTTTTTGATCGGGCCGCTTCTGTTGAAGACAACCAGAACAAAACATCCTTACTAGGAGAGGACAGAGTTAAATGCATAAATTAATGTGCAAATTTGTGGCTGAAGGAAAAAAAAAGGATACCCAACCCAAACCTAGACACGGCCTGCCCTGCGGGCATTACGTGCAACAAGGCAACAAGACATACGCAGCTTTAACAGATTTTGCAAATGTTACATGTACATGTTGGCAAATTGTTGTCAGTGATAGTTGTCATTAAAAAAGTAATTCCCGCCTACCTTCTGTTCCACTTGTCAGATGAGTTTGTGAGGCTGCAGGGAAAGGAAGCTGACTGTAACCTGCTACTGAAGACTGACTTCCGCCAGAAAAACCTTCAGAGGGGAAATTGTAATAAGCAAAATTATACAACATAGTTCTTTCATTTTCAGAGTGGATGTACAATGAGACAGCAGCATGCAATTGCAATTGGAAATTAGAAGCCTGAAAAAAATTCAGGCTTCAACAGCCATCCTGTTGAAGCCAAATTTCAGGCTTCTAATTTCCAATTGCATAAATTGGAAAATTCAATGCGATGATCACTTCTCACTTTCATTGTACATCATATTAATATCATGGCATTTCAGAGTGTAAGTCAGAGAACTGGAGGTACACCAGGGAAAGTATAATTTTGTTTCTCTTCAGGTTCCAGTATCTACAAGCACATTTTCCTAACGGTTCTTCATGTTTCTTATACTACTAGTTGAGAGAATTTGTTAAGATATCAAGTCATTTTTCTTAGTTGATCAGTCCATTCATTCTCATGACTTATTAGTTTTATCAAATAGTGGAAACTATAGGAGAAATGAGAAGCTGAATTTTAATTTGCAGATGATACCTAATAGCTTTATTGGTAATTGTTACGTGGGATGTCCTGAGGGCAGACAGCGTCAAGTTTTCGGTCAGGCATGTTATTTTTTCTTCATGGTGGTCACAAAATGTAATGAATAAATTAATTAAACCTGATATTAAACCCTGTTCTCAAAGAGGGAATATTTTTGTCCTCTATTGTTGTCTTTGTCTTCATCAAGAATGGCCCAATCAGAACCATTACATGGATAAGGAGGAAGGGGATCAACTCGTCCATATCTGTGTGACAGCACAAAGCCATTAATCAGTGGAAGGCTTCTTTCACTGACATTGGCAGCCATATTGTTTACATGTTTTAGACTCGGATATGCAGTTTTCAAAAAGAAATTCAACCTTTTGAAGTGGAAAATCAAAAAAATAACTTCTACGGACTAGTTGACCGTTTAAACTGTAGAAATTATAGAGTTCCTGGCGAGGAAATCACACTTTGTTTGACAGAGAACCACAATTGGGGGAGAAAAGGTCATTCAGATAAGCTTAGACACTCATCACATCATTTTGTCAAACTGATGCCAACACTACTTGCAATCCACTCCACCAAAAAATTAAAGGTTTCAGTATCAATTTTTATTAAATGTTTTCATTGAGGAAAGCTTTTTGTCTGTTTTTCTTTCTGATATTTTAAGAAACAAGAAGCTGTTATCAGCTTATACTCAGGCCATATTTGACTGCGTGGTGCGAAGCCTACAAACTTTTAGCAGTTATAACCTCCAGCATCCCTAAATCCCCACAAATTGATAGATACAGAGATATAGTGAGGCAATAAGTAACCACCAGATAGAATTGCATTACTTGCAGTCAGAATGAAATACAGGGAAAATGAGATTTGTCATACTGATGCTTTTTGAAAACCCTGGGCTTTAATCCTTACGTTTCTGTTAAAGTTAATAAAATCTAGGGGTGTACACTGTAAGTTCTATCACTGTTGTAGATTGAATGGCCAGAACTAGAGTAAAATGATCAGAAAGTGAAACGCAGTGTGTTTACGTAATAACACGGTCACGCAGGACAGTTTATACCTCGATTGGTATTTGTCGCCTGTTTCTTGCAGCTGACAATATAGATCGCTTTCTTTGCCACCCAACATGCCATCATTGCCATCACCTTTTTGTTCTAAAGACTCCAGAACCCTCTCTGTGCAAAGGGCAACAGTTCGCGAAGGCTTCATAGCCGATGCCACTTTGATTCGAAAGAACAGTGACTCCCAGAATACATTGGGGAAAGGGAGGGGGAGCAAGGGAAGCACGAAAACATTAGGGAGTTCTGGGCCCTCCCCTCCCCTTCCCCAATTACATTGGCAATGCACGTTACGTTGTGAAGGCCACATTCAAGTGTTCCATGCTTTCACTGGCATTGTATTAAAACGCATACTTTTGCAAGCGTTTTCTGTCATCAGTCTGGATATTTACAGGTTTGGACAGAAATGATTGTAAGTAATCATTAAGAATTTCCGAGATACTTCTTTCTAGGAATGCTTAAGTCTTACTTTTAGTCGTTTGTCTTGCATCCGCCGTCTTGCATGTGACACATCATTTGGTCATATACAAGGTCTCGTGCGTTATCTCTTGGCCATTCGCAAAGCAAAAAAAGGAGAAAAGAAAAGAGAATGCGACTGAGAACTTAACTCGTGGCCTCACGGCCCGAGTAAAAAGGACAATTTGAAATTGTAGACTCACATAACCGGAATAAAACAAGAGTCAGGCCTCGGTTACATTACATTATTGTAAAAAAAAATTCCAGTATGACGACAAGTAGTGTAATGCAAGGATATGGAAACAACATAATGCCATCTTTGTGACTCAAACTATACCATTAGCTCAATCGGGATGGGAGGATACGTTTCCATCTGCACTTAGTGCTAAACATGCACCAACTACTCCCACAAAATCACCCATAGGAGTCTTGTTTTGAAAAAGTGATTCCCGCCTACATTCTGCTCTAGTCATCAGATGAGTTTGAGAGGCTGCAAGGAAAGGAAGCTGACTGTAACCTATAGTTTTCCTAACTTGATTGTTTTAAATCCAAACATGGTGATAGATAAAATAAAAAATTTAGTGAACTATGAATTCAGAAAAAAAAACAATTTCTTAAGATTACTTTTTGATTTTTCCTGCAAGTAAATTATAGGCTGTATTGTCAAAAGGATGGAAGTAATAGAGTTGCAAGTGGAAAGAAGCTCAATTTAGCACCTCAAGTTGCTAGACATAAACTGTACCAACTCAGCAAATAACTACATGTTTCCACTGGACCCAATTTGAGGCCAACAACATACCAAAATGCTACATCGCATAATATCAGAAGCATTGTTAATTAACCGCCAATTTTTCCAGGTAAGGTTGCTTATAACTCACAACTGATAAATAGAGAGAAATCTTTTTTGTTTTCGATATTTTTGAGATATTACCTTTGCCAACCAAAAAATCCTTTACATAATCCCAGTGGCAGGCCAAATATGAAATTCAGTGACTTTTCACTGACATTTGCAGGATAACACTACTATTTATGAGGACCCCGTTAATCGATTCTTAAGATGTAAGAAACCGAGTAAGCTCATATACCAGAAACTTGTGGCTTGTAAGCAGGGCTCTCCAACCAAGAGTCAGGGAAAGTGGTTGACAGACTGTGGTTTGGTAACCGCCTTTACTGTGGACTGGAGGGCAGTCTATAAGCTAGCTTTCCAATGCACAAGAATCAGCAGTTTAATCGTTTTTCAGTTTAAGCTTCTACACAGAAGAATCGCAACAAATGATTTTTTTATTTAAAATAGGTTGGCACGAAAAACGACCATTGCAGCTTTTGCCAAACTGAGACAGAAAGTCTTATTCACCTTTTCGGGTCTCGACAAAACGCTGACCTCCGGAACAGCTGACCCCCTACTGACCCCCTCAAAAAATCCCAGCGAAAAACAGAAAAAATGTGAAATTAAAGTTATAAAGTTAACCTGCAAGATGAAACAGCGCAAATGACAAGTGAGTTACCACTCAATTTAACGTTTGACTGTTGACTGGTGTCACAAAACAACATCTGGAAACAATTCCCATGGTAAAATACAGCAGAAATAGATTTCAGGTCCCGCTCTGGTTTGCTATTCCCGCGCTGACGGATTCCCTCGCTGGCAATGTCGGTTGAGTAGTGATGTTTATTTTGATTTATTTATTTATTTTTTAAAATTGCTCTTTAATTCCGACGACACAAATACAGGAAGCATTTAATTTTACAGCCCTCATTTTGCTACTTTTTTAGGGAACTAAGTCATCTCACTGCTGCAAATGGAAATCGAGAGATAGCCCTGAGCATGCAAGGCTGCTGTTTACCTTTTCTTTCTTTGCATTTTCCTGTTATTTAGCGTTTACATATACACATTTGTGGTCAAACGACGCATAAACTAAAAGTATTACAAATGGCTTATAACAAAAAACCTCACAAAATTACCCGACGCATTTTCCTGAAATCATGTGTTACAGCTAGTCTATAACCCCTTTCCCGTACTGACGGATTGTTTGACCTTGTTGTACTTTTGCCCGACTGCCACAGTTTGCCTGGCCTCCTTGTAATGCAATTAAGAAAAGAAAAACAATTCGCTCCTGTCAGAGAATTGACTTTCGAACATGTTTTGATCATCGGCTTTTGAAGCTTACTCAAGTTTTTTAAAAAGTTACCTAGTGGAACTGGGAGTTTTTTTTTTTTTCGAACAGACGCTCGATTCTTTGTTTGATAAATTCAAAAATCTTCTATCTAGCGGCGATTTTGGCAACTTGAATGGTTGTCAACTTCATGATGATGAAGCCCTTTCAAACTATTTTGGTCACAACGAGAACTGGGTGCATCGGAACGTTGGTTTATGGTGAGAAACAGGTATATCCATTCCTCATGATTTGTGTTGCATTCCGTAATCCTGGAAATTTCAGGTTGGTTTATAACTTTAATTTAACATTTTTTGTTTTTCCCCGAGATTTTGATGGGGTCAGTGAGGGGGTCAGTTGGGGGTCAGCTGTCCCGGGGGTCAGCGTTTTGTCGAAACCCCACCTTTTCTGGTTCTGCCGCAAAACTACTGCTTTTTGGCAAGTTTTTAGGAATAATTTGATCCATGCAAGAAAAACTTGTGGAAGAAGATTTCACCCTCTCCCCTGCAATGGTACTGGGAATGCAGCCAGACACGTTAACCTTTAAAGAACAACTGAACTTTGAATTTCTGGTAGCCACGTTCTTTATATGGCACTGTAAAGTTCGGAAGACGTATCCAACAATAGATTATTTCACGCGCTTCTTGGCCTACTTTAAAAAGTGATAGCAACATGTACTGAATTTGCAGGAGGTCGGAGGCAAGGACCCCGGCCGTTCTTTTTATTTATCTATTTACTTACCGTATTTATTCATTTTATTAATTAATTAATTAATTTTTTTTGTCAATTGCCTGTCATGTCCGCATATCGTTTTTCTAATCTTTGTCTTTTTTTTAATAAACAAGACGCTGTGGGAGCGTTTACTTGGGCGCCGTTGTATTAGGAGTATCTGAGCACGTACGTTAGTTCAGTCTTTGGTGACAGGTGAACGATAAAAGATTTGCTGAGAGTCTAAGGCATCACATTTGCGATAAACGTGATGTAGTTCGAACAAAAATGTCACGCAAACAAAATAAAACATTACTCTCTTTAATACTAAACACGTCGGATTTTGTAACCATGAGGTGCGTCTAAGATAATGATGGATTTTGGCGACAAAGGAGTATTTCCAGTTCCAGTGGTAATGATGAATTTTGGCGACAGAGGGGTATTTGTTCGAATACCTTTCCACCCTGATAACCTTTTTTTTCTGGGCTTTCTATGAGAGATGTTCCAGCTTTTTCACTGGTAACAGCGCACGATCGCAAAATGTCACGCAGAACGTGCAATATGACACGCGTGCGAAAAGACATGCGTTCTATATGGGATGCGTGCGGATAAGACAAACCTCACAGAACATCCGATTTACAGAAAGTTAACTCAACGAATCTATTTCATGATCACTGGAATAGGACAGAACTTTAATGACAAAATCAAAGCACTCTGTGAGTGACCAAAGAATGAACTATTTCAAATTATGTCTACAGTTATTTGTTTATTAAACACGCAAAAAAGAAAATAAACTTCACTCGCACTGGAAGACAACGCAAAGGTCGAAGTGTATGTTCATTCTTTTAGTGGTTTTGCGTGATTGCCAATGGACAAAATATCATGACACAAAAGAGAGTGTTTCCAGGATTTAAAAGGGCTTTAAATGAAAGAAGCTGGGTTTATAAAGTGGAAAGACACTGCAGCTCCCGTGGCGATTGAATAACAAGTAGAAACCGTCCAGTTTTCCTTCCAAGAACCGCTGAAAATATTTTCTTTCTGGATGAAACTTGATACATGTGAACGATTTTGGTTGCCTAGCACGTGACCGATTTCTTCCGGTGTTTTCAGCGTGGCAATTCCTTTCTGCATCCAAACGACAGCTTCTTTCAACGTTTTGTAACATTGGAAGGGGCTTTCAGTTTTGCTAAAGCCCGGGTGCTAAAGTTGCTATTTTGGCTTTATCCAATGTAAAAATAAAAATGCGTTTAGCGTTGCGGTACTCAGTTGTTGTAGGTATGAATATGCAAATTTTCGGCGTTTACATTTGTTCCAATGAATTGATCTTATCGCTAACAGTCGACTCCGAAGGAAAGATTTTTTTTTTCAGATTCTACGTTTAGCGTCTCAATTTGGCGTGCCCGTGTGTTCACCTTTTTCCCTGTTTTCCCGTGAGGATCACATTTTGGTTTTATCCAAGTGAACGTAAATAAAGAAATTAATTCGTCAAGCGTTGATTGTTACTGTGCATTAGCAAACTTTCAGTGTTTACATTTGTTCTGGTGAATAGATCTTATATCGCTCACACTGGACCCCGAATGAAATTTATTTTCGAAGCTTTAGTTTTAGTTTCCTACTTTACCCTAAGCCTTTCACCCACAGAATGGTCTTGAATCTTTAAAGTTAATTGCACATTTTCTTTTCTATATTGCGGCCAGAGAAATGAAATGTTTTGCTCGGCTGTATGTAAATTCAGTGTTTACGTCCTGATCTTATCGATTACGTTTGACACCGAAATGGGGATTTATCGAGAAGAGCCAAAAGAGCGTCTGAGGTTAACTGAAGTTGAACTTTTGGAAAATATGCGTCCTGAAAGGAAAGTTGCCCCTTAGTTTCGTTCAATGGAAGGAGTTAGCAGACAACACACATACTAACTGTTTTCTTTTAAGAATACGATATTCGTTGTGTTAATTTTACGTCCTTGTTTTTTGTCCCGTAATGGTGGCTTATAATGAATACATGCAGACTCGCAGACTCGGCCAACATGTAGCGCACGCGCAGTAGATCTCTGCAATTTGGCGTATACGAAGAAATCCTATTTTATAACTTGGTGCTCCGCCCAAGTAATAAATTTTTTTTTTCAACGGTAGCTGTAGCAGTAGTGGCAATGTAAGGAGCTGTAGACATAGTTTAAGTAGTAACAAGATGTTGCTTTAAGTGTAGTAAGCGTAAGATTTGTAAGTGTAAGTGCTGGAATTAAATAATAATAATAATCCCTTTAATCCTTACGTTTTCACCTTTCATTTAGAGACAGAAACCATTTGTACGGTCCTAATATGTATGTGACGCCGGGTCAATAACGGATCGCAATTTTCGGTATGATCTAGACCCGGGGGGGGGGGGGGTACTCCCTTATGTGACCTTAACAGGGACGTGCGGCACGATAGGGTATGGTTTTCAGGATGTTTTGTCTTGAACGGGGTATCTATTTCATCACTTTCTGTCTTAAACAGGGTATCCCTACATGGCCTAATGGCTTAAACAGATTGTGATTGCCAAATTATGCATTAAAATACAGTAAGAAACTAGACGTGTATTCTTATTTCATTCTAGTCTTAAACAGTGTGTGATTTTGGGTTAAATGTCTCAGAAAGGGCCTGAAAATTTTGAATTCTGTCTTAAATGGGATAGGGAAATCAGAGAATTGTGTCTTAAAGAGGGTCAGGGTTTGAACCCCTGGGCCGCACCTCCCTACCCAAGCATCTGTTGGGTACCCCCCCCCCCAGGATCTAGAGTAACGTTACGCATCACGCATACGTTTATATCCTTGTACATTTTTCGATGTTTCCCTGTTTATATTTTTAAATGAAATTCAGGGGAAAGCATTAATTTTGTCATCACCTTTCATTTGAAGACAGAAACCGTTTCTACACTGATTGTTTTTCTATAGTAAACGTGAGACATCTTTATCTATCTTGGCCCGTGAGGTCATAGACTGATTTAGCTGCCAAATTTTCGGTTAAACAAAACTAACCTTGAGGCACTCAGGTTAGCCTAAAAAACACTCCGGTTAGCCTAAAGAGCACTTCAGTTAGCCTAAATAGCACTTAGGTTAGCTAAAATAGCTCCGCGGTTAGCTTAACGGTTAGCAGATTATGTTGGGGTTGTTCATGCCTTGCATGTTCTGTCTATGCTTTGCACGTCTGGCTTGCATATTGTAAACACACCTCACGGCCCGAAAACAAAGAAGACAAAGAACGCAACCGAGAATGCGAAGAATTTGATAACACGACAGAAAACGTAACTTGTGCCAGCCGAGTACAAAAAACGAGACCGAGAGCAATAACTCGTGGCCCAAAGTCTTATCTCTCGACCCATCGCGACCCCAAAAAGAAAAAAGAATTTGATAATGCTACCGAAACCTTAACTCGGTCCGCCTCACGGCCCGAGTAATAAGTATTGTTGAAAATGTAAGCAAAAGTATTGTAAGTATTGTATTTATTGTAAGTGGTCTATTATCAAGTACCTTGCACCTTGTATTGGCTCGTTTGTGATTGTACGAACAATGCGTTACTTGAATGTGTAATTAGATAAGCAAGTGTTTACTGTACGCTCAAAAAGTTTAGAGCGGTTAGACGCAAGTGTTATACTACTCTTAAAGTAAGCATGTTACTCAATTTTTATTAAGCTCAAGTGATTTAGAAATTACTGTTGTAAAAGTAGTTTATTGCGTCAAAGAAATAAACAGTTTGTGTAAAAAAAAAAAAAGACTTTTCACTGACATTAAAAGAAATGTGTTTCCCTGACTATTCCCGAACCGTGGCAACCCTGAGGATGTTATTTTGGCCACATGTCTTTCTTAACCCTTTGACCCATGAAGACGCCTATAGGCACGCCCTTATATATGGTGTACATTTTGCTCTAAAACAAGGGGCCAAAGGCACTTTCTAGGCCCCAGGCCTCCTCTACTATTGCAAGAAACAACGTGATTCAAAATGGCGTCTATATTAGCTAGATTTCTCTAGTTTTCAGGGGGAAATTTTCAATTCTTTTCAAAGCATTGTTAACAGATGTCATCTGGTGATTTAAAAATGGCATCCTTCTACTCAGACATGGAGGAAATTCATTGAATTGTGATGGAAAGACCAGACATTAGCAATGTTTCGTAGGAGTACAGTTTCGAGTACGAAACCGCCGATTATTCTTCCCCAGAAGAGACCGAAAATGTGAATATTGTCGAAGCATCAAGAGAGTAGCATCTCATGCACGTGCAAATTGTGATGGACAAACATCGAGATGGAACCCAGCTCGGCAACAACGCTGTAGAAATGAAGGGAAGACTCTAAACCTGAATCAGAGCGGTTTGGATTTTTTATACAATACGGAATAACCACAATTTTCAGGCCCCAACCATGGACCGACTCATGCCTTTGATGTCGATATCAGTCTGGCCATATTTTTTGACAAGCTGTTTTCAGATGAAGTGTGATCCAAGAAAGGGTGTCTCGAAAACGAAGACCCTAAGACCCTAGGACCCCGAAAACTCGAAAACAAAGACCCCCAAAATTTCCAAGTGTAAGTACAAAAAAAATAAAATAACATAAAAATACATTAATTTATACCTCAAGTGAAATTTAATTCCTTCCTGTGGTCCTACCATGGTTATCCGCCATCTTGAGCTGAGCAGCCGCGTTTCTTGGAATACTGACCGGAAGTGTGTTTCCCGCTCCACTGGACCGGAAGCGCGTTTCCGAATGTCTCAGTTGCGCTGCTGGGTTTTTATTTAATTACCAACTACAAAGAAACGAGTTTTAAATTCCTCCTTCTGGGAAAAAATGGCGTCGAAAACCGTAATAAGGCCTATTTTACAGGGAGGCTGATGAATTTTGTTAAAAATAGGAATCGACACTCGGGATTGAGCTTCAAAATCATTACAGCAACTTTCATAGTAGAAAGCCTTGGCCTCATTTCTTTTGCTCTCACGATCGCGTGGTTGTAGTTCCGAGAAGGAGGGATTTAACACTCGTTTCTTTTGCTTGTTGGTTATTAAATAAAAACCCAGCAGCGCAACTGAGACATTCGGAAACGCACTTCCGGTCCAGTGGAGCGGGAAACACACTTCCAGTCAGTTTTCCAAGAAACGTGGCTGCTCAGCTCAAGATGGTGGATAACCATGGTAGGACCAATGGAAGGAATTAAATTTCACTTGAGGTATAAATTAATGTATTTTTATTTTATCTTTTTTTTTTTTGTACTTACAATTGGAAATTTTGGGGGTCTTCGTTTTCGAGTTTTCGGGGTCTAAGGGTCTTAGGGTCTTAGGGTCTTCGTTTTAGAGGTCTTCGTTTTCGAGACACCCTCCAAGAAATGAAAACGATTGCTGATTGTTGTAGCTTATATAGTATTCAAGTGATATACTGATAGTTGAACATCATTAGCTTGTATGGAGGGTAATAAACCTGGACCCATGACAGCAAATGTGATTTTTTTTTCTTCTTTAGCAGACATTTTGAAAGACTAACCAGACTAGTTAATAATTAACAACATAATGTTTACATTTTCAAAATGCTCACCTCATCTACTTTCTAGAAATATATGGTTATGTATGGTTTGGATGGAAACTTAAGCTTTTATTAGCCATTTTCTATGTCCATGTCAATTTTTAGCAAAACCTAGTAAAAAATTCAGGGGTCAAAGGGTTAATTGAAGTGCTAAAGTTGAGTTCCTCGTTAGATTATGACAAAAACTTACCTGACATTTCCATGAGAGTCTTTCTGCACATCAAGTAATTTTCGTTTTCTATGATTGCCTTCAATCTAACTGTCTCCAGGTTGAGTTTCCTCCTCATTTCATCAGTCACAAGATAGCTTGCAGCCACTTCATCCAGGTAACCACAAAGATAATCACTCCACAGATGTTCAAGGCTCTTTAGGGTAGGGCAGTGCAGTACAATTTTTAAAGAGCCCTCACTGACAGAAACCAGGGTCAGCTCGTAAACTTTTTTTAAATGTTCAATCAATGCTCCCACACTTTCTAGTGCAGCTGTAGAAATGTTGTGGGATTTTACATAGGCCTGTGTTTGAAGAGCTAAGATTTCATTCACTGTTTTCTGTTGCTCTTCGTTTAGACCTTGGGTGTTGATTACTAGCTTAACAAGAGTGTCTGAAAATAAAGAAGAATTCACAAAAATGTAAAAACCTTCCTTTACGTTTACAGAAACTATATGGTTATACTGTTTCTAAACAGCTTTTCCATTCTGCAAGCTAACTTGGGTCATATGTAATGACCTAGTCATGTGCTTTGCTACAAAATTAAACTATGATTAGTGAGATGTCTCACCTCAGCCTTGCTGACCTCAGAATGATGATACTGGAGAAGCGTGACCCTGGATTCCTAGCAATGTTATTTTGTGTGAATGGAAGAGAACGCAAGTTAATTCGCATGTGTTTTGTTGCTTTGGCTCAGATTTGTCAGATGTTTGTATGCTCCTATATAAAACATTGCCTCAAGATTTTGCTTTTTTATACTTTATTTGGTCAGGAACAAAAATAAGTGTTCTGTTTTATATTTATAAGACGAAGGGCAAAGCAGTGGATTTATCATCAACTGAGGGCAACGTTTCCTAAGCGAATTGAAGACCAACCAGAACCACAAAATGCACTGTAGATTGGTTATGTTATTGCAAGCAATGGCTCCTCCAGTCATACAAGGGAACCCAAATTATGCACAAACTCCTCCCACTAAGCCTGTCAGGCAAGATGTGACCTTCTATCAACATGGCTTCTGGTCTTTCTTGTTATAACATTTTCAAGCAGTGGTTCAATAGTTACTGTATGTAAAGTATAAAATGGGCTTTTCCAAGGAGCTGGTGGTCCATAGACCAGAATTTAGAGGAACCCAAACACTCCCAACAATTTAACACATACAAATGACACAAACGAATATAAAAGAAATCAGGCTTGGTACCTGGGTCAAAAGCAGATCCTGAAATTCTTGGCTTTCCTTTGTTTTTTTCATCAAGATGCTGTTGTTCTTCTGAAGAAACGTTATCTGGTGTGACTGCAGGCGACTTGAGTTCAACAGAGGAGACTACTTTTGGTACTTTTACACCGTCACTAGGAGAGCCTGTAAAAACCAACTTATTATACACTCTCTTGCAACATTTAAAGGTCATCTACTTGTATTAAAAAAAATGAGGCATCAGTGAAAAAGTTAGCCAGACTTCACAAATATATCTACAAAACCAGGTAGCATACAAAAAATGCCTTCCAACTTAATTGAAATACTTCAAAGTCAATATCACTTGTTACAATTACCAGTTATCTCCTGTATTTGTGAACGTATAGGTTTTCCTCAAAGAAATAGATGTAAATGGAACTTTTAGATGTGGAAGGAGAAGAAAATTTCTTGTTTTAAGACAGACAATATTACAGTTGCAGTGAGCGTTCCTCTCATATTTATCAACGGTAACACTAACAGAACTCTCAGGAGTTAAATATTAAAATGTTTTTAAATCCCAAGAGCGCTATGAAAAAAATTTCTTTCTGAAAACATTACGACAGGGGCAGATATATATCTGACTCATGCACTATTTATAAGTGAATAAATAATTGTTATTATTATTATTATTATTAATTATTAAGCGAATAAATTATTATTATTATTATTACAATATTTATTTATCTATTGCATTACATTACTACATGGGATGCCCACAAGGCAGACTGTGTCAAGTTTTCGGTCGGGGTATCTTTTTACGCGGGATGCCCTGAGGGGGCATACCGTGTCTAAAAACGGGTCGATTTCCTTTTTTTTTTTTTCTTCGTCGTATCCACAAATCTGTACATTAATTTATTCATTAAACTCTCCCCTCTCCTGCTCGGGATGTATTGTCCTGATTGTCTTCAACAAAAGTAGGCCAATCAAAATCCATTCTTGTTGCTTATATTGCGAGCGAGGGGACCTACTCACCCCTACCTGTGTGACGTCAAAGCATCATTTAATTAACACTGGATTAAACTTGTGTCGCCATATTGTTAACATGTTCTGGACTCAAGTGTGCCGTTTTCAAACGGAAATTTCACCATTTTGAAGCGGTAAAACGAAAGAATAACTTATAAGAAGCACTCGACATCTAAAACGGTGGAAATTGGGGAGTTCCTGGCGAAGGAATCCTGCTTTCTTTGACAGTCTTAGACCACGATTGCAGACAGAAAAGAGGTCATTGAGAAGCTTACGTTATCGCAATGGAATTCCCGCAATTTCCCTTGAAACCCTGAGTAGTGTAACACAAGGGAAACAACGTAACGGAATCTACTCAAACTATTCCATTAGCAAGGATTGTTTTATAAATCTGCGAAACATACAGTTGGAATAAATGAATCAGCCACAGCATCACGCGTAATGCCAGTAGAGCAGGCATCTTGTTTTTTCTTCGTCGTAGCTTCAAATCTGCACATTGATTTAAGCATTAAACTCTGCTCTCTCCTAGAAGGGATCTATTGTTCTGATTGTCTTCAACAAAAAGGACCCAATCAAAATCCATGATCTGGGCGTATATCACGAGGGAGGGGACCCACTCATCCCTTCCAGTGTGACGTCAAATCTTCATTTGATTTATTCATTAAACCTGGATTAATTTCTGCCCTCTCCTAGAAGGGATCTATTGTTCCGATTGTCTTCAACAAAAATGGCCCAATCAAAATCCATGATCGGGGTGTATATCACGAGGGAGGGGACCCACTCATCCCTTCCAGTGTGACGTCAAATTTCATTTGATTTATTCATTAAACCTGGATTAATTTCTGCTCTCTCCTAGAAGGGATCTATTGTTCTGATTGTCTTCAACAAAAACGGCCCAATCAAAATCCATGATCGCGGTGTATATCACGAGGGAGGGGACCAACTCATCCCTTCTTGTGTGACGTCAAATCTTTATTTGATATATTTATTAAATCTGGATTAATTTCTGCTTTCTCCTAGAAGGGATCTATTGTTCTGATTGTCTTCAACAAAAACGGCCCAATCAATATCCATGATCTGAGCGTATATCACGAGCGAGGGGACCCACTCATCCCTTCCTGTGTGACGTCAAATCTTCATTTGATTTATTCATTAAACCTGGATTAATTTCTGCTCTCTCCTAGAGGGGATCTATTGTTCTGATTGTCTTCAACAAAAATGGCCCAATCAAAATCCATGATCGGGGTGTATGTCAGGAGGGAGGGGACCGACTCATCCCTACCTGTGTGACGTCAAAGCAAGTCATCATTTGAAAGGTTGTTTTCGTTCAATGGCTGGTTCATGTATGAACTTAAGACTCTGATCTGCCGTTTTCAGAAAGAAAACAAACTTTTTTCAAACGGTAAATCGAAATAATAACTTCTAAGTAGTACTCGACAATTTAAACGGTGGAAATTGGAGAGTTCGCAGTGAAGAAATTACGCTTTGACAAACAGATCGAATAATTCAATGCGAAGGAAACCAGACCAGTTTGTAACAGGGTTGCAGATTGTTAAGTGGGAACCTAACTACTATATAGGGGAAAGCATTAGTCAAGAAGAATACCTCATGCTTTTATACGGACGCTTTGATCCTTACGTCTTCACCCTTAATTTGGAAATTACTTTCTGAGAACGTCATGACCCTGCTGGGGCTGGGCAACACTGACACAGATAAGGGGATCTAACTCACGTTTACTATTGTAAAACTACAGTACCGTTCAAATGTAAGTTGACAGTCTCAACTCGAAACTCGATCCTCAATCCTCAAAGCTATCGAGAATCGAGTATTGAGATTCGAGGCTCGAGTTTCGAGTATCGAGACACTTGAACAATTTTTCGAGGATCTCAATGGCAGATTTCGAGGAAACAATTAATTTTTCGAACCTCAAACAATAAGAGAGAACAAAAGCGATTTTTGTATGGCTCTTGCATGTAGTCTTTTCTTAGTTTGGTTGAAAGTTGAAGTAAATCATATCAACTGCAGTGAGTGTTCAATAAATCTGTTTCGACGCATTTCTTCCTTCCGCATATTATTTTTAAAACACATCCGTTCGCGTTGTTGTGAAATTGAAACATGCTTAAATTTTTCATATGCTACACCAATCTTTTAATCAAACTTCAAACACAATGAAGTGAACTAAACTACAAGATTGCGGCTTTTTTGCGGAATGTAACACGACTGCTTCTGAAATATGTTCGCTGCGCAAGCAGTGACGCTGCAAGATTATACCTCATTGGGATCTTATAGGGGGCCTCGATCAATGGTAACAGTCGATATGTCGGTCAACTGAAGGTTGAACCTCCGTCGCTACTCGGTCGATAATTGGGGATGACTTGGTCAATGTTGTACCACTATAGTGGTCGTCGTATCGACCGAGGTAACTGTCGGCCGATATAGATAGCAATACACTGACACTTCACCGACACATCACCGATACTTCATCGATATTTCACCGCTTACCGGCCGATATATCGGTCGATATTCTATCAATATGTTTTTTCTACACTTCGTGCTTATCTCGATCGACATTCGTGTACATAGCGCACCGCTATATCGGTCGTCATATCAGTTGATGGCCAATATAATAACAACCAATAGTTGGTCGATAGTCTGTTGTTATCTCATTTTATTCTTCCACTATTGCATCATTTTACCACATTAAATATGCCAGCATATTACACTGTAGTGTCCTGGCTTAACCGGTTTAAAACAAAGCAAAATCCTCGTTCCTTTTTTGTGTTGACCAAGTATTGGCCGATGCATCGAACTATACTTTACCAATGCTTGACCGACGGTTCACTCGCGCTATTCAGGGCTATTTATATTTCCTATTTATCTATTGCATTACGTTATTCGTGATCATACCGGAAATTGTTTTTGGAAAATGTCCTGACCCGGGCCAGATTACATATCTGACTCAGAAGACAGAAGACAATATTATTGTTGAAGACAAAAATTAAAGGCAGACAAAAAGTTTTCCTAAATGAACACGAAAACTTTAAGTAAAAATTGACAATGAAACCTTTAACTTTTTTACGAAGTGGATTTCCAGTAACCTTTACACATCAGTTCGACAAAGCCTGCTGCACAGGTAATGTTTTGCGCTTAAGCTTGACCTTTCCTCTCCACATTGCAAAACACAATCTAGCCAGTCAATACCAAATTTCGTCACTGAGAGCTGTCCATTTTCCATCGCTTTACCTGTCGAGTGCTTCTTAGAAGTTATTCTTTCGATTTACCGCTTCAAAAGGGTTAATTTTCTTTTTGAAAAAGGCATAGTTCAGTCTAGAACTTGTAAACATAATGGCTGCCACAATATTTGACAAAAACATCCCCTCTAAGGGAGAGCAGAATTTAATCCAGGTTTAATGAATTAATCAAATGATGATTAACGTGACGTCACACAGGTAGGGATGAGGGGGTCCCCTCCCTCGTAATATACGTGCCAATAATGGATTTTCATTGGGCCGCTTTTGTTGAAGACAATCAGAACAATACATCCCTACTAGGAGAGGGCAGAGTTTAATGAATGAATTAATGTGCAGATTTGAACCTATGACGAAGAAAAAAAGAACGACCAAGATACCGAGCCCAATTTTAGACTCGGTCTGCCCTCAGGGCATCCCGCGCAATTACTCCGAACTTAATGGCGTCATGACAGCACCGAAAAGTCATGTTGCTAACTAGAGTTAACACAATCTCTCAATGTCCAATCAGACTCAATTCAAAAACTATTTGCGTGACGTTACATCTATTTATTCATTTATTGATTGATTGATTGATTTATACAGAAATTCCAGTTTAGCATAGCTGGTTTAAATGGAGATCTGTATAAAATAATAAGAATAAATAATCAAACATAGAAATGACACATAACACATTAAGACAGCTGCCTTTTTGTAAACATCATTTGATAGCTTAATTTGCTGATTGTTTAGTGTTTCCCACCTACCTACTGTTCCACTTCTCAGATGAGTTTGTGAGGCTGTAGGGAAAGGAAGCTGACTGTAATCTGCTACTGAAGACTGACTTCCACCAGAAAAACCTTCAGAGGGGAAAAATTGTAATATTAAGTGGAACTATGCATCACCAGTGATTTCAGTGAAGAGCAATACACCGTATTCACAAATGGCGGATGCGCGGGAAAAAACTGGCACTAGGTATCAAAACGAGGCGTTTTAGGATAACCAAAAAATATAAATTTTGCCTGCCAGTACAAAGCTCACAGAGAGACTATTTTTTAAAAGCGGATAAGCTCCTAACAGCAAGTTTTTCAGATCGCTGGTTTCATTCCGAACGAGAGAGGTCTAGTTTTTCTTGGTTTGTTTCTTGTAGCAATCCCAAATGCAAAGTAGACAATCCTGGAAACAAACCGGCTAGAGTTTTTGTTTCCGAAGGATTCTAACTTCGAGCGTAATGGATAGAGAAAGTACGAACTAGTGATACAGATACTGCAAAGGTTTGCTTGGTATGTCTTTCGGAATCCAAAGGCCAGGTAAGATAGGTCTTGAAGGAAACAATGAACCTACAAAAGGATGCATTTCTTACGAGGTTTGCGTGATCAACCACTTATTGGACGTTCCGAGCGCAAGAGAGACCACAACCATTTGGCTAAACCGCTATAATACCAAGAAAGAAAAAAATGAAAACGACAGCAAAGAGACGTGAAGGATGAAGACAGAAACGGCTGGAAGAATAATTTAAAAAGAAGCAACAGGTGAACCAGTATATTGTAGCCGTACTGTAAACAACAAGCAGAGAATGCAGTTCCCTCAAAAATTCATAATTTGACAAATCAATCAAGTCATCAAAATCCAACTGTTTATAAATAATAGCACAAGCTCAGCAGAAAAAGTTCTTGCCTGAATGAGAAACTGTGTATTTCGTGAAACATGGACTAGAGAACACCGCATTGTGGCTAAGAAATACTAATTAAGTTTAACCGTCATTTCGGTTGAAATCATTAAATATTTGCATTGGTAATTTGTCGGAATTATATGATTGTATTTCGCTTTAGACTGGGTTCCTAAACTAATGCAGTTACAACATACCTCATTTAAAAGTGACATTCCTAAATTTTCTCTTAGGATCATTTTCTTAAAATTGATACCTTACTTCCAGTAGTTTCTCTTGACTTTGGTAACCGCTAGAATTTTCAATGACTTGTATTAATCTTGGCCAATCTTGCGATGCGTGATATTTTTTGTTTCGGGGTAAAGGGACTAACATTTACAGAAACATTCAAGTCTTGCCTCGCATATTGCTTCCTTTAAACTATTCTTCGAGTAGCTTCTCTCCACCTCCTTTCGTTTTCGTTTTTGGGGCATAAGAGCTGTTCACAGTAGTAGGAGTCGGTTTTTGTAACTTTTTTTCCGAGTAGTAATCACCACGCAACCCTCGTTGGAACTGCCTCTTTTTGTAAATAAATTTTCTTTCCTTTAAGACCTGTTTTATTTCCCTTTCCAAATAATACACCGAAGAACCCTTTGTGGTCCCTGCTAGAGTAAAGATCTATCCAACAACCTTTTGTATTCTCTGTAGACATTGTGCTCAGAAGTTTGAAACAAACAATCTAACTCACTTCTTTCCCGTGAGTGTCTAGTTTGCATTTGAGATTGCTACAAGAAGCCATCCAATAAATAATAAACACTAGAACTTGAACTTGTTTGGACTAAGTGATCACAAAACCTCACTTTTAAGAAACTCAGCACTTATCAACCCTTATCCGCTGATTACTCAGATTACTCTGTCTGGAAGTTTGCATTCGCTGGAAAATTTATTTTTTTGTTTATCCTACAACGCCTCGTTTTGATGCCTAGTACCAGTCTTTTCCGCACGTGTCCGCCATTTGTGAATACGGTGTATAATTATTGCAGAGATAGCAGTCTGCAACATTAACATAAATACAGGAACAAAGGGTCATAAACATCCATCAAAAAGCTTATTGTTTAATGATTTTAGCAGATGCTATCTGATAGCTTCCTTGTAATTGTTTTGATAAAGTTGTTCCACCAACCTTCAGTTCCACTTGTCAGGTGAGTTTGAGAGGCTGCAGAGAATGGAAGCTGACTGTAATCTAGATCTGCTACTGAAGACTGACTTTCACCAGAAAAACCTGCAGAGGGAAATATTGTAATGAGCAAAATTATACAACATGGCATCTTAGGAGTGTAAAGATACACAGTGCTTGAATCAGTAACATCAACATACAGTGATGTACATCATGTATTGGACTTTATTAGTACATTATACCCCAGACCACTATCACAGACCATTGCCTTATTATTCTTTACCAATTCAAAGCATGCAATAATATGAGGAAGCTTGTTAACATTCCATCCAACATCCAAGTTGTGAGTTGTTACTTCCAAAATCCAACATACAAGTTGTTTGATCTGATATTAGGACTGTGAAAATTTGACATCAGTGAGTTGTGAGAATGTGACATCTGAGTTGCAAAAATCTGGCATTCAAGTACAATCCACCGAAGCCCTCACACATGTAGTCTCATACGTTAAGCCAACAGTAAACTTTTGTCAGTAAACAATACTTGGGAGGCACCTTCACTTAGAAGGGCTTTGTAAATCTGGTCCTTTTATACCACAGGACACATCAGCCAGTATTATGCAACAAAGGAATTTTACCTGAAATGATGCTCATCATTCTTTGCACAAGTAACCTGCACTGCTTCTCCCAGCTGTAAACCTTTGCATACTCTTCACAGATAGACTTCATTTCCACAAGTCGAACATTTCTTCTTTTCTGACGGACACTCCTGATTGCCTTGGCCCACTCCTTAGGATCATCTGAATCCACCACACAGTTTGAACCATGAGGCACATTCTGAAGAGCTTCTCCAAGACCAGAGTTACCACTTACAAGCACAGGAAGACCAGCGGATAAAGCTTCAAGAGCAGGTAGACCAAACCCCTCCGATCTTGATGGCATTATGGCAAGATCTACCTCACAAAACTGCTCAGCCAACTGCTCTCTTTCTTTGAAACCACGTACAACAAGTTGATCACGGGAAATGCCTTGCTGGAGCAACATTTCTGCTACTTGCTGCTCTCTTCCACTTTGTACTCCTACAACCTTCAGTTTGTAGGGTTGTGGCATGTCTTTCAACTTTGCAATTGCCTTAGCAGCAATGTCATAACCTTTCAGCTGCAAGTCTTCACTGTCACCATTCCCTAACAACAGAACAGAAAATGTTCTTCTTTCCTTAGAAGCTTGCTTTACATCAGCAAACTCAGAGAAGATGCCTGGGGTGAGGTTGAGAACATTTTGATCTTTCTGAAAGGGACGCAGATATCCTGAGAAGGCTTCCTCCAGCTTGGGTCCAACTGCTACAACTTGATCAGACAATTCACAGAGTTTGACTTCTAACTTGTGCTTTTCCTCTCCTTTAGAAACAGCATCTGCATCATTTTTGAACATTCCAAGTTCTTCAGGGTCGGTGTGGACCACCTGAATCCATTTACAATGACGTCGGTGTTTTATGAATTGAACTTGTCTGCCTAGTTGGACTCCATGTCCAATCACACAGTCCACAGCATGATGAGCTGGTAAAGAAGACAACCATAGATCTGGATCAACACCATGGAATTTTTCTGCTTGAATGAGACGAACATTGTGACTAGCAGCAACTCTTTTATCCTTTTCACTGCATTCAGGGAGATAGACACTGACTTGCACATCAGGGAACTTTGCCAACTGAATGGCAAGCTCTCTATTGATGGTTGACACACCTCCTTTTGTTGACCTCCATTCACTGCTTAGAAGAGTCACTCTCAATGTTCTTCCGGAGGACAAACTTGGAGCTTCCTCTTCATGACCTTCCTGTGATGTACAGGCTATGTTAAGAAAGGAGGACTCCTAAAAGACAATTATATTTACTGATAAGCTGCCAGCATTGTGTTTCCTTCTCAACTCAATTAGTTAAGGCAAAGGGTTAATAAACAAAGAATATTGGGCAAATTATTATAAATATGCAGATATCCATTTCCTGCTTTGAGAAAACAGTGTTTTGCTTGAAGTCAGGAGGTAAAACTTAACTTGCAGTTGCAAAAACATTCTGGAATATTTTGGCATGTCTTAACTGGAATGTAAAAACAAACAAATCCACTGATTCCCTTAAAATTGACGAACCCCACCTTCATCTTCAAAATCAACCCATTCTCTTCATGACTGTCTGCACAAGATTGGCTGATCAGCCAGGAGTCATATATAACATGAATTTGGGAATTTACTGAAAGTTTGAGGTTTGGGGAAAATTGGCAGACAGCATATGAACAGCATACCATATGTGTTCACTGCAACGTGCTTACTAGTACGTCTGTAACCGAGGCTATGTACAGATTATTGTATCTTGTTTTACATCAAAACTCACTGTGTGTATAGGGCTTTTTTGTTCAGCATTCGATTAAGGGTGGACCAAATTTAAATTAGCAGGAACCACATGGTAAATTTGCTCTCAACCTTTTGTATACAGCCAAAAAATAGCCAGGATAAAGGATAATTATACAAATGTAATTGGCAAGTAATTGTCCCTGCATCCATGCTCTAACAAAAACCCTGCTGTGTGTAAGTTAATAAAACAATAACTATTAAACTAAAGGATTTTCAACGTTTCTAAATACTACATGTACACAAATCAGTCATAAACTTGTTGCAGGCTGAATCCCTGTCATCTTATGCCAACCTTTACCTGTCGCTTTACCTGTTATTCTTTAAAAAGTTATGTTCACTGAAACATAATTAGAAATACTGTTTCTTCAGTTTGCTATTCAAAATCTATTTTTATGAAATCTCCTTCACAGTACAAAGCCAGCCAAGTTGTTTAATATATGAAATCCAATTTAGTTTCTATGACAAGCTTAATTCAACCTTAATTTGTCAATTGACAAAATTAAGTAGCATGTTGTTATCTATTACTTCACACCACCAGTTCATTGTCACATCCAGAAGAATTTAAGGTTACAGCTGATCATAACAGACAACAAAGTTTCCCCTTAAGGCCAACGATAATACCTTTGATAGCCTTGACATCACAGGAAGCCTTTAATCTTGTTGATTACTGAAACTGAAAAAAAAAAAAAAAAAATAGAGAATCATGCAAACATTTAGTAGGAACTGTGATTTTAATTTAGTTTAGATTTATAATTATGCACAGGAAAAATTTTGAAAGTTCCAATAAGAAACTAAAAAAATAAAAATAAAAATTGATTGACAGAAGCAAACAAAAGAGGGAGATGAGGAGAACTCTTATTAGGTGAATAACTAAACTGTTTAATTTGCTTACCCACAAGACGCGCTAAACTGATTACAGAGATAGTGGCAACAAATACATGTACGGTCAAACAGCAACAGGTTTTAAAACATTCCACTGTACCCTTAGTTTCTTCTTTCCTCATAACAGATGTACCGACCAAAATCTTTTAACTGTAATTCAGACTTCTCTATCAGCCATACAACAACACTAATTCATATTAATATAAAGAGTTGGAAATTGCTGGTATCAATGTTGTAACTTACCAAATCATACTCCAAGAACATTTGCACATCTTGAGCCAACACTTTAACACTTGAACTGACAGATAAACTGAAATCAAGAATAGAAAAAACACAAACAAAGGTAAGTTAGATGTATTCCCCAGCACATTAATTAATAGGGTTGCAGCTAAAAGTGACATGATGACGAGATTTGTTGAGGTTTATCAAAACCATCATTAGTAATGAACAAAATTTATTATTTTGTATTTTTTTTTTTTTGTTTCAAACCTAAATTTCAGCAATTTTGTCAAAGCACCGAAGTGGCCGGTATGACTTAAATCTCTTGGAATGACCACCCTCACAACTGACCATTTCCCTTTGAAGCAGCCATTATCAGGAAACCCCATGAAAACCAACCACACAGTCTCAGTAAATAATAATGAACATAGTATCATTATTTATTTTACAAACTCTTGGAAGTGTCTATATCTAATGCTAGTGACATGTTCTTAATGTCAATTCTCAAAGGAAATGTGACCATTCCATTTGCCTCAAAATGTTGGATAACAGAGAAAATATTTGAGAACCTGATTCAAATTAGTCAAAGCCACGATCTCCCGCACACATACATTGTATCAGATGATGGTCAAGTGAGCTTAATGTCCCTGCTCACCTCTTGTGTTATGAGGTTTGTGTTACAAGGCAGTAGCTGCATATATCATGAATAACGAATAAGAGAGTATAACACTTGGGATCATTACAGGTCCACAAGTGACATATTTCTACAATTTTTAACATGTATGAATAGTGAAAGGTTATTGAGTTTCAACTACAAAATATTAATTTATTAACACTCCCCTTTTGTAGAGCTCGTCAAAAGGAACTGTTAATGTTGATTAAGAAGTTATAAATTGTATTATGTTTGTCGAGGAAAATACGTTTGGTGTTGAGATGCTGCAATGTTTTTTTTTATTTTATTTTAAATTTCTTATTTAGCTAGATGCTGGCATGTTTATATTCCTGCCAAACTGCCCTTGAAGGGTAGGCTGAAGTGATGAAGTAATGTGGGAAAGGAGTTGCTGAATACTCTAGAGATTGCCTGGGCAAGCCCTGTACTATTGATAGCTGGAGTTGACACAGGTGGAGATGCAGCGGAGGTTGAAGCTGAGGTTGTACATGCAGGTAACCATGCCGACATGGTGACAGATGTTGAAAGATTTTTTTTATGGGGGGGGGGGGGGAAGGCATTGCTTTTACTGGTGATGAACACAGTCATTAGACAAGGTACAAGTCATGAGGATCATAAAGGTCTCTGTTCTATATAATAAAAATAAATTCCACCATTATTCCTCGTGAAGTGTCGAGGGCCGAAGGCCCAAGTGTAGCGAGGTTACATGTAAAAAATTTGTCAGGTGGAAGGCCCAAGCAGAGCTAAGCCGCGCAAATTCGAGCGAAAAATATATTTTATTTATATATCGTTGAAGGTGTCTGTGCTGTTGCCTGGTTCAAGGTCCATACTGTACAGTTGTACCAGTCTCAGTCCATACTGAAAGCACACTGTTTCAACCAATCAGCACGCGCCTTATATTGAAATTTTATTATAAATGATAACAAAGAAGCAAGAGCAACAGAAACTTATCCATTCCCTAAACACATTTTCTGGACATCCAGCCATTAATGAAATCCCTCTTACTAACCAGGTTCAAGGTTTATAATGTAATGTGCACCAGTCTCAGTCCATACTGTATGCACTGAGAAAATGAGATTAGTAAGATATTTATTATATCTCTGAGGTTAATCGGGCGCGAGAAAAAGGAAACTTTCAAATTTAGTGGGCTGTACAGTGCAATACAGCCTGCAAAATTGACCAATCAAACTGCTCGTACTAACTGATACAATAAAACCCAATATGGCATGAATTTTGACATGCAATTGGAAAACATTGATGTGTGCATGACTGAAAATAATAACAATAAATTATTTCATTCTCAGCCTCGGATATTGCATTTCTAGCGTTCTGATTGGTTCACTAAATCCCGGTTATCAGCTCATATACTGTAGTTTGACCTTACATGGAAAACCAATGCCCCAGGTGTCGCTAAGCTAAATTTTTTTTTCGGCGGGAAGCGAAAGTTTCTTCGGAAAAATATAGAAAAGAAAAAAAAAAAGAAAAGAAAGAAATACCAAACAACGCCATCTCAATATAACAACAATAAAAGCCACAAAGTTCGGTATGACAATATTTAATGGTACGCATCTCTGAAGTTTCCTTTAAAATCAGAAAAATTGCACGATTTTACGATTTAGATCACATAAACGTAACAACAACAACAACAATAACAACAGATTACCTTCAAAAATTTCAGGATGACTTGCAAATCATGGCGGTAAGAGGTTAAAACCGACCTTAGAAATTTCTCAAGAAGAGCTTAATGCCTGCCTCTATGTTTCTCAGGGTTTTCAAATGAAAAGAAGTACCAGGAGGAAATGTGAAAGTAGCCAGAGGACAATTGCACCGCATTAGCGGTGCTGTGCAGCCAAAGCCGCACGGGGAGAGGGTGCGGGAGGGGGATACCCCCTCCTGCTGGGGGGGGGGGGGGTCACGGCAAATTTTTAAATTTTGCATACCCAGAGATGCATTCTGGTGTATTTTCAGGGCAAAAAAGTGTTCGTTTGGAGGTCATTGTAAAATGAATTATAAACAAGAGTTTTCTTCAAAATATCACTAAGAGAAATGCAGCAACGATTTTTATTCAGTCGATACATGGCTTGCTGAAATCTGAATTGAGTACTGACTACTTTTACTTCACTTAGACGTATTATTTATAATAAAATGTTACAATGCTTTTCATACAATTGATCAATCACTTGGTCAGCATTTCTATCAATAATCATCACAATAACGTTACACGGTTGTGGTATCCACCTTTTCATCTGTGATAGCAATATGACTTTATTGAAGGAAGCGATGTACAAACCCAAATGTACGGACTGTGCTCGCAGGTGCCACGTGTATGATTCGCCTACTGGCTGGCAAGATGAAAAGGGTAAAAGCGGGCATCAAATGACAGAAACTTCGAGGAACCTCAAATAGTTTCCAGTTCATGTTAAATGTCGTTGAAACAACCCAAAGACAACGCTGGATAGTAGTTAATGAACATGAAGAAGATGTATATAACTATTTTAATAGTTATATAAATCTGGGCCCCTGGCAAAAATATCCACATCCGTAATCAGCTACGTTATTGACATACATTCATACTTTAGAGACAAAAAGTACCTGGCGCAAACCCTTAAAGTAGCCGGTGACTTGCGTTGGGCATCGGGTGCTTTTGAAAACCCTGGTTTCTATGCATTTACGAGGACTCCAGTTACAAAAGTTCATCTATGAAATCCGTATCAATTCTGTCGCTCGGCACTACTCAGCAAAACATTTGCACAAATGTGTACAGCTCTTACGCTTCTCGATAAGCTCAAAGTTTAAAAACTTGCATTGAATGCTTGTCTCAGTGAGGTTGTACCTCGTACACTTGGACTTGCCATAAGTGTTTTAAAACGTCTGTGAGGAATTCAGTTCAGCGTAAAAAAGCCATCCTTGATCCCTTCCTTCGCTCGGCACCACACAGCAAAACATTTGCTCAAAGGTGCACAACTATTACGCTTCTCGACGAGCTGGAACTTCAAAAACACTTGAATGCTTGTCTCAGAAAGGTTGTAACTCGTACATTTAAACGTTTCTTGAATTTGAGATGTCCGACTGTGTCCGATCTTCTTCGCTTTCGATTTTTCATTTAACTCTGTTTGCATAGAGCTGCTCGTGTCATGTGATCATTAAGTTTCGCGCGTTTTGGTTGGACGTTGCCTCAAAATCTGGTCGTTTTAATTTGAAAGAAATTTGTACTTAAAATACCCAAACGCGGAGAATTAAATAAAACAATTATTCCATTCGCGCTTGTTGGATATGAGCTTGGTTATAGCCAACTCGGCGCTTCGCGCCTCATTGGCTATTTACCATCTCATATCCAACCCACGCTCATGGAATAATTGTTAATTATTGATCTAAGATAACATTTAAGGATTTTGAGGGACCACAGACAACTGCAGAAGGTGGACGAACATGGTTTTAGCATCAACAGTCATTTGGATCATCTTTGATCAACATTGCAGAATTGAAGACAGTAACTAGCAAGATTTCGCACAGCCCCATACTTTAATTATGCAGACATTTTACAACTTAAACACTATTCATGCTCGTTCTTTGTGTAACAGGTATGACAGCGACACATGTATAATTTTTGGGGGGGCTGTGTGGAAATCTTTCCCAATAACTTGCACCAGAATTTTTGGAGACAAAGTTTGCAGTATTATTTAGAATCATTTCAAGGCTTTACAATGTATCTCTTAGTCTAAGATCAACAAATTATGGGCGCTAATTATTATTCGTGGTACAAACAACGCGCCTTTAATAAGGAGCGTGGCCATGCGTGACTAGCTATGCAGATCAGCGTGGCGTCTGTAACTGCGTCATTAAAAATTACAAACCAAGAAGAAATGCTTGATCTTTTGATCAGCTTACACCAAAACATTTGATAGAAACGTAGACTTGACCTTACTGTTAGCATTCTGCGATAAATATGACCTAACAGGACTTTCTTCGGAGACATTCCAGTAAGCTTGAAATTAAGCTTTAATTTGCATGACTTGTGTCTACCGACATAGCGTGCCTCATACTTTACAACGCGAACGTCATTTATCAGAGCCACGCAGACGGTTTCACGCAGACACCGCGATCAAGTTAAACTTAGCTCAAAGAAACAAACAATAGCAATGTAAAACGTATTCGTTTTTAAGTCAATAGTAAGATTATCAATTTCAAGCAACAATCTCTGCAATAACATGTAAGCTTAATTCCAACGCGAAGCCTCCATGAACAATAAAACTTGATGATCTAATCTCGAGCTTTTACAAAACACTAAGACCCATCTTCATTGAAAGATTAAAGTGGATATTGAATCGGGGGTTGTTTGAAAGTTAAAAACGAAGCTAAAGAGAGCAAACTATACACGCTATATCCACTTTGTCGTACGCTTACCTTCGACACGTACAAATTCGCCAAACAATCAGCTTCACGATCCAGGAAAAAAGTTTGCCCACGGCCAAGGTCCATGGAGTTGATTCGACTCGCTACATCTCGGTAAAATTGGTTTTATCACCCCATGATTGCAATATTAATAGCAAAAGTACGAGTAAACTATGTTTTAACGCGAGAAGGCAGACGAAAACCTTCTTCGTTCCCTCCTTCTCGGAATGCACGCTTTGATGAAGAAGGGCTTTTTTCCCGGGTTGGATTCGTTTTCCAAATATGGAAGTGATCTGATTTGCAGGATTGGAAAGTCGGGACAATGGACTTAGGAAAAAAGGAAAGTGGAATTCTCGTGCCTTTCGCACTTGTCATAAATTCGGTTCGTAATACTTTCTTCGTAAAAGAAATTTTCTTTCAACTATTTTGTTTTATGGACATAATTCTTAGGCTACACATGTATCCTGAAAATATGTATTCTGTCCCATCGCCAAAAATGAAGAAAATCCGAATCCCTGGCAAATTGATAACAATAAAAGGAAAAAAATCTAAAAGTAGAAAAGAAAGTGCAATCAAATCCTGACTCATTGAGTGCTTTCCTCTCTTGGGTATTTCAATTTCTTGATACATTTTCAGCTTGTAAAGTAACTCTCATATGTGTAAAGTGGACAAATCTTCCGGTCTTGCTCTGCCAACGTCTCTCGTACCCAATCCTCTCGTGCGCGAATGTTCCTTGAAAACGCGAAACACCCAAAACGCCCTGTTTCAAACACTGGGATGGTCATTCACTTATTACTTGGGCCGTAAGTTTTCGGTCGCGTTATCAAATTCTTTGAACGTGGCCTTCACAACGATCATACCGGAAATTGTTGTTAGCGTCATCAATGCTCGGGGTCATACAGATACTATATGACTCTCGGTTCGTATTGAAACATAATTAATGTACAAATCGTTTCTGTCTCCAAATTAAAGGTGAAAACGTAAGGATTTAAGCCCGGGAATTAAAGCATCCCGGTATGAAGCACAAGGTATTCTCCTGTATTTTACTCGTACTGCAAATAATGCAATTTTAACTGGTAGTTACTTATTGTTTCACAAAATCTCTGTATCTATCGGTTAACGCATAAGACTTCGTGTCATGAGTTACGTTGTCGGTCGCGTTCTTTGTAGTCCGGCCGTGAGATGCCGAGTTATAGTTACGTCACGTGGGATGCCCTAAGAGGCATACCGTGTCTAAAAATGGCTTCCGTTTCTTTTTTTTTTTCTTTTTCTTCTTCGTAGTCACAAATCTGCACATTAATTTATTCATTAAACTCTGCCCTCTCCTAGTAGGGATGTACTGTTCTGCTTGTCTTCAACAAAAGCTGGCCAATAAAAATCCATTCTTGGCGCGTGGAAGACACAAATGACTAAAAATAAGACTTAAGCATTCATAGAGAGAAGTATCTCGAAAATTCTTAATGACTACTTTAAATTATTTCTGTCCAAACCTGTAAATATCCAGACTTGAACAATGATGACGGAAAAAGGTTTGCAAAAGTTTGCGTTTTAATACAATGCCAGTGATTACCACAAAATTTGGTAGAAAGCGTAGAACACTTTTTGTTGAACGTGGCCTTCACAACGATCATACCGGAAATTGCTGTTAGCGTCATCATGACCCGGGGTCACATGAACAGACGCGAAGAAACTTAATCTTAATGTGTCTATTTTTATAGTTTGTTTTGTGCATGACAAATGTCGTTTTCCCCTGTATTTCATTCTGACTGCAAGGAATGCAATTCTATCTGGTGGTTACTTATTGCCTCACTATATCTCTGTATCTATCAATTTGGGGGAATTGACGATGCTGGAGGTTATCACTGCCAAAAGATTGTAGACTTACGCACCACGCAGTCAAATATGGCCCGAGTATAAGCTGAAAACAACTTCTTGTTCATTCTTTCATCCGCAATTCAAATATATGTATTTTGTTGGGGCGATTTGCCTGAAAGCAGTACTTTTACTGATGAACTAACAACCTATGAACAAGATGATGTGTCAGTTGACACTTGCAATTCATTTTAGGACCGATGTTGGAAACACTTTTGTTTTGCAAAGTTCCAAAAACGATTCAGTGACCTCCACGTTAACTGCATTGTCGTAACAGATAATCCTTTTCCGGATTTTCTGTGAACAATCCATATGATCTCATTATGATGGCGAGGCTTCGTGCATTGTTTTTATCATGAAAGTTAGTTTTCGTTTAAATCCAAACAAAACTAATTTTTAACTGAAACGCTTTGCTAGATGCCTCGCTTTTTATACTAAGATTGAAAGCAGACGAAGTTATTATTCGGCGAACACGAATCATATAAAGCAGAGAAAGCTGTAGCCTCTACGATAACGTTCTTTGGGCTGGTCACGCATTCATTTCACCCCCTCCTTCTCTGGAGCGACACTGAATCGATGGCAGAACCAGTGGGAGGACTATTGAAAAGGGCGCCTATTCCCAGTCCCCATCGGCATCGGCTCCCTGTCTCGCTCCAGTTTCCTCGAACCTGATCACTGATATCGACGACTACAGTCAACTCCCTTTATAACTGCATTTTTGATGTCCTTAATAGCGGGAAAATATTTCAGTCAAACGTCTTTAATTTATTTTTGCCTTGGATTTAGTTGCTATCCGAATTATTGGTGTGTTCATAATAGCTAGGTGTCCGCAACGCGGGAGTTGACTGCATCGACCGGGGCTGAAGTATCGGCCAACATCGATATTTCATTAAACACACCTTGCACAAAGGCGAGATCATGGTAAAAAAAAATTAATTATTCCTTATTATTCATTTTATTATAAAATTTTCAATTGTGTACAAAATTGAAGGCACTTTTGACCTAGTCGTATTTAATAAAAAATTTCCATACACAAGTGCTTATTACAAGTCTTACAAAACCCAGACTCTTTGTTATTCAAAACCGAAAACGGTACCTGGTGAACCTCACGTTTGGTGTGTTGTACTGTACAGATATGAAAGGCTCAGATCAGGACAAGAAAACTCGTCAGGGGTGGGGTCGGGAAAACTTCTCTATATACCTTTCCACCTGAAAGGTGTGTTCTGAAAACAAAGCTGGTGTTTCGAGCTCTCGAGCTCTTTTTCTGGTAAAATTCCAAACACACTCTTTTCCAGGTACCTCCTTTTCTCAGTGGTGTTACACCGAACCCTAAAACTGTTTTCCCAACGGTAACAAGGAGGGATTTCTTTTTAACGTCTTAGGCCGGCGCTGGCATAACCTGGGCGCCTCGTGGACAGCACTAAATCACTTCTTAACATTATGTTTTATCGTGTACGGCCTAATCTCGTGCCCAGATCACACAATCCCACATTCGACATTCCCGAACCGACTGAGATCTGAGTACGAGATTAAGCACGGCAGACAAAACCACGAAAAGACCTTATTCATTGCATTCCCATTGTAGTTATTCAGGAAAATCAATTTTTAATTCCGAATTTCAATAATAACATTTATCATCAAAAGTTAAGAAAAATTTAATGTTTCGTTTGAGGGGTGGTCATGTGATTTATAATGCGACAACATTGAAGCCAACGCTACGTTAATCGATAAGTGAACCCTTATTTACGATTAATAAATAAACGATTATTCGCAATTAACTCCAAATCCAATACCGGTTTTATTACTTATATTTGTCTAAATAGAATTATTTAAACCGCTTAATTTAAAGGGGAAGTATCACGCGAATCTGATGTCATTTCAAAATCCAAAAATGTTTGTTTTTCAACAGAAACAAAACAATAATTGTCTAGTTTTGTAAGCAATAACCACCCAGTGCAATAAAACTGTCGATTAGTGTCTCTGGCCAGACACAGAGTAGGCCAGAATGGATTGAAACTTGACTTCAAAAATGTTAGGCTAACGTTTTTCAAGTTCTCGCATTTTTGTTCTCAAAATGCGCAAAAACAGATCACGAGTTGTTCCTTTCAAGAATTGAGTTGATTTCCTTCGTCTCGCTGCTCTAGAATTATTTTGTAGCTATGTAAAGGTCTTATTTCACCATTTTTTAACAAAAGAGGTAAAAAAAAAAAAAAAAAACCAATGACACTTTCCCTTTTACTCAGTAAATATTCCAAAACTCTAACTCGGAATAGGGACTAACAAAACAAAGAACGGACCGTTTCAAGAAAGTAATTTTTTCTGTCCTCTTTTTGTCTTTCTTTCTTTCTCTCTTTTTTCTTCCCCTTCCTTCCCTCCTTTCTTCCTTTCTGTCTTATTTGATCCCTCTTTTAACTTAGAATTGCTATATTTTCGGGTGGACTTCATTTGTCGTTCATTGCGTTATTGAAACATTAATTCGGCTTATCTCGTATCCAGATCTTCTCAAACTTTGGGAACGAAAACATCTGGGTACGAGATTACAACTCTGCATCTTCAACAATGATGTCCTGACAACAGCTATGGGCAATGACGTCACACTATCGCTATCGTATTGGTATCGCGATCAAATCCCAATATCGAAGTTGTCTCTAGCTCGCCACCGACTTTAATAAAGATAGGGAACCCATCTTAATTTAAAACAGTAATAATAATTAAGAAATAATGATAATAATTTAATAATCACGGCCACAATCATCAGAAAATTTACCCTTAAATATACTTAGTTCCGTTTAGTGAAGCTATAGCTCTGTGTAAACGGAATTTGCACTAAGTATTGTACTACCAGCACTATTATGATTATATTAATATGAAAATACTTTCGCGGGCCATATGAATTCCTTTGTTTTCCTGAGATGAGCCAAGCTTGTCGCCAGGGTCCTTGCAAATTTTAAAATGGGAGCAGCAAAGATCCTGGTACTCGCTGAAAAATGACGCACTTGATTCTTGTCTTCGCTATTCGTTTGGTAAAGTGCCATATCCGATCCCGATAAACTCTAGCGACGATGAAAGTCAAGTATGTCACGTTCGCGTCACAAAATGCTCCACGGTTGTCACGTGTCTTCGCCGCCCGCCATTTTGAATTTCACAAGGACAATGGATACGAGGTTACCGTTAGGCCTCTATTCCACAAAATGGCTGCAATTATTGATGATTAATAAAGCTTACGCAAAAATGGCTACATTTTGCTAATCTTTTGTCTCCATTCAAATTCGCCCTACAAACCTCGTTAATCTTTGAAATGCTTTGGACCAGCAAGAAGAAACCGAGTCTAAACACCTAGTCAGACTCCATTCGCGCGAAACTATTTGTCTCACCCAGTGAACGAACATAACTCTCACGTTATAACACCTCTCTGAATGAACACGGGACAGTTAATTTTAGTCTTAACTTAATTTTTTCTATTTCACACCTTTACTTTCTGTAAAAATGATCTTTTCTGTTACATTCTTTACTTGGTAATGGTGCCAAGATCCCACCGAAACTTCGTTCCGTTTTTTCGCTTATTTCTATAGTAAACTCGTTGAAGGTAAAATATTCTTTTGATTTTTTAACTCAAGAACGAGGCAACTAAGGCTAATTTGAATGCAGACAAAAGAATATTAAAATGTCAGCCATTTTTGCATTGGGTATCTATCGAAGGCCCGCATATCACTGGAGAGGTAGTGGGGCGTGCAAATTGCAAAGACTGCACCATTAAGCGACACATTTCATGTGTTGTTTCATGGCGTAACAGCTTATTGTTGGTAATGGTGATTTGAACCCTTTCCCGTAACGGTTTCATACGTGAAAATAAAACATCTTCCAGCCTCCAGTTCACTACACTAGGTAGAAAACGGATAATGATTGTATCATTACCATGTTGCTAAGTGATTGAGATCTTCGGGGACGCCGCCTCCTGAAGGAAGAAAACGAAAAAAACACTTCGTTAATAAGTAACATTACAAGTTTTGGAATACATGGACTCAACAGTTATATCCTCCTCGTAAATCTAATAAGCGGGTATACCGGTACTCTTTAAAAATTTTCTATTATTAAAGCAGCTTTTATTCGAATGGTCATACCTCAAGGATCCTAACGTGGTATAAATTCCACGGATTAAGAAGTTAGATTCATCTTGAACGGCGAAGTGAACAGTACCATCTTGTATAGCATAATAAACAGCACCGCAGGAAAGTACTGCTCAGGAGCTTTCATTTGAATGGTCACACTTTAGGATTTCATCCACAGACTCAAAAGTTAGTACCACCTTGTACAACATAATAAACAGCACCACAGGAAAGAACATTTCAGTAGCTTTCATTTGAATGGCCGCACTAGGTACTTTAGGATTTTGAATTGAATTTGATAATTTCAAGTTGCAGTCCTGCAAGAAAGTACAACGAACCTGGTTCAGGAAGGTATACGCCTAAGAGATTCAAGGGATAGATTTAACTACTACAGTAGTTACAGCTAGATTACAGTTAGTATGCATTGTAAATTTAAAGCAGCTTGTTAATAATGGCGTAGCTCCGTCTGTGTCTTTCTTGTTTATTTGTCCGTTTATGTGCTTATTTATTTGTTAATTTATCTACATGAAATGACGAACTCCTCATTGGTCGTCGCTTAACAGCGTTTCTACGTGTATTCAGCTTCTGCCTTAAAACGTTTGATCAATGAAGAACGACAAAGGAAATTGAGAAAGAAGAAACGCCAATTTCGACATCGGGATTCATTTTTCTAACAGTGCAAAAAATTTCCTTTTCAAGTAATAAGGACCTTACGAAGCGACGACGGTAACGGCAACGAAAACGTTACCTGAAAATAGAACTTTCTTTTAGTTGTGTTACTTCGTGATTATTTCAATTCCTTCAACTTTCACAGAAACCACCAACTACCCAGGAACCAAAATGGTAGGTGCGGCCTTCAAGTTAAGAAAGAGTATGAAAAAATCGCCGTCGTGTGTTCACGTTCTCCACAAAACCTTCAATTTGGTCATTTCACGTTGTTGATTTGCACAGGACGGCAAGCAAATGTACCAAAATTTAAAACGCACGTGCATAGCGATTGTTTTTGCTCATTAAACCTTTTGTTTTGTGGCGTTATTGTTGCCGTCGCCGCCGTCGTTGCGTATGCCAAAATCGAGGGCGCGTTCTGTTCCAAACAAGCCGATGCTTTTTTTGTTTCCTTACATTTCTATGTGCTTGACAATGCAAGAACGTGAATCTGAGTACCTCTCCTAATCAATTGCGCTAAGCACACTACCCGTTTGGCGCTATAACCGACAATGAACGCCGATCGAGGAGAAATTATAGGGAATTACAATTAGCGACAATAGTGTTGAGACTGTGTTTTCGGCAGGGGGTTAGTCGTGTAAGACCTCGAAAAAACCACACCTCTCCTCCAAAGATTTGCCCCTCTCCACTAACCAATGTTGATTTTTGTCAATTTTGTCATGCGTAAATTATGATCATCCTGGTCAGTGTAGCCCTGAAAAGAACTGTTTGAGATGACATTGACTGATGTTTCGACAACCTGAACAGAAGTCATCATTCATTCGTCATCGTCAGGCGACTGCCTAATATTCGACAAATTTATTACTATTCCCCTAATCTTACCGCATACGAAGATCTCTCTGTCTTGGAGCCACCATTGATCTGAATGTGAACAAAGAGGGTGGCGTATCCTAGTGGTTCACCTTTGTTACCTAACAAATGGATGTGCCTATAGCCTGAAAAGAGAACGAGAATGCAATTAATTGTACGAACGTGCAATTATTCTTACTGAATGTACTACTTAAATGCTCGTCAAAGGCGTATTCAATTCTAGATGGCGATCGCAAGCACTCGGTGTAAGTGATCACTAAGCAGGAGTTGCGGACTGGACATGTACTGGTATGGGATCTGATGTTCATGCACACAATACGCGTTCCTCTTCCACAAGGAGATTTTTTAATCAGGAATCTATAGATTGCGTGGGAAACTTAAATCTTTCTCTGCGTTTGGTGCGAGATTGTGGAACTGTCTACACCCCTACTGGCGGAAGCTACCGAAAAGAGCTTTTAAAAGAAAACTTCATAAATATCTTTTAACCGTGCTATTATGTTGACGCCCATTTTCAATTTTGAAATTTAATGCCAACAATTATTGTACCCTATAGCTATGTGCTTCGCTACGTGTTTCGTTTAAAATTGCATGCCTTGGTCTTATATTGTAGTGTTATTGTAGCAATATTGTAGTTTTTTAGCTTTAATACTTAATTTTTGTTTATTACTAATTATTGTACCTTATAGCTATGTGTTTCGTTTACAACTGCATGTCACAGTCTTACATTGTTGTGCCGATATTGTAGCAATATTGCAGTCTTAATTTTTGTCTAGTACTAATACCCGCCAAGATTATGTATTGCTATACGCGGGTTGTGTAAATTGCCTTTGTCTATTTGTTGGAAATAATAATAAATTGAATTGAATTAAATTGGGACATACGTTCGGGCCTGTCCGTGCGATATGGACGCGTTTGACTGGCATGTGCCGGAATAGGAAGACGTATGGTGATTTGCACGTACCGATGTATTGGCCCGATTAATAGGTTCTATTGCATGTTACTATATGTTGGCTATTTTCTTTTTCTGTTGATACAGCAGCGAGGAGTGAAAATCGGTTTGATTATATATCAGGCCGATATTCGCTCGCTCACTCGTCATCTTTAACAAATGAGACCAAATTGAAAACTCAAAGACCACAGCAACAAGATGTTGAGAGATGCCGGGTCTTGTGATAGACCTGGATCAATAAAATACTTGAGATAATAAATTATAGACTGTACGACTAGAAAGAACGAAAACAAACTAGTTGGATATAGGATATATTTGAATCGCCGACCGGTTAGCTCAGTTGGTAGAGTGACGGACTACCGTGCGGGAGGTCGCGGGTTCAAACCCCGGCCGGACCGACACTCAGGGTCTTTGAATGACTGAGGAGAAAGTGCTGCCTTTGTAGTGACATCTGCAAATGGTTAGACTTTCTAGTCTTCTCGGATAAAGATGATAAACCGTAGGCCTCGTCTCACAACCCTTGTTCGAAAATAACGTCTGTGGGACCCACTCACTGTTGGCAAAGAGTAGGGGACGTATGGGGTGGGTAAATCATCCATCAGACCGACATCTTCATCAAAAACTGCAAATCTAATCATGACAAGCTCTGGCATGAGGAGAACTTGTTCAAATTTCTCTTTCCACACTGGGTTAACGCACCAATTAAAAGAAATTAAAGTGCTTTTTATACTGTCACGTTAACACTTTGCGCTTAATTTAATGGGTCATTTCCGAGGTGTTTGCTTTGAACCTCATTATGAAAGCGAGGCTTTGTGCATAGTTTTTATTATGAAAATTCATATGCAAACAAAACTAATTTTATGAAAGGTGTTCGTCATCGTGGTTTGACATGAAAGCTGAGTTTTATCGTTTGTCTCACGATTGAGTCACATAGATGTGGATCGCGACGTTCTGACCACTATACTGCTGTCTTGCGTGACAGTATAAAAAGCACTTTAATTTCTTTTAATTGGTGCGTTTCGATCCTCTCTTAGGCTTTTGTTGATTGGAGGATTTCATTCCTTATCGTTCAGACTAGAAATTGTTCCCTCGGCTATTCGCCTGGACCCAGTTGTTCAAAGGCCGGATAACTTTATCCGCTGGATAAGGCATTATTCAGGGTCTAAACAGGGGTTAAACGTTGTCCAAGGTTTTTGTACACTCCCAAACTAAACTGTGGTTAGGGTGTGCATATTCGCTTGTACAAGAGGAAATACTGAAATCTTTACACAGATTGAAACTGTCGGATAGTGACTTATCCACAGGATAAAGTTATCCGGCCTTTGAACAACTGGGCCCTGGAAGTAACTTGAAAATGGCACAAGGCCATTTTTGAGATATGCAAACAAGTGTTGGCCCAACCTCGGTTCGGTAGGTTTCTTACCATTGTCCTTGACGACTTTTGTTTTAAAAGAAGCATTGTCTGCTGGGATACCATGAAAATCAACTTTAACATAAGGATCAATAACCTAGCAAGAAAACATACAAACAAGTTGATAACCCCTCCAAGATGACTTACTCTTATTTCGAATTTTCACAAAATCGCTGAAACCGTATTTTGAGTGGCGCTATTTTAGCGATTTCAGACTGAAAATATATGGAGTACACGGTTTCACATTTTCCAGTCGACCTTCTGACTGTTTTCTTGTCTTTTCTGCATTGCAAAAATTCACGAGAATAAGTAAGGTTGTACTGTAGATTGGTTGGACGAGAAAATCAACTTATTTGAAGTAAGCGTATGTTGGTACTCATGTCATTTATTGGGATTTGCATTTGAGCGTCCGCTAGTGAAGTAGCGTTCTTTCCTAATGCATTTTGGTGTTGGATTTACTAGAAGGCGTCATTACTAGCCAGGTTTCTAGGCGCTGTTTCTTGTCTTGTAGTCTGTTATTACGGAAGCTGACTCCCGCTATTACGGACTCTCGCTAATACGGAATTACGGACACTTTCGTGATACAAACGTAGCAAATTTTATTGTTTTGACTCTCGATGAAGCGGACACGGTGAACTTCGCATGTAACATTATAGTCTGATGTTCGTCACTTGTCAAAACACACTTTTGTTTAAAAGATTTCTGGAATTTATAATTTCCACCAATCTCTTTAGTGGCTGTACAACAGACTCACTTTCACTTCAGCTTATGCCTTTTCCTTCCAGACTCTTTAGGAGAGACCAAGTCCTCATCCTCTATTCCCAATGACTGCTTAGAAGATTCGCTACTGTTGATAAGCTTGTCAAGTCTTATAACTAAATGGAATCTCAAGCCCCAGGCTGCCACCTCTATTGATCCCCACACCCTGCTATTATGGACTGTCGCTATTACGGACACTAAACGACGTCCCGAGGGTGTCCGCTACAGCGAGAGTTGACTTCACAGGAAAGCAGTAATGCTCCGAGTTTCGGTGAGGGTAAAAGACGGAATGAGTTTGCGGAATGGCACGTGGCATGGCGTGCGGAATGGCATAATTATGCGAAATACGATTTACGTGGGAAATAAATTAACTGAAGAGCGCGTCATGTTTTCGCGCCAATTTTATAAGAGCAGCAGCTTTTTTGATGCTGCGGACTCTTGCTAAATATTAACAACAATTCGAGGATTTGATCGTCTGATTGTTGATTTGGAAGAAGTGAGGGTGAAGAAAGCGATGAAAACTGTTTATAGTTTTCGCATTCAAGGAACTATGAGTAAATCCGTAGTAAATTAAATTTCATGTTCACTTTACTCCATGCGACTTCAGTTGACAAAAATAAAGTGGCAGCGTGAAGTCTTCTCAGGACAAAGATTGATCATTTACCGAGGGCAAATAATAAACATCTTTCCTTTTTTTTTAAACCCTCGGTAAAAGATCAATTCTCATACCCTGTATGCTCGATGATTCATTTATCATGAGCGGGAAAATGAACAACAATTTGACCAAAATGCATTTGTGATAAGAATAGTTTCACAACCTTTCACACAACCAGTGTCGATAATTAGACACCATACTTTTCATCTGCTAAATTTTGCTCTAGGGCTTTTTCGCTTTTAAATCTCATTTTAGGTTGGGACGTCTGGCACTGAAAGACCTTAATTAAAGACGGATATGTTTAGTTCGATAACGCGTAACAGAACTATAGCTACCTGAATCGCCGTATTGAATAGCTAGGTAGCTAGGGAGTAGCTCAGCAGCTCAACAGTGACTTGCGTACTCGTCGCTCGACGAAAATGTAAGGTGAGAAAAAGTAGAACATATTTTTCCCATGAGTTGTACAAATTGTAACTGTCAAAGAGTCTGATAAAATGACCGAGTTTAAATTTAAAATTTCTCACCTAATAGTTTTGGCCTTGGACTGATGTTATTTCTCCAGTCTGGTGTTGCTTTTTGTCTAGGCTACTCACTGCCACGTTCTTTTTGTCAACTAGAAATTTAATTTATTCTTAGTTCCTTGAATGCGAAACTTCATCGATTTCTTCACTCTCACTTCCTAACCAGCGATCAGACATGTTCTATCCCAGGCGTATATTTTCTAATCCTCGATCTGTTGTTTGTTTGTTTGTTTAATAGTCCGCAACATCGAAAAAACTGCTGCTCTTATAAAATTGGCGCGAAAACAAGATGCGCTCTTCAGTTAATTTATTCCCCGTAAATCGTATTTCGCATAATTATGCCATTCCGCACGCCATGCCACATACCCATCCGCAAATCTTTCCACTTTTTACCCTCACCGTCCGAGTTTCTTCATGGTACAAAAACTGAATAAAGTCAGCTCTAAACGCTTCAGCAGAAAAAATGCGAAAATGTCAAAAAATCGTTTTTCTTCAGTTTTCAAAAAGAATGAGACACAAACGAAACCGGCATAACTTGAGTTTGACCAGAAAGCTTCAATGATGAATTTTTGCACAGTTGAATCTCAATAACTTGAACCAAGAAAATAATCACACCACTTATTATAGCGACATGAAAAAGTCGAATTATCTGTGGCTGAATTACGTAAAAGCGGAAAGCAGGAGAAATTGCATATAGTTCGAGTAATTGAGGATAGCAAAAATGTTTTTTGAAGGTATAAAGAGAAAACCTTTTTTCTTCTGTTGACCATTTCGTAAATTTTGTTAATTTAGAAACCGAGGCGCAGGAAAAGTTGGTGCAGTCAGCAAACTGTGCGCAGACTAGCGCCCGTACCCTGGAATGGCGGACAAGTATTAACATTACTAATGCTAAGGCAGGGCACCAAGATCAAACGGCCTGCGAGTATCAACATTAGAGTTAAGGCTCGTGCCCGGCACAGTGATCCACGTTCTTGGCCGTCGCAGTGCTCTGCTTGCTGTCATTGCACCAATAAAAAGGTCCGTTAATACAAGGGCCCATGTCCAAGCACTATTTCAGGGCCCCTAGATCAAACGTAAAACAGCCTACGAGTATCATATCAACATTAGAGTTAAGGCCCGCGCCCGGCACAGTGGTCCACGTTCTTTGCCGTCGCAGTGCTCCGCTTGTCGCCATTGCAACAATAAAAAGGTCCATTAGTACAAGGGTCCATGGCCGAGCACCATTTCAGGGCAATAAGATCAAACGGGGCACAGGTACTTCCAATTCATATTTTCAAAACGATAGACCATTTCCGAATTGCTTTGAACCTTATCATGAAAGCGAGGCTAAAGGCATATGAAACGTTTTGCTCTTACCCTCGCTTTCATATTGAGGTTCACAGCAACTCGGAAATGGCCAAATTATTTTCAAGTGCTTTCCTTTGATACGAAACAGGACTTGCTTCAGCGTTGGCTCAAATCAATGGCTTTTAACCTTGTCGTCAAACCGAATCAACGTTTTACAAAACAACAAAAAAAACAAACAAAAAAAAACAAACAAACAAAAAAAACAATAAAATAATCAGAATTCGAAATGTTCCATTAAACTAAAAGAGGCGCGGGATATTCCTGTGACTTGGTTTCACTTCTAATCGGTGGAGAAAAGGGTGCGACTTTGTTTTAACCAATCAGAGCGCAACAAAGGAAAACCTAAACAAACGAAGAAAAACTTGCAATGGACAATTAACAAAAACATCACCAAAAACAAAAGTGTATCACATTTTGTCCTCGCCCGGTGTCCATTCAGCTCTTTCAAGGTTAATTTTAAGCTGGCACATGGAGAAAATGCGCCCTGGTTGATGAATTTCGTATCGTCACCATCTCCCTGCTGTGAAATGTGTTGGTATTGTAAGTTATATATTAAACACAAGGAAAAGTGTTTCATACGATTTTAAAACAACGAGAAATGCGCCTCGCTTTTTCAGCCAACTATTCGAGGTGTTTAAAAATCGCATCAAACACTCTTTCGTGTGTTTCATGTAACTTCTCAAACCATTAATAGTTTATGAAAACATTCAAAGCAACCGTTCACTAAATTTTAGGATAATTACGATCACATTTCCAAATCTCCTTCACAGTAGTGATTTCATTTGTTTTCTCTACATGAATTATTAATGAGTTTGAAAAGGAGAAATTCTATGTTGATCTCTGTAAATCAAACAGCAGATATACACAAATTCCTTCAATTGACGAGTTTCTTTGTTCCCTTCGCTTATGTTCTGATGGACCAATTGGTATTTGAGGAAGCTTTCACGTTGATCTGTTACTCAAATACAGATATCATACTCAAGCATTTAAACTTCAAATGGTTTAATAAAATTCTAATATTACATTTTACTCCGAATTCGTTTCTCGGAGTCAATTTCATATTTTGTCTCTTGTAATCTACTTGGTAAAAGTCACTTGGCACAAAACATTCAACCCTCCAATTGCGTTACAAGGATAATAGAAAAAGACACAATCTTCTTAATTTGTGTCTTCTGATTCTAAACTGTCAAATCAGCTTTAACTTTCACGTTCTTTAATGTCTATGTACAATTGAGGTACCAAATGTACCCCACGTTTGAAATAAGTACGGCTGTACAATTGCTATCTACCTAACTACAAAATTTATACCATGTCTTTGGTTTGTACAGCACGACATAGCATGAAATAATGTTCTCGTTAGTTACACTTAACTTAATGAAAACAATAACATTTGGCAAGAAACAATTTCATGCCGTACCTCAAATTATAGGAGATTTAACAGCACAAGGATTATAGAAAAAAAGACAAAACCTTCTGAATTTGTGTCTTCTGGTTCTAAAATGTTAAATCTGCCTTGAACTTCAAGTTCATTAACGTCTATGTATAATTGAGGTACCAGATTGAAACACCCCAAGTTTGAAATATGTACGGTGGTACATTTGCTTTCTACCTAACTACAAAACTTATACCATGTCTCTGATATAATGTACTCATTTGTTACACTTAATAAAACCAATGAAATTTGGCAAGAAACAATTTCACGCCGTACCTGAATTGCAAGAGATTTAACAGTACTAGGATTATAGAAAAAAGACAAAATCTTCTGAATTTGTGTCTTCTGGTTCTAAAATGTTAAATCTGCCTTAACGTCTATGTACAATTGAGGTACCAAATGCACCCTGGTAAAAGTATGTACGGCTATACAATTGCTTTCTACCTAACTACAAAACTTATACCATGTCTTTGGTTTGTACAGCACGACATAGTATGAAATAATGTTCACGTTGGTTACACTTTGCTTAATGAAAGCAGTAACATTTGGCAAGAAAATTTTTTTCCCCGTACTTAAATTACAGGAGATTTGCCAGTACAAGGATCATAGAGAGAAGACAAAACCTTCTCGATTTGTGTCTTCTTTTCTAAACTGTTAAAATACAATTCAGCTGCTTTGAATTTCACGGTCTTCAACAGCTATTTACATTACTTACACTTGAAAGGTAATTTCTTTAACAAACCGATCCATTTGGGAATCATGAGACAAGAGAAACCCCACAGTCACCCCAACAACAAATTCACATTTAAACCATGACAACGGACTTTCATTTTCAATTAATACTTCGGTAGTCTGCAGGTAACAGTGAACCGATACCAGCTTCACATGCGATACGATATTCGTGAGATATTACCCGATACTTAGCACTTTTTTATATCGATACTGTGACGTCTTTGCTCCAGACTTGTACTATGACGTCATTACCGTCGGTACAACCCAGGCTTAAACGAGTAGAGAACGCTCAAGTTGCTGTGTTGCCAAGAGATCAGTAAAATTCTTCCGCAAAAAAAGGTTATGCATGAGAGCAGTAAGAATTAAAATTCCTCCAACGTTATGTGGAATACACATCACGCTTCTTTGACGTTGTCAGTTTAACGGCATCGAAACAAAACCTGTGTCGTTCACAAGTATCGATACTTGAACACTCCCAGGTATCGACTATGTGGCATCAATATCGACTCCCCTTACGCTGCAGACTTCAGACTGAGTATCGACTGCAGACCGAGATAAAATTCTTCATCCAGCCTTGTGCGCAATTAGAAACGGCCAGGGTAACAGTACAAGGCATGTGCACAATAAAACAACAACATAACCATGCATTTGCATTACATGCCACGTGTTGGGATCGACAGGAAGAGAAGCATCTCTGCGGGGAACTTTGATAGATTCTAAATATACAATGACACTTTTCAAGAAAACCGTAAACTCTTCCACTCCCACAGCAATGCTTCACAAGGTGGTTCTACCTTTTGAGTTTGTGGATAAAATCCTCAAATGTGACCATTCAAATGAAAGCTACTAAGCATTACTTTCCTGTGGTGCTGTAGCTACACGAGGTGGTTCTAGCTTTTGAGTCTGTGGATGAAATTTCTCACATGTGACCAATCAATCAAAGCTACTAAACACCACTTTCCCGTGGTGTTTTTCCTTGTCTTCTGTTTGATAAATTGAATTTTAATATTTTCTTAAATTTTGAGTTTTAGATACACTTTGGAGTGAAAGTCAGACTCGGGCCGAGTTTGATTTTCTTAATATCCACACGATTGTGTCCAACACGTTAATCTCCTTTGCACTTGCCTCACATCTAATAGCAAATGTTTAATCAGATTTTATCTCGGACTGCATTTTATACCCAGCCTCCAACTTTTCAAAACTAACCTGCTTTCGTCACGGTACACAGAATTTTCCCCAAATGCTTGAACCTCTTACATCACTTACTACACAAAAAATGAAGAATTTGGCTTGGTGTCTGGTTGAAAGGATCATTGATAACTCTTAATCTGTCAAGATTTCATTCCACTCCTGGGTCATTAATCAAGCAAGCGCGGCCACCATTGGTAAATACAAAATAACGTATTTTGAGCTGAGAAATGGAGCTGGTTTAAAAACGAAGGCTTATGCAGGGATTCCCTTCAATCAATCTACATTATCGTATCGTATTGTAGGTTTGTTTAACGATAATTCCCTGCATAAGATCAATTACAAGCTAGTTCCAGTTCAACAAGTCCAAAATTAAACTACTCAACAAAAGGAGCGCCGTTACCTTTGACAAACACAATTAACACAGAGGCAAATTTAAAGACAGGAGACAGTTAACCCTTTAAGCCCCTATGGAGATCAGTAGCGTTGTCCTCCTTGAAATACCGTAAACTGCCGCTTATAAGCCCTGGGCTAATACAACTTCGTAAGGGGTTTTACATGGCCTTACAAACGGGGGGGCTTATATCCGAGGGGGCTTATAACCGGAATAAAAAAACCGTTTTCAAACGAGCTAGAGCAGTGTTGACCGAAATTGGCTTTACATTTGCTGGTTTTTAATTAAGCCTAAAAACGTCAATATTCCGAACAAAATTAAAACCAACAACACCAACGAAACTAGACGGGGGCTTATATCCGGGGGGAGGGGGGGGGGGCTTATAATCGGATGTATTTTTTCGTTTAGAGGTAGATGCGCCTATAACCGGGAGGGCTGATAAGGGGAGGGAGGGGGGGGGGGGGGGCTCATAAGCGGCAGTTTACGGTATGATCACCGAAAGATAAACTGATTTTGAACAATTTCTCCCAACAAATAGCACAACAAATATGAAGACGCCAATAAGGAGAATTTGCGGTTTGATGTTAGGGCTTAAAAGGCTAATGACTCTGCTAAGCAAGGTTGATACTCTTCACCATTTCTCAAGTGCGCTTAAAACTTTTCAAGTGTCCATAACTCGATAGACGCACAGCTAAAAGGATGAAACAGACGCGGTTTCGAACGGAAACAAGTGGTGGAACGGAGAAAACGTCGTCTGGTTACTCAGACCAATCCGTTTATAACAAAGTTGACAGAAAACGGTATAAAAAAAAACAAGGGTGAGCGAACCGTATTTTGCGCCGTTTTGAAAATCATTTCAACTTCTTTTAGAGTTAATTTAAGTTGGACGCGTTGGATCGCTATCGTCCAACGAACTTTTTCTGTCTATAAAAAAAAGTTTTCATTGTCCGATAAGACGGAAATTAGGGACCGTTCATTTTTTATGAGCATGGGGGGGCTGGTGGGATTTAGGGGGGGGCCACGAGAAAAAAAATGGCACTAAAGGGGGGGGGCTACCAAAAAAAAATGAGTGAAAGAGGGGGGGGGGTCACCAGAAATAATTGGCTAGTAGGGGAAATTGAAAGTGGCTCAACACAGAAACAGATGAAGAAATTGAATATTATTTCAATTTTATTTAATGCGATTTTCCTAACCACTTTTAATTTGTTTTACATACTGAGGTCGAAATCTGCATTTTATATTAACAACAACTGAGGAAATGAAGCATATCTGTTGGAAAAGCAATAATGAATATAAACTGAGGTAGACACCTATGTTTGTACAAGTTCAAATTAATATAAAAACGTATCAGTCTCACTATTGAATCATCCTTGGGGGAGTAGTTTTCTACAAAGTGGTTGTACTCTGAACTATATCAATAGATTGTTTAATGTTCTTTTTAATAGTACTCACTTTTATAAAGACTGTTGATTAGTAAATTATTTGAACCCAGGAGTATCAGTAGACTCAGTAGTATGCCTAGTGTGAACATCCAGATTAGTTTTAATAATAGAACTGTTGTTGGTGACTTCAGTTGACGGTAAATCTGAGCCGTAAGCCATCTTCAGAAAAGCTTGTAACTGTCATTTTTAATAGCAGTACTTTAATATCCAGGCGCGTAGGAGGGGGGGTTCGAGGGGTTCGAACGAACCCCCTTTACAGATCAGTAATGGCGGAAGAAAAAGCACTTAATGAGAAGGTTGAGCAATTACGTGAGGTGTACCATGCGAGAGAGTAGAATGTCTGCCCTGGTTCTAATGCATATCAAATATGATATGCCTGTCAATTTTGACGAGATAGTCAATTTGTTCGAAGGCCTACACCCGAGAATGATGCAGTTTACCAGCTTGGTGTATGACTAACAGTAGATCGAATAGCTATCAGAACTCGACAGGGCGCGGAATGTACATTGAACTTTCTTGTTTAAGTTGAAACAATTATGCCGTAGGAATGATGTATATAGCTCAAAAAGCTGCTGTAAAACAAATTTGTGATTTGCCTAAAATGGGTCTCAAAATGCAGGAAATGAGGTTTCTGGGAACCTAGATTTTCAAAAATTTCCGGGGGAGCATGCCCCCGGACCCCCCTAGTAAGTAAGATTTGGGGCTCAACGAACACCCCTATCTAACCCTTACCTACGCGACTGATATCTGTGCGTCCGCTGTTTTTTTCTGTTTAATATGACTCGTAATCGTTGATTGGTATGCTTCGATCCGTATTTTGTTAGTCAAATCTGTACGTGTATTAATTGTTTCTACTCTAAGGGGAGTAATTTCACGTTAACCATTTGCTTGATTAATTTTTATAGTTTCTTTGAGAATCTAAATGGAAATTTAGGGTTTGTCGTTGCCGTAAACGTGTTGCTATCTATAAAACGTTTTTTTAAACAAGAGAAATCTTTACCTAAGTAGAGAACGGTTACTTGTTAATAGTACTGTAAAGAAATCACAGTAACAATTACGTTTATCTTTGATATAAACAGTACATAAGCGTTTTGTTAAAGTTAGGAGTATGATTTGTTTCTGGTTGGGCGGGAGGGGGGGGGGGGGTCATCAGAAAAAAATAGTTCTGCTGGGGGGGGGCCATGTGGAAAAAAATTGCATGCTAGGGGGGGGTCATACAGTTTCGTAGTGGCAATTAACCAAATCCCACCAGCCCCCCCATGCTCATAAAAAATGAACGGTCCCTTACCCTTTCCCTAGCTGCTATTGATTTTATATTAGCGTTACAAACTTGTTTACCTTAGAGAATCTGCAATCTGAGGTTTGTCTTGTTCTTGCTAAGTTCTTGCTAAGCTCCTTACGTGCTCCCCACAGTGGGCTTTGAATTATTCCCGCCGCTATTTGTCGTTTCGTTTTCTTATTAAGAGCGACTTGATTTCACTCCAATATAAAGATTTAACTTCTGTGTCGACTAAATTTACGTGCTCCGAAATCGTTTTCCATCTTTCCAGTTCTTCAAGAAAGTTTTCTTCTTTATTAGCGACCAAGAACAAATTTCCTTAGCTCAATGTAACTTGTTCGTGTTATCATGATTGTATGGATGCAGCGCATGCGTCAATCCAGTTATGGATACACGCCTTCGTTGTTGAATTTAATTGGGTGAATTTACTTTCACTTTGCTCACGGAGTGGCAGGTTTTAGCACACAGGTTCCTCTCCATACAGGCTTACCGTTAAACTTAATGTAATTAATGACTTACAGTCTGCAAAACACTTGCTAAGATCACATCCAAGGCCTCTACTTGTAGAACTGTGGTCGTTGATTGTCAAACTCAGTGTAGTTAATGTGTCACTTTTTGCCAGATTATTGCACAGTTCCAGTAACTGATCTTCACTCACTTCACTGCAGCTATTGACTGTGATACTGAGAGTTGTTAATGACTTATTTCTGGCGAAGCCATCACCCAGATCCGTTAACAAGACTTCAGCCGTGCCACTGTAGTTGTTGATTGTAAGAGTAAGTGTATGTAATGACTTGTTTGATGCCAAACCATCACCCAGACCCTGTATCCAGCCTCCACCCGTCGCACTGTAGTTGTTGATTGTAAGCGTAAGTGTATGTAATGACTCGTTTAATGCAATACCATCACCCAGACCCTGTATCCAGTCTCCACCCGTGCTACTGTAGCTGTTGATTGTAAGAGTGAGTGTATGTAATGACTCGTTTGACGCCAAACCATCACCCAGACCCCGTATCCAGTCTCCACCCGTGCCACTGTAGTTGTTGATTGTAAGAGTAAGTGTATGTAATGACTTGTTTGATGCCAAACCATCACCCAGACCCTGTATCAAGTCTCCACCTGTGCCACTGTAGTCGTTGATTGTAAGAGTGAGTGTATGTAATGACTTGTTTGATGCCAAACCATGACCCAGACCCTGTATCCAGTATCCACCCGTGCCACTGTAGTAGTTGATTGTAAGAGTGAGTGTATGTAATGACTCGTTTGATGCCAAACCATCACTCAGACCCAGTATCCAGTCTCCACCCGTGCCACTGTAGTTGTTGATTGTAAGAGTGTATGTAATGACTCGTTTGACGCCAAACCATAACCCACATCATGCGTTGAGACTCTACCCGAGCGACTGTAGTTGTTGAGTGCAAGAGTGAGTGTATGTAATGACTCGTTTGACGCCAAACCATGACCCAGACCCAGTATCCAGTCTCCACCCGTGCCACTGTAGTTGTTGATTGTAAGAGTAAGTGTATGTAATGACTTGTTTGATGCCAAACCATCACCCAGACCCTGTATCCAGTATCCACCCGTGCCTCTGTAGTAGTTGATTGTAAGAGTAAATGTATGTAATGACTCGTTTGACGCCAAACCATCACCCAGACCCAGTATCCAGCCTACGTCACTGCAGTTGTTGATTGTAAGAGTGAGTGTATGTAATGACTTGTTTGACGCCAAACCTTGATCCAGATCCTGTAACAAGCCACCACCCGTGCCACTGTAGTCGTTGATTGTAAGAGTAAGTGTATGTAATGACTTGTTTGACGCCAAACCTTGATCCAGATCCTGTATCAAGCCACCACCCGTGTCACTGTAGTTGTTGATTGTAAGAGTGAGTGTATGTAATGACTTGTTTGATGCCAAACCATCACCCAGATCCCGTATCCAGTCTCCACCCGTGCCACCCAGATCCCATAGACGGTCTCCACCCGTGCGACTGTAGTTGCTGATTGCAAGAGTGAGTGTATGTAATGACTTGTTTAACGCCAAACCAACACCCAGACCCCGTATCCAGTCTTCAGCCGTGCCACTGTAGTTGTTGATTGTAAGAGTAAGTGTATGTAATGACTCGTTTGACGCCAAACCACGATGCAGAAGTAGCCAAAGGAAATATCTAGATCTGTTGCCAATGTGGCTGTTGATGGTAAGGGAGAGTGCCGTTAAAGACAGGTTTTTCGCTAAACTGTTGCTGAGGTCTATTTCTTCGTCAGTGAGGGAATATAATGTAAGAGTGAGAGCGAGTGTAGCTAAGGAGGCGTTTTCCAACACTACTTCAAGCAGATGTTGCATCCACCCTACGTTCTCGCCACGGCAGTTTTCGATTGTAAGAGCAAGTGTTGTTAATGACGTGCTGTTTGTTAAACCGTCATTCAGACCCTGTGCCCAGTAATCACTCACGCCACTGATTGTGAGACTAAGTTCACTTGTTCCAGTATCCTTCACTTTCGTGAATACCGAAGGTAATAACGAGGGATTATCAATACAGAAATGAAGGCCACAGGGAGAACAGTCTGATATTAAGTCATGGACAATCACCTTTAAGTTCGCATTGTGGTTGGCACCTGAAAACCGCTCAATAGCAGCCTTCCCGTTAGTGGTCAAATTTCCCCAAATGTTGAAAGTAACGGCGTGTACACACTTTTCTATTTTCAGGCAACTCGTAAGACTGCTTGCAACGTCATCAAGTACATTTCCGTGAATGTTTAGAGTGAGTCGATACGGTGTGGAATTCACCAAGAGTCTCCCGACAGCTTCTATAACTTCACAGCTCAACTCACCCCAGACGTTCAATGTCTGTTCTAAATTAAAACCGCTCTTGGCCAAAACAGGAGTAAGACAAGCGACCTTAGCAGCGGCAATGTTTCCACTGGTATCCGGGTGGAAAGTGCACGACTGCTTTGCTTTGTTTGCTGAAATTATACCTTTAAGAACATTCGCCCAGTTGTCAGGGAGTTCACCAAAGACTTTTACTTCCAAAGCATCCACGGAGCAATTTTGTAAGAAACCTCTTTTTAAGAACACGATGCCTGATTCACTCAGGCTTCCGAAAACAATCAAAGTAAAAGATTTCAAAACGGCTTGTTCTGAAAGTCCTTCACAAAGGGCAGTAGCTAATGAATCTTGCATCTCTCCAAAAATAGTGATGAGAACAGAGGTCAAAGATGTGTTAAGTAAAATTCTTTTCAAGGCCAGTATTGCAGTGTCACTTAATGAACCATAAATCTTGAGGACAACTGACTTCAATGGTGTATCCGCAGACAACCTTTTTTCAAGAGCTCTGGCCCAAGCCTCACCCCACTCATTAAACAGTTCAAACGTCACGGACGTCAAGGTGTTGCTTGCAGCCAAACTGTAACCAACAATATCAGCTATGCCACGAGGGAGGCTTTGAAAAGTTCTAAGAGTAACTAACGTTAAAGTCGAGTTTTGACTTAAGCCATCGTAAAAGGCGTTTCCGAGATATTTTAATCCGGAAACTAACAAACTCTGTAGTTTTGGACAGGATTTCAGGTAATCAAAAGCAGAATTTACTTCATCATCATCTTCATAATCTTCATCACCTTTATCACAACACACAGATAAATGAACAGGATGCCGTAATTGTGAAAAGTTCCGGCAGTATTTTGCAACCTCAAAAAAACCAGAATAAGAATAGTCGTCGCGTCCCCTCACATCCACAGTTAAAGGGAAAGGAATGAAGGAAAAAAGAGTCATCGCCACTTCTTCAGCATTTCCACTTTCACTGAAACTTTCCGTAAAAAACGTTCCCTCCTCCTTTTCGCACTTGAGCCAGTCCCAGTTGTCACTCTTCAGCTTCTCACCAATCTGTCTGAAAAGGATACTCGCTTCCTCACCCAGTATACCAGCAAGAAACAGAAACACTTGCCGGTATTTTACTACAATATGCCTATGGAAGTCTAAGTGAAACTCTATGAAGATATTGACGTCTTTCTTCAATAACAGAAATGCCAGATGTCGTGCGGCCAAGTGTTCTTGGAATGTTTTATGGAAGAAGTGGTATTCGTGTTGTGGGTTGATCTTTTTCAGACTGGCTTCCTTGAAAACGAAACCTGATATCCGAGCTGCCAGATCTTTATACATCTCTTCAAATTTTGCAAGTTCTCCTTCACGAAAAGACGGACGATCTTCTAACAGGCATTTCCAAGCTAACTCTCCCAGTGCAAGTAAACTCTGTTCAAATTCCTTCTCAAGAGCCTCGTCATCCTGGGGAGCTTGCAACTTATTTTTTGCACAGAATCTTCGTAAAATGCATCGAACAATAATCTGATAGAGCTCAGTACGGCGAGATGGAAGTTCTCCCTCGTAGTCCTCAAAAACTACACAGAGAAGGAGCAAATTCAGTGGATTGTTTGGTAAAGCATGGAGGAAAGAGTTTTCCTCGATTGCTTTGATAAGCCTCTCTCCTTTTGAGAAATGTTCGGGCCCCAAAAGTCTGAAGTGCTTCCTGATATACTCAAAGGCATCTTTGTCAGTAAATCCTTCTATTTGCAAAAGGACATCAAAGTTAACGTTCTGTCTCAATTCTATTCCTCTCTCTTGACGCGACGTCGCCAGAAGAAAGCAGAATGGAAACATTCGTCTGTGAAGCAATCTATCTACGTGATGTTCAGCACCTACAGGTAACTCATCAAGGCCATCCAAAATTATTAGAACTTGTTCTTGGTTATGGATATCCTGGATGTAATCCCTTAACTCTTTCTTGACGTCGTCATCTTCAGGTAGAAGTTGTTCATCGATGGCTTTTATAATGTCTCCATCAATGTCCCGGCATTTCAGAAGTAACACATTATTAAATTCAGGAAATGAACACCCTTCCGGAATTTTTCCATTTGACCAATCATAGGCTATTTTAAGGCAGAAAGTTGTCTTGCCAATTCCTGGGCTTCCCTCCACCAGCACTGTGGAATCTTCTCCTTTAATTAAAGTGTTAAAGATGTCATACATCTCCACTTCAGTATTTTTAAGCTGAACACCTCCTGGGAATATCGTATGATACCGCATTCCAAAGGTGTTGAAGATGTCATACATGGCCACTTCGTTATTTTCTAGCCGAAAGTCTGTTTTTCGTCTTGATAGCATTTTCAGTCTTGTATAGACACCTTCAAGAGGTAACTTCAAGGTGCTCTCCCAAAGGAGGGGTCTCAAAAGAGACCGCCTTTTATACTCTGCTTTTAGAAGTCTGACAACAGGGTTATCTTGCCCTACAACAAAACAGCAATCACAGTCAAAGTTGTTCTCTGCGTCGAACAGTTTACTGAGACCATGACTTTTAACATACTGCTTGTATAGGAATTTTCACTTTGATTTGCGCAAGCTTGGTGTCAAAATACACTGCATGAATTTGTTCTGAGTGCAAAATAAAAACTGAATAACCTCCCAACTTCGAATTCTAATGTTACATTGCCAGACGTTGCATCCACTCAAACATGGAAACATAGTGGTTGTTAAACGGGCATTTCAATAACAAGTGAACAGCGAAGACTCAGCCACTGTCATGCTTTCAGCTCTCTGCCAGAAAACGTCTTAGAAAACAGAGACATTCAGCTTAAGACCCAACATGTTGGGATTGGCAGATTTCGATCCATTTTGTCAGTTTTAAGTGTTAATGGTGTCCCGTTGTTGTCTCCTTAATCATGATTGACAGACGGTGGGATTTCATGATCAGAGTCGCCATGTTATTGAAAGGCGCTGTAACATTTAAAACTTGAATACCAACTAAAGTAACAAGAGCAATCCCATTACTTTTTCTTAACACTGCCCTTCAATAAACTTGTCTGGGGATAGCAGCGTAGATACATGTATCAAGATTTCGCTTTGCGTTCATGCACCAACATAGCTGCTTTCAAGTAATAGAGGACACAGCTTCAACCTCATCCCAGACTCTTTGTGACAGTTGCCATTTTTAACTCGTGAATACGCAAATACGCAATGAACGAGTTATCGTTATGTGGAGGAATGTCACTCAGTCGGTCAACCTGTCGTAAACTTTCACGGATGCGCAATGAACGACTTAGCGTAATGTGGGGAAATGAAACTCGGTCGCTGGTCGTAAACTTTGAAATGTGGCGTACCAGCTCGTACTCTCACGGCTCGCTTTAGGTTCTCCCCACCTTCAATTATAAAAATTCACGGCTTTTGGAGTTCGAAATTAAAAGAAATAGCCCAAAAAACACTCAATTGATGCACATAATCTTCGCACGTTTTTATTTTGGGACTGGAAGCACCGCGTTGAAAGCTGCTCAAGGCCGAGATTCGTCCAAGTCAACAGGGGTTTTGTGCAAAATGGAAGGAGAAAATACAATGGAGAAACGTCTGACGGTGTTCCCTACTCATTCGCGTTTTTTTTTTTTTTTTCGGCGGTCCGAAGTAATTTGACCGTTAAAATCGTAGCGCTACGGGTGCCACATAGTTGGACACCCTCAACAACTCATAAATACGAAAATTACTCTTTCCTTCAGGAGTCTTGGGCATGTTGTGTAGTGGCGTGGTGCGCTGACTTAGAAGTAATGGATCCCGGGCTCAATTTTTTTTTCTTTTTTTCTTTTTCCTTTTCCCCTTTAAAAGCTAACCACTCCAAAGGCTCCAAACAATTTTTAAAATTGAAACTTTCTTAAAAAACACGAAACTATTCAAGGAGCTCAATCTCGCTGAGGGAAACGGCCAAAAATCTAAGCCGCGTAGGATGGGGAATAAAATGCCCGCGAGGGCCCTTATTAAGCCTTTATGGTTTATATTTCGAGTCCTGGGCCAACCAAAGACAATGTGAACAATGTTTTATACCTTGCCACTATTTACTTCTGTATTCACGAGTTGGCTCACAGGAGCCTTTGATCTTAGTCTGTACGAGTACCGTTGCCCGTAAAAAGTATACATGCAGAAATTAAGGCCATAACATTTCTCAACATTACAATGGGTCAAACAGGGAATAGAACATACAAGTGACATGGTAATCTTGTTTCATATTGTAGAACGTATCAAAGGCTCCTGTGAGCCAACTCGAAATGCAGAAATGAATAGTGGTAACCACAAAGCAGTATTCGCATCAAAGTAGCCTACACTGAAGGATTCGTGAACGCCATGCAGGAATGAGAGGTGACCTGAAAGGTATAAAACGTTGTTCGCATTGTATTTGGTTGGCCCAGGACTCGAAATATAAATCGTATTTGACACTTATTCCGCAATCTACGCCGCTTAGATTTTTAGCCGTTCCGCTCAGCGAGATTGAACTTCTTAAATAGTTTTGTATTTTTTTAAGAACGTTTTAATTTTGAAAACAGTTTGGAGCCTTGAAGTGGTTGGCTTTTAAAGGCGAGTAAAAGGGAAAAAAAATATCTCCATTACCTCAGGAGTTTGAACTCAGGAGCCTTCGCTTCAATCTCGGCCTTGGGGAGTTTTCAACGGCGGAATGCGAAGTTTTTCTCACCAAAATAAAAACATACCAAGACTAAATACATCGATCGAGTGTTCTTTAGGCTATTTCTTTTAATTTCGAACTCAAAAGAAAAAAAAAATGTGAAATTAATGTTATAATTGAAGGAGGAAAAAAACTTAAGCGAGCCGTGAGAGTATGCTATATTTGAAAGTTTATACCCATTGAGTGGTCAGTGGAACGAGCGAGTGACATTTCCCCCACATTATGATAACTCGTTCATTGTACATGCACGCAATCATGAGTTAACAAGATGCCCCTCTAATGGCATTACACGGAATGCTTAATGTAGCCCCAATTATTCCCCATTGTATGTTTCGCAGATATTTAAAAACTATCCTCCCTTGGCAATTGAAATAATTGTCTGAATGGTTTTATTCAGATACATTGCGTGATACTTATCGTTGTGTTACTAGGAATCATACCAGAAATAACTATGCAATAATGTCATGACCCCGCTGAACTGGCCTGGCCTCCTCTAGCTCTAATCCTTCGCGTTGATCATTCGATCTGTTTTTTAAAGCGGAGTTTCTTTGCTGTGAACTCTCCCAATTTCCACCGTTTCAGCTGTCGAGTACTACCTTGAAGTTATTATTTCGATTTACTGCTTGAAAAAGGTTTGTTTTCTCTCTGAAAACGGCAGATCAAAGTCTTAAATTCATACATGTGGCCGCCATTGAACAAAAACAACTTTTCGAAATGATGACTTGCTTTGACGTCACACAGGTAGAGATAAGTGGGTCCCCTCCCTCGTGATATACGTGCCGATAATAGATTTTGATTGGGCTGTTTTTGTTCAAGACAATCAGAACAATAAATCCCTTCTGGGAGAGACTAGAATTTAATCAAGGTTTAATGAATAAACAAGATGCCTACTACACTGGCATTACGCGTGATGCTGGGGCTGATTCATTTATTCCAACTGTATGCTTTGCCGATTGATAAGACTATCCTTGCTAGTGGAATAGTTTAAGTCACGACGATCGCGTTACGTTGTTTCCCTTGTGATACGCGACTCAGACTATCACCGGAAATTTTAGCCTCCCACGCAGACGTTCTTAGGGCAGGAACGCGTGACGAACCCCCAAGAACGTCTGCGTGGGAGGCTACGGAAAATTTGTGAAATTCCATTACGATAACATAAGCTTCTCAATGACCTCTTTTCAGTCTCGCGTCGTGGTCTAAGACTGTCAAACAAAGCACGATTCCTTCGCCAGGAACTCACTAATTTCCACCGTTGTACGTGTCGGGTGCTTCTTAGAAGTTATTCTTTCGATTTACCGCTTCAAAATGGTGAAATTTCCGTTTGAAAACGGCACACTTGAGTCCAGAACATGTTAAAACAATATGGCGCGACTATTTAATCCGTCATTAATAAATATATCAAATGATGCATTGACGTCACACAGGTAGGGGTGAGTGGGTCCCCTCCCTCACGATATAAGCGACAAGAATGGATTTTGATTGGCCTGCCTTTGTTGAAGACAATCAGAACAATACATCCCGAGTAGGAGAGGGGAGAGTTTAATGAATAAATTAATGTACCGATTTGTAGCTACTACGAAGAAAAAAAAAAAGAAATCGACCCGTTTTAAGACACGGTATGCCCCCTCAGGGCATCCCGCGTAATCAAATAATGATTTGACATCACACAGGAAGGGATGAGTGGGTCCCCTCTCTCGTGATATGTGCCCGAATAACAGATTTTGATTGGGCCGCTTTTGTTGAAGACAATCAGAACAATACATCCCTACCAGGGGAGGACATATTTTAATGCATAAATTAATGTAGCGATTTGTGACTACGACGAAGAAAAAAAAACAAGATGCCTGCGATACCGGCATTACGCGTGATGCTGGGGCTGATTCATTTATTCCAACTGTATGCTTCGCCGATTGATAAAGCTATCCTTGCTAATGGAATAGTTTGAGTCACGACGATCGCGTTACGTTGTTTCCCTTGTGTTACCCGACTCAGACTATCAGCGGAAATTTGTGAAATTCCATTACGATAACGTAAGCTTCTCAATGACCTCTTTTTAGTCTCGCGTCGTGGTCTAAGACTGTCAAACAAAGCACGATTCCTTCGCTAAGAACTCACCAATTTCCACCGTTTTACGTGTCGGGTGCTTCTTAGAAGTTATTCTTTCGATTTACCGCTTCAAAATGGTGAAATTTCCGTTTGAAAACGGCACACTTGAGTTCACAACATGTTAAAACAATATGGCGCGACAATTTAATCCGTCTTTAATAAATATATCAAATGATGCATTGACGTCACACAGGTAGGAGTGAGTGGGTCCCCTCCCACGCGATATAAGCGACAAGAATGGATTTTGATTGGCCTGCTGTTGTTGAAGACAATCAGAACAATACATCCCGAGTAGGAGAGGGGAGAGTTTAATGAATAAATTAATGTACCGATTTGTGACTACGACGAAGGAAAAAAAAAAAAAAAAAAAAATCGACCCGTTTTTAGACACGGTATGCCCCCTCAGGGCATCCCGCGTAACAAGATGCCTGCTATACTGGCATTACGCGTGATGCTGGGGCTGATTCATTTATTCCAACTGTATGCTTCGCCGATTGATAAAACTATCCTTGCTAATGGAATAGTTTAAGTCACGATGATCGCGTTACGTTGTTTCCCTTGTGTTACGCGACTCAAATTATCAGCGGAAATGTGTGAAATTCCATTACGATAACGTAAGCTTCTCAATGACCTCTTTTTAGTCTCGCGTTGTAGTCTAAGACTGTCAAACAAAGCACGATTCCTTCGCCAGGAACTCACCAATTTCCACCGTTTTAAATGTCGGGTGCTTCTTAGAAGTTATTCTTTTGATTTACCGCTTCAAAATGGTAAAATTTCCGTTTGAAAATGGCACACTTGAGTCCAGAACATGTTAACAATATGGCGCTACAATTTAATCCGTCTTTAATAAATATATCAAATGATGCGTTGACGTCACACAGGTAGGAGTGAGAGGGTCCCCTCCCTCGCGATATAAGCCACAAAAATGGATTTTGATTGGCCTGCTGTTGCTGATAACAATCAGAACAATACATCCCGAGTAGGAGAGGGGAGAGTTTAATGAATAAATTAATATACACATTTGTAGCTACGACGAAGAAAAAAAAAAAAAAAAATCGACCCGTTTTTAGACACGGTATGCCCCCTCAGGGCATCCCGCGTAAAAAGATACCCGACCGAAACCTAGACACGTCATGCCCTGCGGGCATTCCGTGTAATAAGCCTTACACTGCTACAGTAATTATTATCAATTCCTCCAAGAGTACTACATGGCAAAACAGATGACGCAACATCTTATTGACTACATATTCTGCCAACATAGCACATTTTTCAGCTTCTATAAATACATTTAAATTAAGGACGTCTACAGTAAAAGGTACTGAGTTACCTCTAGAAACACGAGTAAACGGTCTGAGTCTCTTGGAAGTCTGAGTAGCACAAGGACATGACCTTTTATTGTTTCCTGATGTCTCTTCCCTAAAAGAATCTAGAATGAAAAATAACAAACAAGATAAAAGAATGACTGGGTTCAAGGTTTTAAGCAGCTGGGTGTTTCAGGCAACATATGAGCACTCACTATTTGAAAATAAAAAGAGTTAGAAGTAAAATTGCACTCAATCCTTTACAAATATTACCAGATACATGCTTCTAGGATGCTAGCACGAGAGAACAGATGCCTTTTGTTTTCCGGCATCTGCTCTTGCAGACTACTAGTATCGTTTGCCTACGTGTAGTCGTCAATTCCTGGCCAGAGGCCTGACTAGGGTCACTCTAGATTAGCCTGTCACCTCTAACAATACTTCTCAGGGCTACACTCACACTCACTTATGACATGACTCCTTTGTCCAAATATTTACTTTATAATTTTCTATATTAATCTTTATAAACAGTATTTAAAGTGTTTGAGCTTACTTCAAGTTTTCAAGTTTTTATTTTATTTAACAATATTTTGTTTCGACGTTTACTCTAAGAGCCATGATAAAAAGAATAACAAGATATTGTAATAATAACATAACAAGGAGGCGAGGAAGCGAATGAGAAACTACAAGGCTTTTAAAATAATGGGCTCCCTCTACATTTGCAATTTGGTTGTTAGCAAAATTAATAAAAGCACATAGGATTAGATCACTTTGCAGTGGACAATATTGTTTTTTTCAATCATGCAGCTGTATACAGCAATGGGACAACAGAAAATACACAGAAAAACACAGGTCAGATGTCTAATATAAGGCTAGGAATCCTCCTACCATCAGCTCCACTTCTTTGGTGACCTTGAGTGTCGGAAGGGAAACCCAACGGATTGCAATCTACTGCTGAAGGATGGCTTCCAAGCTGAGCAGGTGAATAACCTTTAAAAAAAAGATTTAGTTACCTATTAATTAAAGAACATAATTATTTTACAAAGACAAAATGGAGAAAGATAACATACACATAGACTGCTTTGAGAATGACTCACACAAAACTCATCTATACTGTAATGTACCGTACAAGAGAGCGTTTGGAATAGGAAAGGCCAGAATGCACATGTACGCATCAATTTAACAATATTGTGTTTAAACAAAGCATCAGCAGTCCAGTGTGACAACCACTACACCACCAGGACAACCAATCAAAGCGACGATTTGTGAGGCTTGGTTTGGTTTCAAGGTGACAGAGTAGTGGAAGCCTATCACTCCATTACTTTGTAACCATTGAAGGATCAAATTCATGATGTACAACACAAGGCCAACTTAGTAGGTTACAAGGGAGGATCCAGTGAAGAATACAGGATATAAACAACATATATGTCCAACGTAAACAGGCTTTGTGACAGCTCTGATGTTAACTTAAACTTTTGTATTTCAATTCCTTGCATGCCTACCTTGAATTCCACTTCTGAGATCAGTTTGTGAGGCTGCAGCGAAAGGAAGCTGACTATAACCTGCTACTGAAGACTGACTTCCACTTAAAAAACCTTTAGAGGGGAAAAATGCAATACGCATTTATTTACACAATTAATATAGCATTTTAAGACTGAATGCAAACAGGCAGCAGAATGCAGCATTTACAAATTGAATACAACAAGAGAAAGCCATGGCATGGCATTTCAGAGACCAGTGCTTCTTGTTTTTATGTTTTATTAATTAATTATTATTAAAAAAACAAATTGATTAACAAGACACCAAGACAACTGCCTTTTTTAATACATAATGTCATGTGATATCTTTGTTGTGATTGTTTAGTGATTCCCACCTACTTTGAATTCCACTTCTCAGATGAGTTCGAGAGGCTGCAGGGAAAGGAAGCTGACTGTAACCTGCTACTGAAGACTGACTTCCAACAGAAACACCTTCAGAGGAGAAAAATTGTAAATATTATAAGCAAATTGGGATGTCATTATACTCATAAAGGGAGTAACTAGACAAATGGAAAGGTGGGTCTTAAAGTATCTCAGATCAGAGCCTGCAAAAGTTGAGGGGCCTTTTCTAGCTCAAACACAGGGGTAGTGTATGACAAGAAAAATGATATTCACACAGTTACAACATTTTTTGAGCCAATTTAAATCAGGATTTTATACGAAAACTGACTATTAATCCCTTGTAGATTCTGTCTGCAGTGACTTTGAACCTGTGAATAACTTTTTTTTAATATTAATTTTGTGCAAACCCCATGAAACTTCAGGAATTTTTGGAAATTTATCTGGGAAAAACTTGATGCTGTTGGTTAGTGTTTGTTGACTTTGATGTTATCATGGCAACCAATTTTTTACAGGCAGTTTCTTCACAAAATGAAAAATCCGTTTTTAAAACGAAAATTTTAGTTTTAGTTTTATTGTAATTGTTTTAGGTATTTCCTACCTACCTTCAATTCCACTTCTCAAATGTGTTTGTGAGGCTGCAGGAAAAGGAAGCTGACTGTAACCTGCTACTGAAGACTGACTTACACCAGAAAAACCTTCAGAAGGGAAAATTATAATAAAATCAAACTTGTATGTCATTATTCTCATAAAGAAAGACACTGAATGAATGGAAAGATGGGTTCTGAATTCCTTACATCACAGCTTATGATGCAGAAGCCTTTTCCAGCTCTTGATTCACCTACAGGTGAAATAACGACTGAAAGAATTCTCTCCTGTGCCAGGCTATTCAGATAATTAAATTTTGCAGGGCAGAAAATAAGGCCCAGACAAAAGCATTAAATTAATTTAGCATATGGCAAAGAAAATTATGTTCAGACAGTAAAATCAATTTAAATAAATATTTATTTTATTTAAAAACTGACCGTTAAAAATCTTTTCTTAATGCCATGCTGGGGCGGATCTAGGGGTGGTTCGGGTGGTTCGGTCGAACCCCCTAAACTGAACGTAAAAACGTACAAAAAACAGGTGAATAAAAAAAAGTGAACCAACTCTGCTAATAGATATATTAGTTCGAAAATTATATTTTCTTTGTGTCGTTGTACGCGAAAACAGCAATAAAAACAAGACAGATTTGTGCCTAGTTGAAAATGGCCTCTAGTACGTCCGCTTGAGCTATAAAATTACTACTTATTAACGTTTACACGTCCCGCCAAAACTGACAGTTTACGCCAAATCTGCCAATCATTCCATTTCCAGCATTACGTAAAGCCGCGACGTTCTTTGGAAATCAGAGCTGTGGATCATTCTCTCAGTGAGTTAAAGATTGCGCCGGGAGTATTTTAAAGAGAAAATTTACTTAAACATTCCTCAACGTCAACTTACGACTTAATATGTCGAAGGGGACAAAGCAACCACAAATTCATCGGTTTTTTGGACCGTCATTTTTGACATTACCTTAAAGCTGGTTAAAGGCTACCTGTGGACCACCATGTCGACAGAAAGATTGTCTGGCTTGGCGCTCATGAATATTCACCACAAGAAACCCGTGGATTATGATGCTGTTGTCCAGAAATTTGCAGAACAGCAACCCCGGAGAATGTTGCGGGCTGATCCCATTTTTGAGGAATCATGAATTTTTAATTTGAATGAATTTAAAATGTTTATCCGTCTCGATTTTTGTCAGTGTTAAGAAAATACATCCTTTAAACTACTGTAGTTAGCACAAAAATGGAGGTGACTTTAGAGCAATTAAACCACTTCAAATTGCCCCTGAAAATGCCCTAAAATAAAAAAATTAAAAGAAATGGACCCCCTAGGGGCTACCGCCTTTGGCGCTTGTTTATCCGAACCCCCCTTCGTCAAATCCTGGAGCCGCCCCAGCCATGTGACAGTTATTGGGATTACACAAAATGTTTTTGCCTACCTTCTGTTCCACTTGTCAGACGTGTTTGAGAGGCTGCAGGGAAAGGAAGCTGACTGTAACCTGCTACTGAAGACTGACTTCCAACAGACAAACCTTCAGGGGGGAAAATTACAAAAAGAAAAAATTAAATACACAAAATAGCATCTTAAGAGTTCAAGTTGCAAAAATCTGAGATCAGTGAGTTGTAACTTCCAAAATCCAACATCCTGAAGTCGTTTGATATATGATATTGCAGTTGTGAAAATTTGACATCAGTGAGTTGTGAGAATGTGACATCTAAATTGTGCAGTCCCAGAAAAAATCCATACCCATGCCAAGGATGGTCAGGGGAAATTCTTAGAGGAACGGGGGGGGGGGGGGGGGGGGGGGGTTAAAAGGCAAAATTATAGAAGCAACGTATGAAGCTTAACTGGAATTTCCTTTCGGAGGGAGGGTACAAAACAAAAAACCTTATGGATATGGATATTTTTATAGAACTGCATATTGCAAAAATCTGACATTCAAGTGCAATCCTTCTAAGCTAGTCCCTCATACATGTTCATGCTGTAATTATGTCTATCATTACTTTTTAGGAGTTTGTGCCTCATCAGGGGTTCCAAATACTCAAGACATATATTATAGCACGAGGCCATACTTCATTGGTTTCTCAATCTTTGGAACCCCTTCTAAGGCACACCCTGTGGTGCTCTGTCCTTGTTTTTCTCAATGAAAAAAATAGGGGGACTGTTATCAAAATGATACAACAGTCACCATCTAATAAACACCGTCCGATTTTGTAACACATGACATATTTTGCCCAATAATACCTGGTAATAATAACAACAAGAAGCTGTTTCCAGCTTATACTCGGGCCATATTTGACTACGTGGTGCGTAAAGCCTACAATCTTTTAACAGTGATAACCTCCAGCATCGCCAATTCCCCCAAAATAGATAGCCTGCGAGCAAGCTGTCTTGGGGGTGGATCCTCTTTCCCCCTCCCACCCCCCACCCCCAGGAGAGCTTGCTCGCAGGCTACCAAATAGATAGATACAGAGATATAGTGAGGCAATAAGTAACCACCAGATAGAATTGCATTTCTTGCAGTCAGAATGAAATACAGGCTGGGGGAAAACGACATTTGTCATACGAATGCTTTTTATAATCCCAGGGCTTTAATCCTTACATTTTCACCTTTCGTTTAGAGACAGAAACCATTTGTACGGTCCTAATATGTATGTGACGCCAGGTCAATGACAGATCGTAATTTTCAGTATGATCTAGACCCGGGTGGGGGGGGGGGGGGGGTACTCCTTTATGTGACATTAATGGGGACGTGCGGCGGCCCGATAGGTTATGGTTTTCAGGGTGTTTTGTCTTGAACAGGGTATCTATTTCATCACTTTCTGTTTAAACAGGGTATCCCTACATGGCCTAATGGCTCAAACAGATTGTGATTGCCAACGCATTAGAATACAGTAAGAAACTAGTGTACTGTATTCTTATTTCATTCTAGTCTTAAACAGGGTGTGATTTTCGGTTAAATGTCTTAGAAAGGGCCTGAAAATTTTTATTTCTAACTTAAACGGGATAGGGAAATCGGAGAATTGTGTCTTAAGCAGGGTAAGGGTTTGAACGCCTGGGCCGCACCTCCCTACCCAAGCATTTGTTGTGTCCCCCCCCCCCCCCTCCCCGGGGATCTAGAGTAATGTTACGCATCACGTGTGCATTTATATCCTTGTACGTTTTTCAATGTTTTGCTGTTTATATTTTTAAATGAAATTCAGGGCTAAGCATTTGTTATTCACCTTTCATTTGAAGGCAGAAACCGTTTCCACATTGATTGTTTTTCTATAGTAAACGTGAGACATCTTTATTTATCTTGGCCCGCAAGGTCATAGACTGATTAAGTTGCCAAATTTTCGGCTAAACAAAACTAACCTTGAGGCACTCAGGTTAGCCTAAACTGAAAAACACTCCGGTCCGCCTAAAGAGCACTCCAGTTAGCCTAAATAGCACTTAGGTTAGCTTAAATAGCTCCCCGGTTAGCTTAATGGTTAGAAGTTTATGTTGGGGTTGTTCATGCCTCGCACGTCTGGCTCGCATATTGTAAACACTCCTCACGGCCTGAAAACAAAGAACACGACCGAGAATTTAAAGAATTTGACAACACGACCGAAAACTTAACTCGTACCAGCCGAGTACAAAAAACGAGACCAAGAACAATTATAACTCATGGAACGAAGTCTTATCATTACAATATAATAATTATAGATAATTACCAATTCTTGTTTTCTTAAATGTTTCTTGAAAATTATGTAATGTAATGTACAGTAATCATTGTTTATATTGGTGCCGAAAAAAAAAATGTTTCGGATCAATGTTCATCCATCTTCAGTACAAATCCCATCAGTGGGTGTGAAATAAATACAAAAAGTAGAGTACAATAAAGCTAATTACAACAAATTACAATGTGACAAGAAATTATAAACTTAAGTTAAAATGTAGCTAATTACAGCGTGATGATGACAAAGGAACAGAGCAGAAAATACATACTGAGTAGACAAACAAAACTGAGTACAGCTGTAGCTGTGATAATAGTGATTTTGTTTTGTTTGTCTATTCAGTATGTATTTCCTGTTCAGTTCCTTTGTCATAAATTGTTAATTAGTTACTATATTTTTACTTTCCTTGTAAATGAATACCAAATGTAAGTTACTATATTGTGGCACAAGTATGTGATCATTTTCAAAACTGGTATCAGCCCACCTTAAAACAGATGTATAAACTTCAATAAATATTGAAGTGATAGTTATGTAGACAAATCTGATTAGCTGGCATTCTTTTACATACTAAGTTCCTCTACCTGGCTTAGGCCGAAGGCTGACATAGTGATGTTCATGCAGGTGTCCCAACACAAGCTGGCTGCTGCTGCTAACATCATGTTCTGGGTGGATAGTTAAGTCATGTGACAGACTGCTGATCACATGAATGCATGTTTTAAAGCAGTTTGCCGCAGCATGGAGAATGACGTGATCACCCCATGTCCCATCTGCTGCCATGTTTCTTAGGTAATCAGGCCAAGACTGATGTCCATGTACAAAGTTAAACAGTTCTGTCCCATCTTGCTGCAAGAGAAGAACATAACAATTTACAAAAAATGTCAATTGAAAGCTTCACCCAGTGATCAACTGGAGGGTAAAGCTATTCACTAAATTGACAACTGCATCGATCCACAACAAACCAAATTATACCAAAACATGTTAATTGTTCCATAATTTAATTAATCCAACAAGTTATGCATTCAGTTGTTAATGAATAACTGAAGCATTGGATACAATGCAATTTCAGAGCTTTGCTTGGCTTTAAGCATCCAGGTGATATTAGCCCTTGAGTAATGTACCAACTGTCCAAGAAATAGCAACCATGTTAGAATTGATTTCTGCCTTTTCTTGCAAAATGAAATCAGCAAGATATGAACCAACAATTGAGTTTTATCTTGATAGAGGTATTTTTCAGCCAGTGACACAGGCATATTGTACTCGGAAAAAGAAAATCTGAATTCTTCCCCCTAACAGAGTTGAATCTTTGACCTTCCATTTGGATGTCATACATGTAGCACTCAGCTACAAGAGACTTGTGGGAGCTAAGACAATTAAACTACATTCATGCAGTGACAAACATCTGCATACTGTTAGGATTTGAATGTGATATCGTGTTAATTGTGATGAATAACGATAGAGGTATATAATTTTTTTCAGTCAGCCAGTTTGGCATACATGTATGTACTAGAAAAAGAAACTCAAGTTCTACCATTTTATTGCTTTGCTTGATTTGTATAACCATAAAATGAAACCAAACTCGCTTGTTCGACATTACCAATACTACATTGTAACTTACCAGTGTAGGGTTCTCTTTGAGGTATTGGACTATGTGCTGCCTCAATGCTTCATGAGAGATTTGGATTCCTTTCACCAGGCTCAGTTGTTCTGATAATGCATAGAACATGCAATTCCCTGATGCTTTGTTATCAGAGATTATCAAGCCTTTGCCTGAAGCAATTTTCTTTAACTCTCCAAGATGTGTGTTGCTGATGATCTGGCCTGCATCATATCGCATTTGCTCAAGACCACGGAAAATTTGTTCAGCTGTCATAACTAAAACCACCAATAAAAGGAATAACAAGTGTATCTCCGAGAATCCCATAATTATAATATTTATAGAGTATACGAGTATCAAAAATCTAAATATTATTTAACAAGGCAACAAGACATACCCAGCTAACAGTTTTTGCAAATGTTACAAGTACATGTTGACAAATTGAAGGTCTGAGAGCATAACCGACTTATGTTGAATTTTAGCCCGGTTTTCGATTTTGCTCAGATTTGTCCGAATTTTTGCTCTCCCTAGTCTTGAAACTCCTTGAGAAAACCAAACACGAACAGAACAAAAACCACTTGCTTACTATTTCTCTCTTGTTAATTCTACCACAGAACTTTACTTCTCTCCCACCCCCTCCCCCTATGTAATAACAACTGAACACAAACAGCCAAAAAACCACTCACTTACTGTTTCTCTCTTCGTAATTCTACCAAAGTTACTTCTCCCTCCCCCCGTCCCCTTTATGCAATGTTGATGTGGGTAGTGATGCTTGCCAGGAAACTGTTCGTGACACAAAAGACAACATTGAGTCAGGGGGAGGGGGAGGGGGATTTGGTAGTTTGCTTGTGTACAAGTGAACGCGCTTGGAAGGCAAATTTTGTTATAGGTTATGTCCATGTCAGACTCGTTTTCCAAATTACCGGTAGGCTAAAAGTTTCCACCGTCCACGAGCCGTGTTTAGCCGCACCAGTTGTTGTTTCTATAAGTAACGTTTGTGATGACATCATGGTTTGCTTTTGCGGGTTGTAACAAGCCCCAAAATAGATCAAGGGGGTCGGGATAAACAACTTGCGTGTCATACTGGTTTGTTGGTTTTGCTTTTGTTTAGTGAAGTTTGTAAACGCACAACATCTATGGATCTTTTGAAAAGTTCTGAAATTGACGAATGCAGTTCACAGGAACTGGTCGAAACATTGTCCAAAGAATCCCTCCTTGGTAGTGATGACTGTGCCGTGGCGAAATTTTCAATTTGATTATCAAATCCCGCGGGAGCATCAGAGACAAATCCCGCCATGTGCAGGGTGTTTTGCAAGCCTTAGTTGTGGTTTACCAGGCTTGAAATTCGGTATGTAACGATTAACTTTACAATTTCAAGTCAATGATTCCATAAAAGTACGATTAACATATTAGATTTTCAACGGTTAACACCAACTGCTCGTCAAAAGAATAGATAGTCAGTACCTTTCAATAGAACTGCCGTTGATCATTGTTAATCGTTGAAATGGCTACATTTCTTCCTGTTAATCGTGTGGAATTCTAGTATTTTGCGTTATCAAGAGTGATATGTCAACAAACAGGACAAAGCTGGATTTTACGCCAGGAAATGGACACATTTTCTCTTGGAGAATGTAACTGTTTACATTTCTGACATTCCTGTCACACACGTAGTAGTTTGTAACAGAATCAAATAAAAGCACGACAGTATTCTTTTTGTTGCTCCCGCAAAAAAGACCGCTTTCATGTGCCGTGTTTCAAAGACAACACTAGTGTATATTGAATACCAGTATTTAATACTCAGTGCATTGTCCTTTTGGTCATCTAGTGTCTATAATGTTATCGATATATCTTAACAAGATGGTAACATTTCTCAATGGCATTAATACGAAACACACATTGGCGTAAAAAAAAATACTGGACAATGGTTTTCAATCGAATTGCAGTTCACATGCAAAAATTTGGACAAATGCGAGCAAAATCGAAAAACGGGCTGAAATTCGACATAAGTCGGTTATGCTCCCAGCCCTTCAATTGTTGTCAGTGTGTCAGTGATTGTTGTCATTAGAAAACTAATTCCCGCCTACCTTCTGTTCCACTTGTCAGCTGAGTTTGAGAGGCTGCAGGGAAACGAAGCTTACTGTTAACTGCTACTGAAGACTGACTTCCAATAGAAAAACCTTCAGAGGGGAAAAATGTAATAAGCAAAATTAACCAACATAGCATCTTAGGACTGTAAAGATACACGGTGCTAATTTGAAGCAGCAACATCTCAATAATATATACAGTGCTGTACAAAATGTACTGGACTAAGCATCTCAGACTTGTAACAATCAGCAGACCAATGCATTAACATTCTTTACCAATCAATTTAAGCATACAGTAAAACAAGGCTGCTTGCACAGCCATCAGACATACATGTGTACAGTGTATGGACTGCATTATCACCATAACAATAATTATTATAATGATTTAAGAGCGCCTGCCTGTAAAAATCAGACAAATTCTAAATTTCGTGGCAAGGGTGGAAAATTCGATTTCTTTCATATTTTAAGGTCAGATAGGCTAGGATATAACTAAAATCACTGTATAGTTTTTTCGGTGAAATATCCTTTTATTTCAAAGAAATGCAAATAACGAAAATCTGTTAAAATCGTCATTTGAGGCGCTAAATTATTACACGGGTTTGAGAGCCTTGGTGCGAGAACAAATCATTTTACCGCTTTTAAAACACTTAAATCTTTTTTTACAATCTTTAAATATCTTTTGGAATGATTTTGGGAAATATTGCGTCGTTCTGTGTATGCGAAATAATTTAATTTCGAAGGCATACAATTCACTGCAGTAAAAGTACTTCGTGAATAAAATTAATTTTCACCATGTGCGAAACCTTCAAATCGATTAAGCTTCTGGTGGTTGAATGTTAGAAGGATGGTCTATGGATTCCTGTAAAAATTTCTTTGGGCAAATGATGAAGAGCGACGTGAGAGCTTTTCAAAGTCCGTACAAAATGCAAATATTTGACCCCCCGCGGTAAACTTTGTAGTCGTGGGTCAGACATAATTTTTCGTCCGTGTTCATGTCTTGACCCATATTAGGTTAAAATAAGCACATAGAAAAACATTTCGAAATGTTCTTACCTTATAATATGCTCAAAGACAGGTCCAAATGCCATTTTAGCACGATTCTCTGGTCGTTCGTCGCATAAGTTTGAGCCGGCTGTTTGTATTAAACGTCCGATGTACACCACGCAAACTGGTCGAATACAAATCTTTGATCAACTTTCGGCGCATTTCATCAAGACTGCGTCTTTTTCGATGGCTAAGTCATTTGTGAAGTATTGCTTGGTTTACAGTGCACGAAAATATAACATCTGATCGCTGCTAGAATGACAAAAAATGTCGGCGCTTTCAGTCTATCTCTATCTATCTTGCATTGCAGGGAGTTGTTTGTTCGTCACGCAATACAATGTCCTGGATATTTTAGGGGGGTGGAGGAGGGTGAAAATGCGAAATGCTTGATAACTGAACATGAACATGCTCAAGGCAACAACAACAACAATTAAAAAAGTGATACCTTTTGTTATGTTATTTTTCCGTTGCTAAAATCCAGATAATTTATGTATTGGCAAACTCATTTGCGCGCGCAGGCATGGTTGTTGGGAGCGTTGCCATTGTGGGGTGAGAGGGGGGGGATAAGATTTTACTAAACAGTGTCAGTACTTACTGATGAAGATCACTACACATCCTTTAGCTAGTTCTTTCCATCTTTAAATGCAATAGATCATAGTATGAAACCAAAAATATCCCTCATTGCAGGCATCTAGTTGTCATACTATGTCATGGGCGTGGGCGAGGACTAAAATGCTTGAAAAGTGCACGAGGTAGTAGTCCTGGAACTAGTACATACTCTAGGTTTGAAACACAAAACTGCAAAATTCAAAAAAAACAAACAAAAACAAAAAGCAATTTATTTAAGGAATTTTGTCTTTCCTTGCTTGCTTCGTCATTGGTAAGCCCCAATATTAATTTATCACCAGTTGCAGGCTAGCACTATTCTTAGACAGTGTTAGACTGATAACAGCTTTTCGAGCCTTTATTTTTCTTACTCCTCTTAGTTATGCAAGTCCGTTCACCAAAACATGAAAAAAAAATTACCTCAACTAAACAGCTTGCGCAAGGCTATAACAGCTTGTAAGTGGTAGGTTAAAAGACTGGACATAACTCTGATCGCTGCAGGTAAGTGTGCTGTCCTTGACAGGTAGATAGGGCTAGTAACAGGTTATGGCAGTCTGTTGACGTAACTCAAGCGAGGAGCAGAATCGGCTTCTATATATTGACTAATGAATGCAGTCTGAAATGTGAAAGAGTGCTCTGTTTCCAACCTGATGGGCGACACTTAGGGCCTAGTTAATGCCTTATTACTTACAGACCAGAGGAGGGGTGGGGTGGGGAAGGGCGTGGGAGGAGATTGGTATAAAACCAGCCTGTAATAACCTATCTCCCTTCGAGTTACTGTCATACCTTCACTTTCCTTGCCTAATTCATAAACCAATCATCATGCCACATGATGGTTTCGGCCTCAAATTTGATACGCTCTTTGCTCCTCCATTTATCTAATTTTGAAAACAAGTAAGCACCCCACACCGTCTCCCCCATCCCTCACAAAAAAAAAAAAAATGTTCCGATCCTACAGTTGATAATAATAATAACCGGTGTTTATGTGGTGCTGGCGTGGGGTGGGGCTTCTGACAGGAGGGGTGCTCTCGGGACGGATGATGTTGTGGCCCACGCGCGTTACGTAACACCATAATTTCCTTTAGGTGGTATCCAGACACGTTTGGTGGCTTGTACCGCGTAGTCGCAGTGTTGTACCACCAACAAGGGCCTTAAAAGAACTACAACCCTCCATTTTCAGTGTAACAAACTTGACTTCAAAAAAAAAATTCACTTGTGCCCCCCTCTAAGCATACAAACGGCGCCAAGTAACTAGCACGACCAGAATTTGTTTACTTAGTAACTATTTGGCGATTCTTTCTCACGCCGAATGGCCATAGCCATAGCCATAAATTCGACTGAAATCTTTTAGCGATTTTATTTTTAAATTTACAAAGATCTTCAAATTAAATATTGTTTAATTTAGACATCATAAATTTGATAGTATTTGAAAAACAACACACCTAACGATGTAACATGCAAATGAATGAACACCCGAGGAAAACAAACGAACGGCAATATTTTTCGCAGGGGTGCATTCTTTCTTTCATTGCTATTTATCAACAATTTATACGGGAAATGTGCTGTTCGGGGTCATCTGCCTGAAGAAAAAAAAGACTTTTCTGTTCGGTTTTTTGGTTTCATACTAGGATCTATTGTATTAAAAAAATAAATTGAAGAACTAGCTTAAGGATGTAGTTATCTCCTTCAGTAAGTACTGATACTATTTTCGTAAAATGTAATATCCACCCCCCCGAACGCTCCTAACAAGCCAGCCCGTGCGCACAAACGAATTCGCGAATGAATAAATTATCTGGATTTTAGCAAGGAAAAAGAACGTAACTAAAGGTACCACTATCTTAATTGTTGTTGTTGTCTTGGGTATACCTGTTCAGTAATCAAGCATTTTCGCATTTTCACCCTCCTCCACCCCCCCTAAAGTGGCCATGTGTGGTATTGCGTGACGAACAAACGGCTCCCTGCAATGCATGCATGCAAGATATGGATAGACCAGGGGCGGGGGAGAACACTCCATAGCGCCTGGCACTTTTTTTGTATCTGAATCATCCAACAAAAGTTGACGTCACATCCGGTCAAATTGGCGCCCAGCAGCTTGTCCCGGCGAAGTCGAATGATGGCGTCCGGGTCAGGCATGATTTCTTCGGATTTTTGAGCCATCCGTATCAGGAATTGTGAACTGTGGATATGAAAGATGTTGTTAAGATATTGCTTCGACTTCATGAGCAAGGGTTTTCCAAAGAAGTGATTTTTTTCTATTGTTTTGACGGAAAATACGAGACAGCTAAGCGTCGTGTCATGGCGAAAATTTCACACTCTCAAAACGAGTGGCGTTCAGACTTTTAGTTCTTGTGGCTTCTGATCGTTCGAAAGCTGAAATTTTAATAGCCTATCCCGTGTGCAACATAATGGAGGAGACATCGTCAGTCATAGTTTGCAGTGTTAACATCGGGAACCTAATTATCACTCGACGTGAAGTGTTGGAAGCCTGTATCATTGAAGCTGTTCCAATTGTCTTCGTTGTAAGAGACTCGTAATCTTCCAGGTGAGTAAATGTGGTTATCTTCATTTTCAGGTCTTTTCTGCCGACGTGAGTACCTTTACATGTGGGCTTTAGAGTAATAAGTCGGTTTTGTGCTTCGTAGTTCTTTATAAAGACGCAAGTGACGTTCAATTAATAAATAGCTATAGTAATTCTCTTATCTGAAATGCATTCATGTCATGTTGTCCTGCCAGCCCAGGGGGGGTACTAGGGTATATTAGTTACGGGGAGGTGCGAATGAGGCCAAATTTTGAAACCCAAAAAAAGTCCCGTCACGCTAAGGAAAACCCAAAAAAAGTCCAGCAGCCAAAAACGTAACCCAAAAAAAGTCCAAATTTTTTAAGCATCAAAAACAATAAAAGTACAAAACAAGAACCAAGCGAACTACATCAAGCACACATTAATGGCAAAGGGTATTCAAGTTACACTGAACAGCCCTGAAGAGCGGGGAAGACAACAAGAGCGACGCGGTTGGGAATTAGAATATATGAAGTCTATGAACGTGACCAGTTGGCACAGCACGCAGACCACCTAGCACGGTGGATAATGGTGTAATGCGATATCTTCGACAATCAACAATATGTAACTGATACAAGATGATTGATCGTTAACAAATAAACTGCTCTCAACGAGAGTTGTCTTTGTCTTGTCATTTTATTTGCATGATTTAAACTTGTTAGTGAAATTGTTTTGCGTAAAATCAAGAATGGTAGGGCACAATTTTCATCAACCCCAAAAAAAGTCCTTGCCAAAATCTTATAGGGAAAAAAAGTCCACCAGAAAATTTCAAACCCAAAAAAAATCCCAAGCCAAGAATTTCAAACCCAAAAAAGGTCTTCACACGTCCCCGTCACTAATATACCGGAGTACCCCCCCTGGGCCTGCCAGTGCAGGCTTGAGGAGGGGCTTGTGTCAGAAAATGTATCTGCGTGGCCTGGTTCATATTGCTAGTGTGAGACAGTTGTTAAAGTTATTGATGTCAAGCCATCTTAAACAATAAATTAAATAGCATTATTGTGAATGATATTATTTCTCAAGTATTGAAAGAAACAACCCCTTCACCCTTTATCTCATCTCGGGTGCTCATGGGTTAAGGCTTTTTATACATTTGCACTATATTACTTGCACTATAATTATGCACCTGTGACATCAAATTGTGGTAAGAAGAAACAGTATGCCACAAGCCACAGACAAGTGGCATGACTGATGTTCTTACCTTGTTTTGAAGTCCTCTTTGGGTTATCAAAGGACACATGGAAGGTCAAATGGACTTTGAAAACTCTTTATGGCTGACAGTGTCATTTGTACATCATATAATTATTTACCAGTTATTTCAGTTACATGTATGTTAGTTGGTGCCAAATATTTAAGGGCGCGGAATTGTCTTTTTCTCTGTGTCCAAGGTTGGGGAAGAGAACATAAAGTAAAAAAATATATATATATATTTGCAAATTCCTGGAGGTTATCTAGCAGCAGTAATTGACCCATACATTAAGTTCAAATAACATTGTCTCCTTTGAACCAATGAAATTCAAAGTTCATTTTGACAAGGAATATTGAGTTCTGTTCAATTCAATGAAAAGACAAAAGTTCAATAACCACACAGTCAGTTCTAAAACCACACATCAATTCAGTGACAGTAGACCAATGTAACAAAAACTATAGGTGATGTTTTTTCAATTTTCTCTCCTTCATGCTTGTCAAGGATGCAAATGAGAGGCCTGCTTGTAAATTTCAAATTAGTTCAATTCAAAGAAGGCTTAAAAATTCAATCACCACACCAAAACAACAAACCCCCCGCCCCGTCAAAAAAAAGGGGGGGGGGGATTATATAAGTGTATATATATTTATTAACCACCTGGGTGATAGCAGACCTCAAAATAAAGAAAATTTACTGGTGTGGGTATTTTTAGTTCAATGGGTCCTGCAGGTAGGGAAAGGGAAGGAAGTGGACAATTCAACTGAATTCAATTCAATTTTATTCACACTTATTACAACGAAATACAATATATTTTATAGTAAGAAAAAATTAAATGTGCAGAGCACTTTATTGAATGATTTTACCTTCTACGGAAGAAGTGCGTAGTGGTCAAAGGAGCAAGGCTTTTGTGTTGGCCACTTAACAAATCGACAGCAGTTTTCTATGGTCTATACTCTTATAGACAATAAAATGGCGTCAAACAATGTTCAAAACCCAAGTGGAACCACGACCCACATTTCACTGCCAAGTTTTGGACATTTTATGGTGTCATTTTATGGTCTATTTTACAATTAGACGGCGAGCTTGAGGTTTCTATCAGCTGAGAGTTGGCGAGGGGCGAAGCCCCGAGCCAACTATCAAAGGCGATAGAAACCGAGAGCGAGCCATCTAATAATTGTTTTAGCATACCTCAGTGATCGATCTATGAAGCAAAAAAATATTTTTATTTCATAAATTTTGATATATTTGTGCAATGATGCATGCTGAATCGCGCGCGCTCTGACAAACTGCCGTCTATCGATAGACGACACCTGTGTAGCCAATCAGATTGCGTGTTATGCGATAGTCAGTCACTGAGGTATGCTAAAAGAGTATAGACCATAGAAAACTGCTGCCAATTTGTTTTTTACAATAATATGTTTGCATTACATTAATAGGGGTTATAAGGTATATTACCATAGTTTAGAATTTTCCTTACTTTCATGAAATTTTTAGGGATTTAATGTTTTTAATTTTTCGTTTTAATTATTTTATTTTTAGAGATTTAAACAAGAACTCAAAAAGAAAGAGACCAGCAAATCCCCCTGAGATGGCAAGAAAGGAAACAGACAGCAAAAGGAAGAATGCGACAAGACCGGGAGTAACTGCAATGGCCACTTAGCTACAGTGTATATGATTTTTTATAATTTACTGTGTCAAAGTCTAATAAATGTCTGCCGGTAATAATTTTCACATTGGTGTACAGCATCATGTTTGCTTACATTGACGTATTCCTATGATCCAAAATTTGGTCAGCCAAGCTGTCAAGCTGACCAGCCATATGCCTTAGCTGGGCAGCCACCCACTGGGCCTCCATTACTGGTTTTTTTTTTTTTTTTTAATTTGTTCGCTTTACTTTTTAACTGACTCTTCTTGTCTCTTGACTCTTCTCTGAAGTGCCACAATCCCTGTTTCCCTTTTTACAAGCTCCTCCTTGTCTTCTCAGCAGGGGTTTCATTAAGTTTTGAAGTAGGGGGGCACCTACAGGAGAGTAGCTGGGCAGAAAATTACACTTGAAGTGAATTTCTTTATGTTTAGTTTGAAAGTAGGCAGGTACTGACTCTTGTGTATCCTGGTACCGGTACGTGGGGCCCGCCTTCTAATGAGAACCCTGCTTCTGCTAACTGTATGGCCATCGCAGTTTCTTCCAGTGTTGTTACTTTCTTCCATTCGCTGTCTGTTTCCTTTCTAGCCATTTTAGGGGGATTTGCCGGTCTCTTTCCTTTTGAGTTTTTGTTTAAATCTCTTAAAATAAAATAAAATAAAATAAAAAATTAAAAACATTAAATCCCTAAAAATTTCATGTAGGGGTGGGAGGTTTGTTGTTTTGGTGTGGTGATTGAATTTTTAAGCCTTCTTTGAATTCAACTAATATGAAATTTACAAGCAGGCCTCTCATTTGCATCCTTGACAAGCATGAAGAAGAGAAAGTTGAAACACATCACCTATAGTTTTTCTTACATAGGTCTACTGTCACTGAACTGATGTGTGTTTTTTGAACTATTGCTATGGTTATAATATTATTTTGACTTTTTGATTTTCAATGAACCATAGGACTTCTAGATTTTTACAACTTTACCAACGGACCACTAATCTGCATCATTGACAAGAAGAAAGTGGAACTATGTACAAGAAAAAGCTACATTATTGGGCAGCTGTTGCCAAATATGATTACAAAGACAAACAATGGATAAGTGGGCAATAGATTTTTAAATGCATGTATGCCTGGGTATATTCTCCATGGGAAAATGCCATGGTTGCACTGGTATATATAATGTATTATAATATATTCCATATTATTAAAAACTGCATCATTGTATAATGCAATTCGAGGGATTTGATTGGCTTAGCGGCCATGGTATATGAGCAATTATACCATGGCCGAGAAATGGCGACCATTAAATTGCCTTCTGGTCGTTCTTGCACAGCGAAATCAGTAAGATATAGCAATATTTCTTGGTTGTTTTTAATAAAACAATTATTCCACTTGCGCTTGTTGGATATGAGATGATTATAGCCAACTCGGCGCTACGCACCTCGTTGGCTATCTATCATCTCATATCCAACGCGCGCTCGTGGAATAATTGTTAACTATACACACCTTTACACGGCTATACACACTTATATAGGAGAACACACTTATATAGGAGAATGCCATGGATGCACCGGTATAATATATTACACACCTTTAAGGGCTATACACACCTATAAAGAGATATACACACCTTTACAGGGCTATACACACCTATACAGCGCTATACACAGCTATACAGGGCTATACACACCTATAAAGAGATATACATACCTTTACAGGGCTATGCACACCTACATGTATACAGCGCTATACAGGGCTATGCACACCTTTACAGGGCTGTACACACCTCTACAGAGCTACAATGTATACACCCCTATAGAGCGCTATACACAGCTATGCAGGACTATACGCAGCTATACAGAGCTATTTACACCTATAGAGTGCTATACACAGCTATACAGCACTATATACGCAGCTATACAGTGCTATACACAGCTATGCAGGGCTATACGCAGCTATACAGTGCTATATATAGCTATACAGCGGTATAGGCAGCTATACAGGACTATAAACAGCTATAGCGCTTGTACTACTAAAGATTCTTGCACTAGTTGAGGTCCCTGCACCACTTTAGGTGTTTGCACTACTTTAGGTACTCTTAATGCTCAACCAAGCAAGTACTAATACAACCGGAAAGTGGAAAAATTTAGATGAAATCTGGGTGGGAACCAAGGAGCTGTGTTCTAGCCAATTTTAGCAGCCCATCCTGCTAAGGCTTTGAAAGAAGAAGAATGACCAACCATCAGCATTGAGGTGCTAAACCAAAATAGCTAACGACAGAAAAATTATGACTATACGACTAAGTTTTCACTCAGGACCACTACCAATAATGCCCTCATGCTCACCTGAAACCCAGGCCGGGATTTATCTAGTGCCTACACAGGCCCGTAGCAGGGGGAGGGGCAGGGGGGGGGGGGGGGGTTGAGCCCCCCCAGAATTTTTGGACGTTAAAAAACAATTTGCCAAAATTAAGACAGATTAATGTGCACTGATCAATCAGTCTTGAACTCTGATGCTGCAAGTCACTTTTCACAACCTTCAATAATTTGTCTACTACCTGTCAGTTTCCTCCGCTAACAGTTTGTTTTTATATACAACGGCAACGAAGGCAGTCCTACCTTGTGAATCGGAAATAAAGGCAAAATGGATTGAAATCAACCAATCGCAAACCGTGAAAGCTGTTGAAATAAACTACTTGTTTTTTAAGACATTCGCTCATTGATAGCAATATAAATGCCCTTAGTTTATAGCAAATATTTAGTATTCGCGTGTTGTCGAAAGCCACACAAATATGTCCTCTCAAGAGCAAAATTTTCCTGCAGTCGCATTCTCAATGCCCGATTCCAAATTTAAAAAAGAAAGAAAAATTTGTCTTCGTTTGTTTGCGTTCTCCTTCAAACGTGAAATTAGGAAATTTCACGTGGTAGTCCGCGTTAAAAAAAAAAACGGCAAAGAAATGTACCAAAAAGTGTGACGCAGGTGCAAAGTTATTGATTCGCTTACTAAATACTGCTTTTTTTATGTTCTCGCTGTCTGTTTTTTTTTTTGTGGGGGGGGGGGGTAGTTTTGTTTAACCATTTTGCTCAGCCCCCCTAGTTATTTTAGCCTTGCTATGGGCTCCTTTTGTCAGTTCTTTAAATTCACCATCAATACATTGGAATATTTCCCACTGTAGTACTACTGTCACCAACCTTAATTATAAATAATCCAGAAATCCAAGGATTTTCCCGAAGCTGCCGTTAAATTATACCAAAAATTATAGGAAGATGGTGAGGGGTAATGAGGCAGTGGCGGATATTTACTGTGCATCATATTGTTTAAAAAATTTAAAATTTCGCTTTCTGTATCTGTTGTGATCGGGAAATTCATTGGCAATGTCAAGAGGAGAAGGTCTGTCTGTTCTAACTTTATAACTGTTTTAAGTATCGTCAGGTTAATAGAGCATTCGTGGGTCATTGTTGAACGAAAGTATCGCAACTTTTTATCACAATGTCTGTTACTTAAATTATACGCGCCTCTATATTTGCCAGTAAATTTTTTCCATTAAAAATTAATTCCATTCCACTGTTCTTTATTTATTTCATTACTTACTAAGTCATTCATCATACATTTTTTTTTTTTTTTTTGGGGGGGGGGGGGGGGTAGCAAAAGCCCGCACCTGCGGTCCCTGATCTTGAAACGCTTATAGTATTAAGCAGTAGTGTTGGTATTCTAAATGGGCTTCTCATAGGACCCCCTCTCCCTCCCTTCCCATTGAGTTACTAGTCTCACACTAGCAATATGAACCAGGCCACGCGGATACATTTTCTGACTCAAGCCCCTCCTGGCAGGACAACATGATATGAATGCATTTCAGATAAGAGAATTACAATGGCTATTTATTAATTGAACGTCACTTGCGTCTTTATAAAGAACTACGAAGCACAAAACCGACTTATTACTCTAAAGCCCACATGTAAAGGTACTCACGTCGGCAGAAAAGACCTGAAAATGAAGATAACCACATTTACTCACCTGGAAGATTACGAGTCTCTTACAACGAAGACAATTGGAACAGCTTCAATGATACAGGCTTCCAACACTTCACGTCGAGTGATAATTAGGTTCCCGATGTTAACACTGCAAACTATGACTGACGATGTCTCCTCCATTATGTTGCACACGGGATAGGCTATTAAAATTTCAGCTTTCGAACGATCAGAAGCCACAAGAACTAAAAGTCTGAACGCCACTCGTTTTGAGAGTGTGAAATTTTCGCCATGACACGACGCTTAGCTGTCTCGTATTTTCCGTCAAAACAATAGAAAAAAATCACTCCTTTGAAAAACCCTTGCTCATGAAGTCGAAGCAATATCTTTGCAACATCTTTCATATCCACAGCTTACAATTCCTGATACGGATGGCTCAAAAATCCGAAGAAATCATGCCTGACCCGGACGCCATCATTCGACTTCGCCGAGACAAGCTGCTGGGCGCAAATTCGACCGGATGTGACGTCAACTTTTGTTGGATGATTCTGATACGAAAATTTGACGAGTCTTCTGCCCCGCCCCTGGGATAGACTGAACATCCTGAAAGCGCCGACATTTTTTGTCATTCTAGCAGCGATCAGATGTTATATTTTCGTGCACTGTAAACCAAGCAATACTTCACAAATGACTTAGCCATCGAAAAAGATGCAGTCTTGATGAAATGCGCCGAAAGTTGATCAAAGATTTGTATTCGACCAGTTTGCGTGGTGTACATCGGACGTTTAATACAAACAGCCGGCTCAAACTTATGCGACGAACGACCAGAGAATCGTGCTAAAATGGCATTTGGACCTGTCTTTAAGCATATTATAAGGTTAGAACATTTCGAAATGTTTTTCTATGTGCTTATTTTAACCTAATATGGGTCAAGACATGAACACGGACGAAAAATTATGTCTGACCCACGACTACAAAGTTTACCGCGGGGGGTCAAATATTTGCATTTTGTACGGACTTTGAAAAGCTCTCACGTCGCTCTTCATCATTTGCCCAAAGAAATTTTTACAGGAATCCATAGACCATCCTTCTAACATTCAACCACCAGAAGCTTAATCGATTTGAAGGTTTCGAACATGGTGAAAATTAATTTTATTCACGAAGTACTTTTACTGCAGTGAATTGTATGCCTTCGAAATTAAATTATTTCGCATACACAGAATGACGCAATGTTTCCCAAAATCATTCCAGAAGATATTTAAAGATTGTAAAAAAAGATTTAAGTGTTTTAAAAGCGGTAAAATGATTTGTTCTCGCACGCAAAGCTCTCAAACCCGTGTAATAATTTAGCGCCTCAAATGACGATTTTAACGGACTTTCGTTATTTGCATTTTTCTTTGAAATAAAAGGATATTTCACCGAAAAAACTATACAGTGATTTTAGTTATATCCTAGCCTATCTGACCTTAAAATATGAAAGAAATCGAATTTTCCACCCTTGCCGCGATATGTTTGATTTTTACGGACAGGCGCTCTTAAAAGCGTGGTGAAAATAGAAATACATGTATGTCCTGTATCATTAATAATAATATTAATGGCAGACTTTATAAATTCAAAGGAATTTAATCCAGATATTCAATGAATAAATTTGCAAGTGTTTCTTGAGGCCAGCGCCCATTTTGTCATCATTTCATGAATTGACCTCTCTTTCCCAAACCCATTTTCTGGGGTATTTGTTCTTGTTTAAGTAAATATAATGAAAGATCAATAAGTAACAGCTCTATACCACAGGTCACATCACCCACAATTAAACCAATAAAGGAATTTTACCTGAAGTGATGCTCGTCATTCTTTGCACAAGTAACCCGCACTGCTCCTCCCAGTTGTACATCTTTCCATACTCTTCACTAATAGACTTAGTTTCTGCAAGTCGTAAATCCCTTCTTTTCTGACGGACACTCCTGATTGCCTCGGCCCACCTGTTAGGATCATCTGAATTTACTACACAGTTTGAACCATGGAGCACATTCTTAAGAGCTTCTCCGAGACCAGAGTTACCACTTACAAGCACAGGAAGACCAGCAGATAAAGCTTCAAGAGCAGCCAGACCAAACCCCTCCGATCTTGACGGCATTATAGCAAGATCTACCTCACAAAACTGCTCAGCCAACTGCTCTCTTTCTTTGAAACTACGTACAACAAATTGATCACGGGAAATGCCTTGCTGGAGCAACATTTCTGCTACTTGCTGCTCTCTTCCACTTTGTACTCCAACAACCTTCAGTTTGTAGGGTTGTGGCATGTCTTTCAACTTTGCAATTGCCTGAGCAGCAATGTCATAACCTTTCAGCTGCAAGTCTTCACTGTCACCACTCCCTAGCAACAGAACAGAAAATGTTCTTCTTTCTTCAGAAGCTTGCTTTACATCAGCAAACTCAGAGAAGATGCCCGGGGTGACGTTAAGAACATTTTGATCTTTCTGAAAGGGACGTAGATATCCTGAGAAAGCTTCCGTTAGCTTGGGTCCAACTGCTACAACTTGATCAGACAATTCACAGAGTTTGACTTCTAATTTGTGCTTTTCCTCTCCTTTAGAAACAGCATCTGCAACATTTTTAAACATTCCAAGTTCTTCAGGGTCAGTATGGACGACCTGAATCCATTTACAGTCATGATGGCGTTTTATGACTTGTACTTGTTTACCAAGCTGAACTCCATGGCCTATCACACAGTCCATAACATGACCTTTTGGAATAGTTGCCAACCAATCAACTGGGTCATAACCAGGCATTTCTTCTGCCTGAAGAAGACGGACATTATGATCAGCAGCAACTCTTTTATCCTCTTCACTGCATTCAGGGAGATAGACACTGACTTTCACATCAGGGAACTTTGCCAACTGAATGGCAAGCTCTCTGTTGATGGTCGACACACCTCCTTTTGTTGACCTCCATTCACTGCTTAGAAGAGTCACTCTCAATGTTCTTCCAGAGGAAAAACTTGGGGCTTCCCCTTCATGACCTTTCTGTGATGTAGAGGCTATGTTAAGAAAGGAGGACTCCTAAAAATTTAAATATTAAGACAAATTAATTATTTGCTGAAGAGCTGTCATGCAGCTGGGTACGTGTTTCCTTCTCAACTCAATTAGTTAAGGCAAAGGTTTATAATAAGCAAATGATGGACAAATTGAAGGGCTGAGAGCATAACCGACCCTCTCTCCTCCCCAGAGGTTCAATAGGGTGTAATGTGTATCCGCTGAACGAAGTGAGTGCAGGCGCAAAAGCTGAGAGGGTTGACTTGGCGGCGAACCTCTGCCAGAAGCATGTTGTTTTCTTGTACATCGATAGATTTCTCGGTCATCTCTAAATTTGGCATTTTCATTCTTGGTGGAAGTCAGCATTTATTTTGTCTCTACAGTTTGCGGTCGCTAATTTTAAGGGGAGATTTCACAATTTTGAGAAAAAAGCAAAATCGTTTGTATTCGAAGCCCCCCTTGAAACCCGTGGAGAGTGGACTTAGTACATTTCGCTTCGTGAAAGTCAACAATAGTCACAAAATAATAATTGCTTTTTCTGGGCTTGAAAAGCCTTTTAGCCTTTTATAACCTTATCACAGTAAATAATAAGCTTCCCGTGAGAACTAAATGCTAATTAAATCACCGAAAGATCATTATAACTTCTTCTGATTAAACTTGTTTACAAGATAAAAATATCAAGTTTGGTCGTTTCGGAGTATAGAAAAAAATACGCTTTGATTAAAACATTACGCTTACTTGCTCTAGTCTCTTTTAAAGCTGAATTGACAGTTTTTGTTTGGTCCCAGCTGGCAGACATTTCCCCAATAAATCATTTCTTTGCATGCACTCTCTTATCTCCACATGATCGCCGCTCGTGTAACTTGAATTTCATTCAAGGCATCACAGCAAAATAAAAGCATTTTCTTAACAGCCATCATGAGAGGAACAAACTTTCCCCGATTTCTAAGCATGTAGGTAAGATTGCGTGAGTAAATCTCCCACATCGCGCAACATGACAATTTCACAAACACGCGCCATTTTCATGACATAAGTATGCAAACCATCCTAGTTACAAAATGACTCCCCCGGATCGCAGCCATATTGGGCGTGGTTTCTGGCAGAGGCTCCCGCCGTCGCCTTCCATGGAATTTTATGCCTGCACTCACTTTTCTCAGCGGAGCCTCTGCGGAGGAGAGAGTAACCGACCTACATTGAATTTTAGCCTGGTTTTCGATTTTGCTCAGATTTGTCGGAATTTTTGCTCTCCCTGGTTTTGAAAACATTTCGTGGTTTTACAATCGTGGACAAAACTCCTTGAGAAAACCAATCATGAACAGCACAAAAACCACTTGCTTACTACTTCTCTCTGGTTAATTCTACAACAGAACTTTACTTCTCTCTCCCACCCCCTCCCCCTATGCAATGACAACTGAAACACAGACAGCCAAAAAACCACTCAGACACTAACTGTTTCTCCCTTCTTAATACTACCACAGGTATTTCTTCCTCCCCCCCCCCCTCCCCCTTATGCAATGTTGATGTGGGGGGGAATGTGGTGGTTTGCTTGTTTACCAGTGAACGTGCTTGGAAGGGTAATTTTGTTATAGATTTTGTCCACTCCCGTCGGACTCATCGGTTTCCAAATTTTTGGTAGGCTGAAAGTTTCCACAACGCTAAAATCAGACTGTCTGAAAAAGTGCTCTAGCAAAAAACTAGTTATATCTTCAGAAAAGATAAATATCTCATGCGTATTATTGGTTAAACATTAAGTTAATGTTGTTTCAAGTCTAAAGGATTACATATGGTCACATTTTTTACTGGCGATGGAAAAGAGGACTCGGACCGCGCGTTGTTGTTGTAACGTGACTGTGGGTATTTGAGAAGTGGAAACATTGGAATGTAAATTACGGCTTGCGGTCAGCCAAGTCGTATGGTGCATATTTTTGCTTTGTGCATTAAGAAAGTCAAGAAAGTTAATCTTTTTAGCCGTGGGGTAAGTGTGGGGCAGATAGTTTTAGCGTGATTTCACCCAAATGCAAGTTCCAATTTCTTGCTTTCCCTTCAGGGCAATAGAACCAACTAGTAGCGTAAGGAACCTTAAAGAACATTGTCACATTATTTCATTAACGTGGTTGTAACTTTTCACTTAAACGTAAGGGAAAATAACTGCAATTCATACAATGACCGCTCTCTTGAAAGCCAGTTAAGCCATACATGTAAGTCACGCAGTGCGGGACAAAGAACTTGCTTTGTTTCAATACCTAACAGTTCTTGCGGTCATTTCTCGCAGGGAAGGAAATGGCTGATTTCGAGATAAACTTTTTTTATCAATGAAAACAGATTTATTCCCCTTCTATTCTACTCCTTTTGATCACAGCAAAAGTGCATCTTGATAGCACTTTGGCTTTTGGGCCATGTCGCAATAATTAGAAACTAACTAAGTTAATGTTGAAGTGATATATCAAACACGAGAAAGCGTGTTTCATCAGATATTTAAACACTGAGAAGTAGGTTGAAAAAACAAGGCGCCGAGTTTTTTAAACAACTTTGATTTTATAAAAAATTCAGAGCTTGAACACAAATGCGGGTTTTTACTAAGTCGTGGTGGGTCAGCGGGTTTAAACGTTAAAATGCGGGCCAGACCTGCCTGGCGCGGGTTACTTGGGGTCTATGTCAATCATAAACTTGTTGCAGGCTAAGTCCCTGGAATCTTATGCCAACCTTTACCTAGCCTTTCACTTTCTCTGTAATTCTGTCAAAAGTTCTGTTCATCAAAACTGTATAATTAAAAACATCTTTACTATTCAAAATCCATTTTCATGAAATTTCATTCACAGTACAAAGCAAGCCAAGATGTTTATGCATGAAATTCAAATTAGTTTCTATGAAAAGTTGAATTCAACTTTAATTTGTCATAAGTACGTAAATTATGATCATTCGGGTGAGTGTAGTCCTGAGAAGGACTGTTTGGGGTGACTTTGACTGAAGTTTCAACAACCTGAGCGGGAGTCATAAAAATAACCTGAGTGGAAGTCATCTTCAATTTACAAAAATTTGTGTGTTGTAATTGAAGGTCTGAGAGCATAACCGACTTACATGTATGTCGACTTTTAAAGCGGCTTTCGATTTCGCTCGGATTTGTCCGAAGTTTGGCTCTCCCTGGTTTTGAAAACATTTCGCGGTTTTACAATCGTGGACAAAACTCCTTGACAAAACCAAACACGAACAGAACAAAAACCACTTGCTTACTTCTCCCTCCCACCCCCTCCCCCTATGCAATGACAACCGAACACAGACAGGCAAAAAACCACTCACTTACTGTTTCTCCTTTCATAATTCTACCACAGTTACTTCTCCCTCCCCCTCTCCCCCTTATGCAATGTTGATGAGGGAAGTGATGCTTGCCAGGAAACTGTTCGTGACCCAAAAGACAACATTGAGTCAGGGGGAGGGGGAAGCTAGGGATTTGGTAGTTTTCTTGTCTACAAGTGAACGCGCTTGGAAGGCAAATTTTTTTTGATAGGTTTTGTCCACGTCAGACTCGTTTTCCAAATTATCGGTAGCCTAAAAGTTTCCACTGTCCACGAGCCGTGTTTAGTCGCACCAGTTGTTGTTTCTATAAGTAACGTTTGAGGTGATATCATGGTTTGCTTTTGCGGGTTGTAACAAGCCCAAAATAGATCAAGGCAGTCGGGATAAACAACTTGCGTATCATACTGGCTAGTTGGTTTCGCTTTTGTTTGGTGAAGTTTGTAAACGCACAACATCTATGGATCTTTTGAAAAGTTATGAAATTGACGAATGCAGTTCACAGGAACTGGTCGAAATGTTGTCCAAAGAATCCCTCCTTGGTAGTGATGACTGTGCCGTGGCAAATTTTTCAATTCGATTATCAAATCCTGCAGGAGCATCAGAGACAAATCCCGCCATGTGCAAGGTGTTTTGCAAGCCTTAGTTGTGGTTTGCCAGGCTTGAAATTCGGTATGTAACGATTAACTTGACAATTTCAAGGCAATGATTCAATAAAAGTACGATTAACATAGATTTTCAACGGTTAACACCGACTGCTCGTGAAAAGAATATTAGATAGTCAGTACCTTTTAATAGAACTGCTGTTAATCGTTGTTAATCGTTGTTAATCGTTGAAATGGCTACATGTCTTCCTGTTAATCGTGTAGAATGCTAGTATTTTGCGTTATCAAGAGTGATATGTCGACAAACGGGACAAAGCTGGATTTTACGCCAGGAAATGGACACATTTTCTCTTGCAGAATGTCACTGTTTACATTTCTGACATTCCTGTCACGTACGTAGTAGTTTGTAACAGAATCAAATCAAAGCGTGACAGCATTCTTTTCGTTGCTCCCGCGAAAAAGACCGCTTTCGTCTACCGTGTTTCAAAGACAACGAGTGTATATTGAATACAAGTATTTAATAGTCAGTGCATTGTCCTTTTGGTCATCCAGTGTCTATAATGTTACCGATATATCTTTACAAGATGGTAAAATTTCTCAATGGCATAAATACAAAACACAAAACGGCGTGAAAAAGATACTGGACAATGGTTTTCAATCGAATTGCAGTTCACATGCAAAAGTTTGGACAAATCCGAGCTACATCCAAAAACGGGCTGAAATTTGACATAGGTCGGTTATGCTCCCAGCCCTTCAATTATTATTACTTTACACCACCAGAGTTCAATGACACATTCAGAAGCATTTAAGCTTACAGCTCATCATAATAGACATGGCAAGTTTTCTAATAAAGTCAAAGATAATACCTTTGATAGCCTTGACATCACAGGAAGCCTTTAATCTTGTTGATTACTGACACTAAAAAAAATTGAAACTCAAACATTTAGTAGGAACTGTGATTTTAATTTAATTTAGATTTATAATTATGCACAGGAAAAATTTTGAAAGTCCTAATAAAAGAAATTTAAAAAAATAAAAATTGATTGACAGAAGCAAACAAAAGAGGGAGATGGGGAGAACGCTTATTAGGTGTCAGAATAACTGAACTGTTTAATTTGCTCACCCACAAGACGAGTTAAATTACAGAGATAGTGGCAACAAATACATGTACAGTCAAAAAGCAACAGGTTTTAAAACATTCTACTGTACCCTTAGTTTCTTCTTTCCTCATAACAGATGCACTGACAAAAATCCTTTGACTGTAATTCAGACTTCTCTATCAGCCATACAACAACAATAATTAATATTAATATAAAGAGTTGGAAATTACTGGTATCAATGTTGTAACCTACCAAGCCATACTCCAAGAACATTTGCACATCTTGAGCCAACACTTTAACACATGAACCGACAGATAAACTGAAATCAAGAGTAGAACAAACACAAACAAAGATAAGTTAGATGCATTCCCCTGCACATAATTTAATGATTGTAGCCAAAAATGACATGATGACGAGACCTGTTGAAGTTTATCAAATCCATCATTAGTATATGTATTAAACATTATTTGTATTTTTGTCTCAAACCTAACTTCAGCAATTTTGTCAAAGCACTGAAGTGGCCGGTATGACTTAAATCTCTTGGAATGACCACCCTTGCAACTGACCATTTCCCTTTGAAGCAGCCATTATCAGGAAACCCCATGAAAACCAACCACAAAGTCTCAGTAAATTATTAATGAACATAGTATTAATATTTATTTTACAATCTCTTGGAAGGGTGACCATCTAATGCTAGTGGTATATTCTTAAGGTGTCGGACCTCAAAAGAAATACAACCATATGCATTGTTTGCCTCAAATGTTGGATAACAAAGAAAATATTTGATAACCTGATGCAAATTAGTCAAAGCCACGATCTTTCGCACACATACTGTATATGGTGACAGTTGAGTGAGTTCATCCCTGCTCACCTCTTGTGTTATGAGGTTTGTATTACAAGGCAGTAGCTATATGTGTCATGAATTACGAATATAAGAAAGTATAACACTTGGGATTATTACAGGTCCGCAAGTGACAAACATGTACTGAACAGTATTTACAACAACTTTTAACATCTATGAATAGTGAGAGCTTATTGAGTACCGTAAGTTAACAACTACAAAATATTTATTAACACTCTTGTTTTGCAGTGCTCGTCAATAGAAACTGTTAATGCTGATGAAGAAGTTATAAATTGTATTACGTTTGTTGAGGAAAATACATTTGGTGTTTAAAGATGTTGCATTATGTTTTTTTTTTTTTTTTTTTTATTCTTATTTTAAATTTTATTCAGCTATATGCTTGTATGTTTACATTCCTGCCAAACTGCTCTTGAAGGGTAGGCTGAAGTGATGACAGTAATGTGGGAAAGGAGTTGCTGAATACTCTTGAGATTGCTTGGGCAAGCATTGTACTATTGATAGCTGGAGTTGACACAGGTGGAGAGGATGCAGCAGAGGTTGAAGCTGGGGTTGTATGTACAGGTAACCATGCTCACATGGGGAGGGATGTTGAAAGATTGTTTTTTTGTTTTGTTTTGTTTTTATGGGGGGGGGGGGCATTGTTTTTTTACTGTTGTTTGTTCAGCACCTCATGTTGACTGGTGATGAACACAGTCATTAGACAACAGACAAGTCATGCGGATCATAAAGGCCTCTGTTCTATATTATAAAAATTAATTCCACCATTTTTCCTCGTAAAGCGAGGTTAACAAATTTGTCGGGCAAAAGGCCTGAACAGGGCTAGGCTGCGAGAATTCAAGCGAAAAATATATTTTATTTAATATATTGATGAAAGTGTCTGTGCTGTTGCCTGGCAACAGTGCAAACAAAGTTTGAATGAGGTCAGACAAAGAGAAGGTTGCTAGGCAGCAACAGGTTGGAGGACAGGCTGGCGTCAGACACAACTCATGTTTATTCATTGAGGGCTGACAATGTTTGTTCATCCAGTAGTGAAAAATGTTTACTGTTGGTGAAACATGACCAAATTGTGATGCAAATGAACACAGGAAAATGCACAAGGGACAAGAGAGATTCACCAAGGGAGATTAAACAACGAAACTCAGCTTGTGCAGTGAAGAAGAAGAACGCAACAGGAAACCACAGAGCAAAGACAAAAGACAACATCACTTCAAATCGACTGTCCACCCAGCCCTAGCTTTGCCAGGCACATATTTCTAGACTTCCTACTCATGTATAGTATACTTGTTGAACCTTGGGGGTGATTTCCTCCAATTATTATTATTATTATTATTATTATTATTATTATTATTATTATTATTATTATTATTATTATTATTATTATTATTACTATTATTATTATTATTACAGAAAATTTGCAGCAATTGTTAGGTTTCTAGATCGCAAATAGCTGAAGGAGCTGAGTGTTTTCCTATATGCATGATTGCAAAATAGTCAACTCTCTCAAAGCGACCAATTCTCGTAAGCGACCACCTCCCGTAAGTGACCACTTCGTAAACAACCGTTTTGTTTCCCAGTTAAATACTGTTTCAAGAGCTCTCTCGTAAGCGACCACCACTCAAATTTCTAAGGGACCGCGACCACTTTTTATGCCAGAAATTTGACATATTTTTTTGTTTTCTGTTTCCGGTAAGCAACCACCCAACATATTCGCGTATGATCTGAGTAAATAATTACTCAGAAGTAACAAAAGTTCAATTTTTAATGACGCTACCCAGGACAACCGACAGTTTACAGACAGAGAAGATTATTATAATTAGATCTGTAGGTAAATGGCAAAAGTAATCTGTTCCAAAATGTTAAACAAAGTTTCGTCAGAAGAATGAATAGATGTGAAAAAATCAAATAAATTAGTTTCTATTTGCCTAACTTTAGCTGCTAGGGTAATATTTTTAGGTAATTAATTTATCAGTCCAGAATTAGGCTTATTTTGTTGATCTTAAGAGCTCTGTTTTAATATGATAACAAAGAAGTAGGAGCAACACAAATTTATCCAGTCCCTAAACACATTTTCTGGACATCCAGCCAAATCAACACCTCTTACAAACTGCGTTCAAGGTCCATACTGTAAGTTGCACCAGTCTCAGTACATACTGTATGGACTGAGAAAATGAGATTTATTATTTAATAAGATATTTATTATATCTCTGAGGTTAATCGGGTGCGAAAAAAAGGACACTTTCAAATTTAGTGCGCAGTACAGTCAAATACAGCCTGCAAAATTGACCAATCAAACTGCTCGTACTTAAACTGAGAGATACAATAAAAACTAATATGGCATGAATTTTGACATGCGATTGGAAAACACTGATGTGTATGTTGTAGGTTAAAATGAATCCCAGGTTAAAATGATTTCAACCTAGGTTGATTTGTATTTTCCTTTGTTTCAGATGTAAATTACTCAACCTTAACAAAGGAAAATACAAATCAACCTAGATTGAAATCATTTTAACCTGGGATTCATTTTAACCTACAACATGTATATGATTGCACAATAACAACAATTGATCTGAGACAACATTTAATGATTTTGAGGGACCACAGACAACTGCAGAAGGTAGAGTAACATGGTTTTAGCATCAACAGTCATTTGGATCATCTTTGATCAACATTGCAGAATTGAAGACGGTAACTAGCAAGATTGCCGCCAAGCCCCATACTTTAATTTTGCCGACATTTTACGACTTAAGGTGATTCCACTGAAAAAGAAGAAGTATTTAAAATTGTCTAAGACTTGGTCCAGTTCATGACTATGTTATGTGCATTAAAAAATGCAATAAAAAATGGGGATCACCATGCTCGTTTTTGTGCAACCTGGATGGCTATTATAGTAAATAGATGACCCACGAGGTTTATATTAGGAACGCTAGTAATCAGAAAAGGGAACTATCATTTCTAGAAAAATGAATTTCTTGCATTAAAATATCAAAGCAGTTCAACAAAATTTACGTTAATCTTACACAACAAACTATTTTAATTGAACTGGAATAAAGATTATGAAAGAAATTAAAGATTTTGCTGCATCTGCACGTACAAAGCAGCACTACCTAAATACGTGCTTTTTAATGCATTCAAATAAAAATATCTCAAAGTAGAGTATTAAACTTTTCTTTAAGGACGGTGCCTACTAAAAGCGAAGTAGTTTTGCGCAGTTTATCACTATGCAAGAAAAGCAGATCTTAGTAGCGGCTATTGAAATCCAAAAAGAAAATTGGGGGTAACCACGCATTTTTTAGAGATAATTAAGCAACAATTATTCCAAAAAGCAGCAAAATACAAAGCAATGTATGGCGCTTTTTTCCAAATTGAAGCTTTATTATCTCTGAAAAATGCGTGGTTACCCCCAATTTTCTTTTTGGATACCAAAATCACTTGCTAAGTTCTGCTTTCTCCGCATAGTTTTAAAGCGCGCAAAAATATCCCTGTATTAGTAGGCACCACCCATAGGAAACCCGAGTATCTCGAGATGCGCAGAACGTATGCGCAGTAACAATAGTAGGCACCGTCCTTAAATCGCAATATATAGTGGTCAACCGTATGACATTTAAATTGATGCATCAAGAAATGGGGGTCACCATGCTTGTTTAGAAGAAAAGGATCATTTATTCTCCTGCTGAGCTTAACCTCAAGGAAATCCCGTAATGTTGTGCGTGCACACGCTCGTGCGCACGCTAAATGACACGAAAAATCATGCGCAGCAAGGATGCACAATGCAATTCAGCGGAATCACCTTAAACACTATTCATGCTCGTTCTTTGTGTAACAGGTATGACAACGACACATGTACAGTGAAACCTCTCCTTACGGACACCTCTTTAATACGAACACCTCTCTATTACGGACAGTTCACTTGGTCCCTGAGAGACTGAAATCCATATAAAGCCTACCTCTCTAAAACGGACACCTCTATAATGTGGACACTTATCCCTGTCCCCATGGTGTCCGTAATAAAGGGGTTCGACTGTATAATTTTATTGAGGCTGTGTGGAAATCTTTCCCAATAAATTGCACCAGAATTTTTTGAGCAGAAATTACAGTACTGTATCTCTTAGTCCTAGATCAACAAATTATGGACAATTATTATTCGTGGTACAAATAACGCGCCTTTTTAATAAGGAGCCTGCCCATGCGTGACTAGCTATGCAGATCAGGGTGGCGTCTGTAACTGCGTAATAAAAAACTACAAACTAACAAGAAATGCTTGATCTTTTGATCAGCTTCCACCAAAGCATCTAGTACAAACGCAGACTTGAACTTACTGCAAGCATTCTGCGATGAATGTGACTCAACAAGACTTTCTTCAGAGACATTTCAGTGAGCTTGAAATTAAGCTTAATTTGCATGTGTCCACCGACATAGCAAGCCTCATACTTTTCAACGCGAACCTCATTTAATCAGAGCCACGCAGAGACCTCGATCAAGTTAAACTTAATCCAAAGAAGCAGTTAATAGCAGTGTAAAACGTGTTCGTTATTAAGTCAAAAGTAAGATTATCAATTTCAAGCAACAATCTCTGCAACATGCATATGTAAGCTTAATTATCCAACGCGAAGCCTTCATGAACAATAAGACTTGCATTGATTAATCTCGAGCTTTTACGAAGCACTAAGACCCATCTTCATTGAAAGATTAAAGTGGATATTGAATCGAGGGTTGTTTGAAAGTTTAAAACGAAACTAAAGAGGGCAAACTATACACGCTATATCCACTTTGCCGTACGCTTACCTTCGACGTCAACTCGCCAAACAATCAGCTTCGCGATCCACGGAGAAAGTTTGCCCACAGCTAAGGTCCATGAAGTTGATTCGACTCGCTACATTTTCTCGGTAAAAAAAGTTTTCTCACCCCATGACTGCAATATTAATAGCGAAAGTACGAGTAAATTATGTTTTAACACGAGAAGTCAGAAGAAAACCTTCTTCGCTTCCTCCTTCTCGGAATGCACGCTTTGATGAAGACGGGTTTTTTCCCAGTTTCCAAATGTGGCAGTGATCTGATTTGCCGGATTGGAAAGTCGGACAATGGACTCACGAAAAAAGGAAAGTGGAATTCTCGTGCCGATACAACGTAGAAATACGGTTTTGTTTGCCTCCCACGTAATAGTTTCTGTGTGTTCTGGGGGAGTTGTATTATGCTAAATTTTTCTGTTGAGTGAGAAACAAACCGACGCTCGCGAAAGAATTTGAGGGAAAAAGGACGAACGCTCATGTAGGCGCGAAAATTTAGATTTTTGTTGTTTTGTATGTCGGTGTTACATATTTCTATAGGTCATTAGCGTTCTTGTTTTTCCGTTCCTCGTTTATTAGTTTTTTCACTCCGTTGCCCTTTGTACTTAGTTTCTCGTTCATCAGTCTTCTTTGTTTTCGTAGGTTGTTTTCGTACTCGCTAGTTTTATTTTGCATAATGCTATATATATATATAGGTTACTTCAGTGTTAGTTTTGCTTTGCTGCTCATATTACGTAAGTCGTCCTAGTTCTAGTTAAGTTCAGTTTCGTTTTAAGTCTAGCTTCTAAGTCAAGTTCCAAGTTCTAAGTGTTTTTCTTGTCGTCACATTCGCCTTGAAGTATTCGTCGTTTATTTCGCTTGTCGTTTTCTATTCGCATTGTCATTTTCATTTTCATTGTTAATTTATTGATCTCTGTTATTTTTAGTTATTTTCAGTTACCTTACCTTACCTTTCCTTTCGTACTTGCTTTGGTTAATAAAATGTTTGGTTTGTGTACGAGTTAACACGTTTGCGACGACAGCTCGCTTTCTATGAAAAGTGGACAACACGATACATAACAACAGCATATCATAGACAACGGGAACGAAAAGAAAATAATCACATATGCTCTGTTAATACCAGTTTTAAAAACATGTTGAACAACTCTCTAATTAAACACAGTTCAAAATTGTAGTATTCATAGAAGCTGCCTGCTCATGTTTTACGACTTCACATTTAGCATAATAAAACTTTAGTTAAGATATCATGTAAGATTCCTTTCTCCAGTATTCTTTCAATTATTTTCATTTTTTTAAACCTGGTTTAACTAAACACGTTTAGTTGATGTGAATAAGGTATAACTTGTATTAGTACGTATAAATTAAATTTTAAAAGCACGTTTTATATAAGAACGTACTTTAAGAAGAAATTAAATTTACGTTTCATTCTACTTCGGAATTATTCACCTTACTATCTAGGATCGAGTTGAATTTGTTGTGACTGCTTTGAAGTTCATCAAAATTTACAGGACATCGAGCAATCTTCTGAGCAGTCTGTTATTTTCTTTAAGGGGAGAGACCAAAACTACTGATATTCCCACAGGCCCCACCGGCAAACCACAAAATATATGGTGGACTCTGCCTGTAAACAAAAAACAAATTATACGTTGTTTACTGTCAGAACAACAAATGAACTAATTTTCTTTTATGCTGACCTCGTAACATACGTTAACATTTTACAATTAATAAGTTCTTCCTTCCGTAAGCTTTTTCACTTTTTTTTCTTTTTTGCCTGCTATCTAAAACCTAAATTAGTCAGGGAGCTAACAAGATAACCACATGGTTCATTTAGCTTCCTTGCTTTGCACATTATTCTAACTAATAATTAATTTAATTCGATATATCATCACTAAAAGATTATAAGAATCAACATGTACACTGAAAAAAAAGCACAAAATAAAGATTATTATTATTATTATTATTATTATTATTATTATTATTATTATTATTATTATTATTATTATTATTATTATTATTAAATGTGAATAAGGGAGAAACGAAGACTCGGAAAAAAAATCCGAGTCCCAGATGGGACTCCGATTTTTTTTTTTTTTCCGAGTCTTCGTTTCTCCCTTATTCATATTTAATATCTTGTTGTTGTTGTTTGTCCGTTATTATTATTGTAAATGGTTTGAACCCAGGAGTCATGTCATAAGTACGTAAATTATGATCATCCGGGTGAGTGTAGTCCTGAGAAGGACTGTTTGTGGTGACTTTGACTGACGTTTCGACAACCTGAGCGGAAGTCATCTTCAGAGTCAAGTGAATTGTGGAACGTCAGTAGGTTGTATATACGTCTCTGGTTGTTAACCTGATTGGTCAACGAAGTCCAGATGTTATTGGTCGTTTGTCGTTAAGCCGTGATGTTATTGGCTGTGAAGACTGTAAAAAGTGATTGGTGCGTTTCGATCCGTCTTTTGTTAGTCAAAAAGTCCGTGGGTCTATTGTTAGTAAAATGTCTATTGTTTGTTTGTTTCGTTGTTGTTGTCAATAAGTCGTTTGTATGGTGCAGGTAGTTGTAGGCAACGGTTGAGTGGCGTTTGTTCTAAGTTAGTAAACCAGCTTTCCAGAGTGAGTCGTTGATAGTAATTTGTACCGTAGGTAATGCACTTGGCAGAGTCCCAGTCGATTCTGTGGTTCGTTTGTAAATGGTGCTCAGCAATGTGATTGTTGATATCACCATTTCTAGTTGCTCGTTTGTGTTCAGTCAGTCGTACGTTTAAATTTCTGCCGGTCTCACCAATATAAGTGGCCTGGCAGTCGCAGCATTTGATCTTGTAAACTGCTCCCTGTCTGCGGTTAGGTTCGTCTTTGTCCTTTACTTTCGTCAGTAGTTGTCGTAAAGTGGTTATAGGTTTGTGTGCTACACGGATATTGTAGGGTTGTAGAATCCGTGCGATAGTCTCAGAAGTGCCCCTTACGTAAGGTATAGTTACAGTACTAACGGGAGTCGCGTCGTTGTTTGTGACGTTAGGTTCAGTGGTCTTGTAAGTGTTACGTCTAACAAAGTCCTTGTTGTAGTTGTTCTTGTTGAAAACGTTGTCTAAGTAGTTGTTTTCGTCTGCGAGTCTGTCAGGTGAGCCACAAACCAGTTGTGCTCGCCTTGTTAAGGTCTGTATAGTCGTTGCTTTGTGAGAAGTAGGGTTGTAGGATGACTGGTCCAGTAGTCTGTCAGTATGTGTTGGTTTCCTGTAAACTGTAGTACTTAGTTTGTTGTCGTTGTTGTTACGGGTAACTAAGCAGTCTAGAAAAGGTATTTTACCATTTTCTTCGATCTCCTTAGTAAATTGTATGTCAGCGTTCTGTCTGTTAAGGTGTTCGTGAAAATAGTCGATTTCGTTTTTGTGTACTGCTGTAAAGGTGTCGTCTACGTACCGTAACCAGAGCGGTAGTGTCCGTTTGTAGGTTGCTAGGGCTTGTTCCTCGATGTTCTGCATGACAATTTCTGCTACAACAACAGAAACTGGTGAGCCCATAGCTGTTCCGTGTAACTGTTTGTAGTGCTTTCCGTTGTACTGGAAGTACGTGGACGTTAAGCAGAGGTTCAGTAAGTCCATTAAGTCATCTGTAGGCAGTGGCAGTTTTGTCGTGGAGTTCTCGATGGCGGTAGCAGTACAGTCTAGAGCCAGTTGAAGTGGAATACTGGTGAACAGTGATTTCACATCAAAAGACACAAGTTTGTAGTCGTCAGGTATTTGTACCGTCTTGATGGCGTCAATAAAGGTCTCGGTAGACTGCAGTTTGTGTCGGGATTCGTTTGTCAACGGTTTCAGTATAGTGGTCAAGTATTTGGATAGTTCGTAAGTCGGGGACCCACAGAACGAGACTATGGGTCGCATGGGTATGTTAGGTTTGTGTAGTTTTGGTAGTCCGTAGAGTTTAGGTGGCTGCGGTACGCGGCACCTCAGTCTGTTGTAACGTTGTATGTCAATAACGTCAGTTTTCTTAAGGTCAAGTAGTTTACTGTTGAGTTTACGTTGAAGTGATGGCGTCGGGTCTCGTTTCAGTTCTTCGTATGTCTGTTTGTCGTTAACTAGGGTGTCCATTTTGTCGTAGTAGTCTGTCTTGCCATAACAACAGTCACTCGTCCTTTGTCAGCGGGGAGAATGACGATGTTTTCGTCAGTTTTCAGTCGTTTCAGTGCTTGTCGTTCGTCTTTAGTCAAGTTACTGTCAGTTAGGGAGGATGATTGTATAGTAGAAGCAATTCTACTTCTGATGTTATCCTTGGCCGATTCTGATAGTTCTCTCTGACGAGACAGAACCGCCTCAACACTAGATACAATAGCCTCAGTCGGTATGTGTTTAGGCGTCACTGAGTGTTTCAGTCCGTAGGAGAGTACCTGGGTTTCAGTCTTGTCTAAAGGACGGGAAGAAATATTCCTGACCCAGTTGTCGTCTGTCTTGTGTCGTTTTTTTTGTCTTTAGTACGTTGTAGTCGTGTAAGTTTCTGTTGACTTTGGTTGCGGTGTTGTTCTTCGGTTTTGTCAGCTCGTTTGTCGGCAATAGCCAGTACAGTGTCAAGTAAGTTTGTCGGTATGAGTTGTTTAAGTTTGTCAAGTCGTTGTTGTAATTTGTTGTTGTAGAAGTTCAGTCTTCTGTGACAGTCGTTAATCCGCGCTCGGATCAATCGTCTACAGGTGGCTTTGACGATCTGAATGGCCTCTTTGGTGTTCAACGGAGACTTAAGTCTAAGTCCGGCCGGAACAAGGCCAAGATCTTTGCATACAAACGACTTATTGACAACAACAACGAAACAAACAAACAATAGACATTTTACTAACAATAGACCCACGGACTTTTTGACTAACAAAAGACGGATCGAAACGCACCAATCACTTTTTACAGTCTTCACAGCCAATAACATCACGGCTTAACGACAAACGACCAATAACATCTGGACTTCGTTGACCAATCAGGTTAACAACCAGAGACGTATATACAACCTACTGACGTTCCACAATTCACTTGACTCTGAAGATGACTTCCGCTCAGGTTGACGAAACGTCAGTCAAAGTCACCACAAACAGTCCTTCTCAGGACTACACTCACCTGGATGATCATAATTTACGTACTTATGTTATTATTATTATTATTATTATTATTATTATTATTATTATTATTATTATTATTATTATTATTATTATTATTATACCTTCTACCTCAAAAGATGGTGTCTTTATTGCATAGCCACTCCTGCATCCAGCAGTAAAAACTAACAATGAGATTCAAACCTTGCTATGATGACTCTTGCTAGCTGAATATTTGTGTGTCAACTCAAATTTTAAAGCCAATAAAATTTTGTCGGCAGTGTTCATGAGATAAGTGGTGTCTTCGATAACCCTCCACAGCCCCACCACCCCCCCCCCCCCCCCAGACAAGGTGGGTCCACTTCGAAGAAACTTGTTATGACCAGTTAACTTACGGATAGTAAAACGGACGAAACACGTGATCGCGCGCGAAAATTATCACACGCGAGGAGCCGCGTCCTCTCGCGGAAAGCGGCTTCACAGCGTTTTTGCGTGTTTTCCTCGCCTTACTGCCACTAAGGAAAATAAGAAATTACTCGTAGTATAAATATCGACCGTCGAGTATTGACGTTTTCCTTTAATGCCGTGAAATTTCACCATTTCACGTTGCAATTCCTCAGACCTGACAATGCCAAAGAAATGTAACACAATAAAAAACGCTTGAACCATTGTTTTGTTAAATCAGTAACCATTTGGTTTTCTAATGTGCTCGTTACGATCTTCGTCGTGACTGCTTAGATCCCTTATCTGATCGGGTTAACACGAGTGTACAAATTCCGATGCCGTACCCCTCATACATTAGTATAACATCTTACCCTGTGTATTATTGGCAGCAACTGGGAATGGCTGGGAAGACATTAAAACATATTTCTTACTTTAAATATTTTGGATCTAAGATTTTGGATTCTAGAGAGAGCCAAGTATGTAAAGTTCTCGCCTGGTCAGTCTGTAACAAGTTAGCACCATTTGTCGCTCAAACTTACTTTAGTGCAGTAGAACTAGGACTTTTGTATATCTCGAAAAAGTTAAACAATAAGTGCTTAGCAGTAGGGGGGACTGGAGAAGAAAGCGGAGGAAGTAGGGGAGGGGGAGACCCCCGAATATAAGGGGCCAAAAACATCAATCTCCGAGTGTGGAAATGTTTAAGAACATTCACAATTTTTTCTCCAGTCCCTCCACCCAATCCCCTTCTTCGTAGTTGCAGTGTAATAACTGGTTCTTAATTAACACACCCTGATGTATACACTGTTCTTATTATCTAAGATCTCTCTGTGGCAGTGGCTGACTGCGACATTTCCAAAGAAGTTCTATCTTCCGTTTGGGTGAGGGCCGATTGATAATGATGGCGGTACGTATTAATTCTAATCCACGAGAGCTATCGAAATACAATGTTTCTTCAAAAGCTTCAAAACCCTTTGAGGTAGGAACGGTAGGTGTACAAGTTAGCAACCTTTTATTTCTTTTCAGATACTGTAGGCGTTGTTAAGTAGAGGATAGTCGGCGCATTTTCAGTCGCTTTAGGGACTGTGGTTCAAGGACAGTTTAGTCGTGAAATTGTCGTGTTGTTTCTTTACACAAGAAACTCAAATTGATATTGTCTCTCTCTGGCGAGGTGTATGATTACTGGCAAATAATTTCTGGAGGCATTATCTGCTTGGCGATGGACGAGTGTGCCATCTACAGGAAAGCTGTAATGCTCGGAGTTCCCTCATGGTACAAAAAACAAATTAAGTCAGCTCCAAGCTGACTTAACAAGTAGAAAAATGCGAATTTGTCAAGAATCGTTGTCTTTAGTTTTTAGAAAAGACTGGGATGCAAACAAAAGCAACATAACTTAAGTTTGTCCAGAAAGCTTCAATGATGAATTTTTGGCACAGTTGGATCTCTATAACTTGAACCGTGAAAATAACCACACCACTTATAGCGACATCAAAAGTTCGACTGATTATCTGCGGTTGAATTATGTAAAAGCGCAAAGCAGAGACATTGCATATAGTTCGAGTTATTGAGTATTCGTTTTACCAATTTTTGTACTATAGGAAGTTTGCGTGAGCGAAAGTTGAATTTTGCGAGAAAGGGAAGGGAAACTCCATTTGAAGCAAAAATGCTTTTTGAAGGTATTAAGAGGATTCGAACCCACGACCCTCCGTGTTCGAATCCCATCTGGGGCTCAGATTTTTTCTGTGTCCTTATGGTCGATTTTTTCACATCTCCCTTTATTTCCTTTATAATACTAATATCAGGCAGTGGCATGGATTTCGAAATGTTCCATTAAACTAGAAGAGGCCCGGGATATTCCTGTGGCTTGGTTTCATTTCTAATCGATGGAGAAAAGGGTGCGACTTTATTTTAATCAATCAGAGCGTAACAAAGGGTAACCTAAACAAACGAAGAAAAGCTTACAATGGACAATTGACAAAAACATCACCAAAATCAAAAGCGTATCACATCTTGTCCTCGCTGGGTGTCTATTCATCTCTTTTAAGGTTAATTCTAAGCTGGCACATGGAGAAAATGCGCCCTGGTTGATGAATTTCGTATCGTCATCATCTCCCTGCTGTGAAATGTGTTGGTATTGTAAGTAATGTACACAAGGAAGAGTGTTTCATACGATTTTCATACAACGAGAAGTGCGCCTCGCTTTTTCAGCCAACTATTCGAGGTGTTTAGAAATCGCATCAAACACTCTCTCGTGTGTCTGACGTAACTTCTCAAACCATTAATAGTTTATGAAGACATTCAACGCAACCGTTTACCAAATTTTATGATAATTACGATCACATTTCCAAATCTCCTTCACTGTAGTGATTTCATTTGTTTTCTCTTCATGAATTATTAATGAGTTTGAAAAGGAGAAATTCTATGTTGATCTCTGTAAATCAAACAGTAGATATATCTAGATATAAACAAATTCCTTCAATTGACGAGTTTCTTTGTTTCCTTCGCCTATGTTCTGATGGACCCATTGGTATTTTAGGAACATTTCACGTTGAGCTATGTAAATCAAATACAGATATAACACTCAAGCATTTAAACTTCAAATGGTTTAATAAAATTCTAATATTACATTTTACTCCGAATTCGTTTCTCGGAGTCAACTTCGTACCTACTTGGTGAAAGTCACTTGGCACAAAACATTCAACCCTGCAATTGCGTTACAAAAGATTTAACAGTACAAGGATTATAGAAAAAGACAAAACCTTCTCGATTTGTGTCTTCTCATTTAAAAATGTTAAATCTGCCTTAATGTCTATGTACAATTAGGGTATGAAATGCACCCTTTTAGAAATATGTACGGCTGTACAATTGCTATCTAGCTGACTACAAAACTTATACCATGTCTTTGGTTTGTACAGCACGACATAGCATGAAATAATGTTCACGTTGGTTACACTTTACTTAAATAAAAACAATAACATTTGACACAAAACAATTTCATGCCGTACCTTAATTGCAGGAGATTTAAAAGCACAAGGATTATAGAAAAAAGACAAAATCTTCTGAATTTGTGTCTTATGGTTCTAAAATGTTAAATCTGCCTTGATCTTCAAGTTCATTAACGTCTATGTACAATTGAGGTACCAAATGCACCCTGTTTGAGATATGTACGGCTGTAACATTTCCTGTCTACCTAACTACAAAACTTATACCATGTCTCTGGTTTACACAGCACGACATAGCATAAAATAATCTTCTCGTTAGTTACACTGTACGTAATGAAAACAATAACATTTGGCACAAAACAATTTCATGGCACATCTGAATTACAGGAGATTTAACAGCACAACGATTATAGAAAAAAAGACAAAACCATCTGAATTTGTGTCTTATGATTCTAAAATGTTAAATCTGCCTTGATCTTCAAGTTCATTAATATCTATATGCAATTGAGGTAGCAAATGCACCCTGTTAAGAATATGTAAGGCTGTAACAATTGCTATCTACCTAACTACAAGTCTTATGCCATGTCTTTGGTTTGTACAGCAAGACATAGCATGAAATAAAGTTCTCGTTAATGAAAAAAATAACATTTGGCACGAAACAATTTTCATGCCGTACCTTAATCACAGAAGATTTCACAGCACCAGGATTATAGAAAAAAGACAAAACCTTCTCGATTTGTGTCTTCTGGTTCTAAAATGTTAAATCTGCCTTAACGTCTATGTACAATTGGGGTACCAAATGCATCCTGCTCGAAATACGTACGGCTGTAACTTTTACTATCTACCTAACTACAAAAATTATACCATG